>NC_000077.6:29021250-29337500 GCF_000001635.26 Mus musculus | reverse complement strand
ATAGGGGCCTAATATCCAGTATATTTTAAAAACTCAAGAAGATGGACTCCAGAAAATCAAATAACCCTATTAAAAATGGGGTACAGAGGTAAACAAAGAATTCTCAACTGGGGAATACTGAATGGCTGAGAAGCACCTGAAAAAAATGTTCAACATCTTTAATCATCAGAGAAATGAAAATCAAAACAACCCTCAGACCAGTCAGAATAGGTAAGATGAAAAATTCAGGTGACAGCATATGCTGGCAAGGATGTGGAGAAAAAGGGACACTCCTCCATTGCTGGTGGGATTGCAAGCTGGTACAACCACTCTGGAAATCAGTCTGGCGGTTTCTCAGAACATTG
Source organism: Mus musculus (assembly GCF_000001635.26). NCBI lineage: Eukaryota > Metazoa > Chordata > Mammalia > Rodentia > Muridae > Mus > Mus musculus. The sequence continues at coordinate 29,337,156 of NC_000077.6, read as the reverse complement.
GACATAGTACTACCATAGGATCCTCAATTCCTCTCCTGGGCATATACCTAGAAGATGTTCCAACTTGTAATAAGGACACAGGCTCCACTATGTTCATAGAAGCCTTATTAATAATAGCCAGAAGCTGGAAACAACCCAAATGTCCCTCAACAGAGAAATGAATACAGAAAATATGGTACATTTACACAATGGAGTACTACTCAGCAATTAAAAACAATGAATTCATGAAATTCTTAGACAAATTGATGCATCTGGAGGATATCATCCTGAGTGAGGTAACCCAATTACAAAAGAACTCACTCAATATGCACTCACTGATAAGTGGATATGAGCCCTGAAACTTAGAATATCCAAGATACAATTTGCAAAACACAAGAAAATCAAGAAGGAAGACCAAAGCGTGGATACCTCGTTCCTTCTTAGAATGGGGAACAACATACCCATGGAAGGAGTTACAGAGACAAAGTTTGGAGCTGAGACAGAAGGAAGACTGCCCCATCTGAGGATCCACCCCATAATCAGTCACCAAATGCAGACACTATTGCATATGCCAGGAAGATTTTTCTGAAAGGACCCTGATATAGCTGTCTATGGTGAGGCTATGCCAGTGCCTGACAAATACAGAAGTGAATGCTCATAGTCATCTATTGGATGGAACACAGGGCCCCTAATGGAGAAGCTAGAGAAAGTACCCAAGGAGCTGAAGGGGTCTGCAACCCTATAGGTGGAACAACAATATGAACTAAGCAGTACCCCCAGAGCTGTGTCTTTAGCTGCCTATGTAACAGAAGATGGCCTAGTTGGCCATCACTGGGAAGAGAGGCCCCTTGGTCTTGCAAACTTTATATACCCCAGTATAGGGGAACTTGAGGGCCAAGTGGGAGTGGGCGGGTAGAGGAACTGAGTGGGGGGAGGGTATAGGGAATTTTCGGGATAGCACTTGAAATGTAAATGAAGAAAATATCTAATAAAAATTGAAAAAAAAACCCAGACCAAAACAAAAAACAGCTATCAATTGTATCTTGTGTTCTTTTATTTTACACATACAAGTTAAATGCACACATATATATGCATACATATATACATATATATGGATACATATGTACATATGTACACACACACATATGTGTGTGTGTGTGTGTGTGTGTGTGTGTGTATTTTGAGACAGAATATATTACAGAGCTCTGGCTATCATAGAACTTGTTATGTAGATCAGGCTGCCTCAAACTCACAAAGATCTTCCTTCCTCTGACTCCTGAGTGCTGGAATTATAGGTGTCACAACCAAGCCTGACATCTTGTATTTTTTAAGATATTACTTTCATAGCAGAGAAATGCTAGAATAGTGTTTTTTAAAGACTCTGTCTACTAGCAGAGATCTGTGGACTTCCCAGCCTTGAGCAGCCTGAACTGACCTTGAGTGCTTCCCACAATAGACCTTATCGACCTTGGTGAAGTCATCTTCCTCAGTTACATGTGCAAGTTCCTACAGGAACTTAGAAGAAAAGACTGCCCTCTGACCTTGCATTGCAACATAATTCAGCTGAAACAAAGGATGGGGTCTATGGGCTTGCCCTATATAAACACAGTGCTGAATATTAAACTTGGAGCCTTTATCAGAACCTTGTCTTGGTTTCATTCTTCTCTCGAGCCCCGCCCCCCGACAGCCCTGTCTCTTTTTCATTTCCAGCCCTACTTTCAGATAAACGCAGTTCATCCATGGCTGCTGGACAGCTACAACTATCATGTACCATGGCAGATATCAACATCTTGTTCTTATATATTATTGAAATAAAATCAATTTTTAATTTTGGGGGTAATTCTGGAGAGCTTTTCTTTCAAAGGCCTGATGATATTTTATTTGTTCTTATTTAATCCTATTTACCCTATTTATTTGATTACCTTAACTCTAGTTACCCATGAAGGTCTAGTTTATCACATATGAAGAGATGTATTCATCTAAATTGGTAGTCATATTTAAAATATGCCCAATGCCTTTAGAAGTTTAAATATTTGAACCCAATAATTACATTTCTGAAAATAATTACCAGAAATATAGTTCAAAATGGTTTTAATTAAAAAAACAAACAAACAAGTTAAAAACTAGTGGTTAGATGTAATGAAGTAGGTGGCAATGTCTTAACTATATTTGCTTTGTTAGGCCAAAGGGCCTCTTCCATCTTTGTCAGGGGGAGTGGCAACCTTCTCTCCTTTCAAACAACAGGGCTTTAATATTTCAAAGTTACCTAACTAGAAAATGAAATTTAAGAAAATTTACTTTATAGGTGGTTTAAGAACATGGAAAAATGCTAATGTTAAAAATCCACTATACTGAGGGGGAACACAGTGGGGTCTCCATTTTCCTTCAAGGAGAGGGGGTAGTTGGGGTAGGATATGTGTGAGGGGGTACTGGGAGGAGAGGGGGTGCTGATATTGGGATATAAAGTGAATAAATACATTAATTTTAAAATCCACTATATAGCCAAGCGGTGGTGTTGCACACCTTTAATCCTAGCACTAAGAAAGCAGAGTTAGGTGGATATATGAGTTCAAGGCCAGCCTGGTCTATAGAGTGAGTTCCAGGACAGCCAGGACTATACAGAGAAATTCTGTCTTGAAAGTAAATAAATAAACACCACCATACAAATTTGAATATTTGTTAAAATCAGAACCATGTAGAATAGTTATTATAATTATAGATATGTGAAATAAATCTATTATGATGATTATTAGTATTTAAAGTTCTGAAGAACTCTAAATGCTAACCTGTTTCTAAAAATAAATAAGAGAATCAATTGATGGTTCTCCTTTTACTTTATACTTATCTATACTTTCCAAATTTCTTCCTCAGGAAATGGGCATTACTACTATAAGTGTAGAAAACCAGAAATAGAAACTTTGGTGGCAGAGAAGGTTTTGGCAGTGGATGAGGAGACTTTGGTGGAGGTTGAGGTTGAGGTCGAGGTGGAGGTGGTGGCCTCAGGGGCCAAGGAGGTGAAGGAGGGGGTAACTGAGGTGGAGACTTCCAAGCTGGGGGCAATTGGGGTTGATGTGACAGCTGGGGAGGCAAAAAAGAAAACCAGTTAGGAAAGAACAGTGATGGTGGAACTGCATTTGCATGAAGATATTTTTATCCCTCGCAGAAAGAATATCCCTTGTCAGAAAGAATATGTTTCCTGGAGAATCTGTGTATGGAGAAAAGAAAGTCTCTACTTCAGAAGGAGATGACAAAATTGAGTACCAAGCCTAGACCCTCTTTGGCTCCAAGCTGGCAGCAGTAATCCTGGGCAGCATAGACCAGATTCACACCAAGCCAAGTTGCTCTACCCTGGGGCAGCCCTCAGGTACCACAGTCTCCCACGTCTCTGATATTGGCTGGGATGGTCTGTTTGAGTGCATCCTACTACTTTAGCTGGGACATCATCAATTTGGCCAAGAAGAAGAGCAACATTGTTCCCATGATTAAAGAAGCTCAGCACCCACACAAATTCCACATGTTTATTGCAATGGGGAATGCAATCTTGGTCAATGTAGCCCAGCCAGACCAAACCCAGATTGTGGCCCCGAATACCCCACCTTCCTTTGGAATAGAGGACACTTTGTGATCGCCATTAAGGCCAACTACATTGACTCCACAGACTTGGTGGAAGTTGTGTTTGCATCTGAAGAGAAGATGCAGCAGGAGAACATGAAGCCTCAGGAGCAGGCAAATAGCCTTATGAACAAGGCCATGCTATGGTTTAGGTGTGTACAGACCACCTCCCAAGGTAGAAACTCAGAGCTGTCTGGATTGGAAGAAATGTCTGTTGCTATTGTTGCAGTGTTTTGATTTTTTGTTTGTTTGTTTGTTTTTTCCCATTAAACAAGAATGGGCTGTCAAAAAATGAAAGAAGTGAGAGAGGGATGGAGGAAAGGAAAGAAGGAGAGAGAGAAAGAGAGGGAAAATGAGGATAAGAATGAATGAGGTTCCTGGATGGGTTTGTCTTTGGGCCTAGATGGAAGTTATCTCATTGGGACTTTCACACTTCCCTCTTCTAGTCTCGGCTCAGATTCCTCTGTGCATGAAATCATATTCTTCCATCTTCCACGCCAGAGAAGTAGGTTGCTCACAGTGATAGGCTTGCACCGTCTACTTTGGGGATCTTTGGAGCAAGTCCTGTCTCTCCCTTCACCAGTTCCAGAGAAGGATTCTCAATTGGGCCACATGCTCAATCCCTAACAGAGTCTGGAGAATGGAATGTTATGACCAGGTGGGCTTGTGACATATGCTCACATCTGTCCCAGAAGAGATGTGTTAACACTGAAAGAGAGAAAAGGACTAGTGCCAGCCAAGTTAAGAAAGACAGATTGGGAAAAGATCTTTACCAATCCTACATCTGATAGAGGGCTATTATCCAATATATACAAAAAACTCAAGAAGTAAGATTCCAGAAAACCAAATAACTCTATTTAAAAATGGGGTACAGAGCTAAACAAAGAATTCTCAATTGAGGAATCTTGAATGGCTGAGAAGCACCTAAAGAAATGTTCAATAGAGACAGCCGGCCACCTTCCTGGTGAGAGCACGGGGGTCTGCCCGGCCTGAGAGGTTTGTGGCACAGGCGCCGGCGGGAGCCTTCTTGGCTCCGGGACTCCGAGGAGGGCAGGCTGCACGGGTGACCGTGTGGAATACAGAGTGCCAGCCGTTTCTGGGACGGGCGAGAGTCGCAGAGCTTCTGGGCGGCGCCATCTTCAGCTCCAGATAGCCGGCCACCTTCCTGGTGAGAGCACGGGGGTCTGCCAGGCCTGAGAGGTTTGTGGCACAGGCGCCGGCGGGAGCCTTCTTGGCTCCGGGACTCCGCGGAGGGCAGGCTGCACGGGTGACCGTGTGGAATACAGAGTGCCAGCCGTTTCTGGGACGGGCGAGAGTCGCAGAGCTTCTGGGCGGCGCCATCTTCAGCTCCAGACAGCCGGCCACCTTCCTGGAGAGAGCACGGGGGTCTGCCCGGCCTGAGAGGTTTGTGGCACAGGCGCCGGCGGGAGCCTTCTTGGCTCCGGGACTCCGCGGAGGGCAGGCTGCACGGGTGACCGTGTGGAATACAGAGTGCCAGCCGTTTCTGGGACGGGCGAGAGTCGCAGAGCTTCTGGGCGGCGCCATCTTCAGCTCCAGACAACCAGCCACCTTCCCGGCAAGAGCCACAGAGCTTCTGAGGCAGCGCCATCCTCAGCTCCAGACGGCCGGCCTCCTTCCGGACAAGAGCCACAGAGCTTCTCAGGCGGCGACATCTTCGACTCCAGACAACTGGCCACCTTCCTGGCCAAAGCAACACAGCTTCTGGGAAAGATCCTGTTTTGGGCCTTCACCTTCAGCCAGGAGGAGGTCCAAACACCAGATAACTGTACACCTTCCCTGAAAGAGGAGAGCTTGCCTACAGAGACTGCTCTGACCACTGAAACTCAGAGAAGAGAGCTTGTCTCCCACGCCTGCTGATAGAGGGTAACAAAATCAACAGAGGAACAATCTCTTAACAAAGACAACTATAACAACTAACTCCAGAGATTGCCAGATGGCGAAAGGTAAACGTAAGAATCCTACTAACAGAAGCCAGGACCACTCACCATCAACAGAACCCAGAACGCCCACTTCGCCCAATCCAGGACACCCTAACACACCTGAAAAGGTAGACCTGGATTTAAAAGCATATCTCATGATGATGGTAGAGGACATAAAGAAGGAATTCAATAACTCACTTAAAGAAATACAGGAGAACACTGCTAAAGAGTTACAAGTCCTTAAAGAAAAACAGGAAAACACTGCTAAAGAGTTACAAGTCCTTAAAGAAAAACAGGAAAACACAACCAAACAGGTAGAAGTCCTTATAGAAAAACAGGAAAACACATCCAAACAGGTGATGGAAATGAACAAAACCATACTAGACCTAAAAAGGGAAGTAGACACAATAAAGAAAACCCAAAGTGAGGCGACGCTGGAGATAGAAACCCTAGGAAAGAAATCTGGAACCATAGATGCCAGCATCAGCAACAGAATACAAGAGATGGAAGAGAGAATCTCAGGTGCAGAAGACTCCATAGAGAACATCGGCACAACAATCAAAGAAAATGGAAAATGCAAAAAGATCCTAACTCAAAACATCCAGGAAATCCAGGACATAATGAGAAGACCAAACCTACGGATAATAGGAGTGGATGAGAATGAAGATTTTCAACTCAAAGGACCAGCAAACATCTTCAACAAAATTATTGAAGAAAACTTCCCAAATCTAAAGAAAGAGATGCCCATGAACATACAAGAAGCCTACAGAACTCCAAATAGACTGGACCAGAAAAGAAATTCCTCCCGACACATAATAATCAGAACACCAAATGCACTAAATAAAGATAGAATACTAAAAGCAGTAAGGGAAAAAGGTCAAGTAACATATAAAGGCAAGCCTATCAGAATTACACCAGATTTTTCACCAGAGACTATGAAAGCCAGAAGAGCCTGGACAGATGTTATACAGACACTAAGAGAACACAAATGCCAGCCCAGGCTACTATACCCAGCCAAACTCTCAATTACCATAGATGGAGAAACCAAAGTATTCCACGACAAAACTAAATTCACCCATTATCTCTCCACGAATCCAGCCCTTCAAAGGATAATAACAGAAAAAAACCAATACAAGGACGGGAACCATGCCCTAGAAAAAACAAGAAGATAATCCCTCAACAAACCTAAAAGAAGACAGCCACAAGAACAGAATGCCAACTTTAACAACAAAAATAACAGGAAGCAACAATTACCTTTCCTTAATATCTCTTAATATCAATGGACTCAATTCCCCAATAAAAAGACATAGACTAACAGACTGGCTACACAAACAGGACCCAACATTCTGCTGCTTACAGGAAACCCATCTCAGGGAAAAAGACAGACACTACCTCAGAGTGAAAGGCTGGAAAACAATTTTCCAAGCAAATGGTCTGAAGAAACAGGCTGGAGTAGCCATTCTAATATCGGATAAAATCGACTTCCAACCCAAAGTTATCAAAAAAGACAAGGAGGGACACTTCATACTCATCAAAGGTAAAATCCTCCAAGAGGAACTCTCAATTCTGAATATCTACGCTCCAAATGCAAGGGCAGCCACATTCATTAAAGACACTTTAGTAAAGCTCAAAGCACACATTGCACCTCACACAATAATAGTGGGAGACCTCAACACACCACTTTCATCAATGGACAGATCGTGGAAACAGAAACTAAACAGGGACACAGTGAAACTAACAGAAGTTATGAAACAAATGGACCTGACAGATATCTACAGAATATTTAATCCTAAAACAAAAGGATATACCTTCTTCTCAGCACCTCACGGGACCTTCTCCAAAATTGACCATATAATTGGTCACAAAATAGGCCTCAACAGATACAAAAATATTGAAATTGTCTCATGTATCCTATCAGACCACCATGGCCTAAGACTGATCTTCAATAACAACATTAAGAATGGAAAGCCAACATTCACGTGGAAACTGAACAACACTCTTCTCAATGATACCTTGGTCAAGGAAGGAATAAAGAAAGAAATTAAAGACTTTTTAGAGTTTAATGAAAATGAAGCCACAACGTACCCAAACCTTTGGGACACAATGAAAGCATTTCTAAGAGGGAAACTCATAGCTCTGAGTACCTCCAAGAAGAAACGGGAGAGAGCACATACTAGCAGCTTGACAACACATCTAAAAGCTCTAGAAAAAAAGGAAGCAAATTCACCCAAGAGGAGTAGACGGCAGGAAATAATCAAACTCAGGGGTGAAATTAACCAAGTGGAAACAAGAAGAACTATTCAAAGAATTAACCAAACGAGGAGTTGGTTCTTTGAGAAAATCAACAAGATAGATAAGCCCTTAGCTAGACTCACTAGAGGGCAAAGGGACAAAATCCTAATCAACAAAATCAGAAATGAAAAGGGAGACATAACAACAGATCCTGAAGAAATCCAAAACACCATCAGATCCTTCTACAAAAGCTTATACTCAACAAAACTGGAAAACCTGGACGAAATGGACAAATTTCTGGACAGATACCAGGTACCAAAGTTGAATCAGGATCAAGTTGACCTTCTAAACAGTCCCATATCCCCTAAAGAAATAGAAGCAGTTATTAATAGTCTCCCAGCCAAAAAAAGCCCAGGACCAGATGGGTTTAGTGCAGAGTTCTATCAGACCTTCAAAGAAGATCTAATTCCAGTTCTGCACAAACTATTTCACAAGATAGAAGTAGAAGGTACTCTACCCAACTCATTTTATGAAGCCACTGTTACTCTGATACCTAAACCACAGAAAGATCCAACAAAGATAGAGAACTTCAGACCAATTTCTCTTATGAATATCGATGCAAAAATCCTTAATAAAATTCTCGCTAACCGAATCCAAGAACACATTAAAGAAATCATCCATCCTGACCAAGTAGGTTTTATTCCAGGGATGCAGGGATGGTTTAATATACGAAAATCCATCAATGTAATCCATTATATAAACAAACTCAAAGACAAAAACCACATGATCATCTCGTTAGATGCAGAAAAAGCATTTGACAAGATCCAACACCCATTCATGATAAAAGTTTTGGAAAGATCAGGAATTCAAGGCCCATACCTAAACATAATAAAAGCAATCTACAGCAAACCAGTAGCCAACATCAAAGTAAATGGAGAGAAGCTGGAAGCAATCCCACTAAAATCAGGGACTAGACAAGGTTGCCCACTTTCTCCCTACCTTTTCAACATAGTACTTGAAGTATTAGCCAGAGCAATTCGACAACAAAAGGAGATCAAGGGGATACAAATTGGAAAAGAGGAAGTCAAAATATCACTTTTTGCAGATGATATGATAGTATATATAAGTGACCCTAAAAATTCCACCAGAGAACTCCTAAACCTGATAAACAGCTTCAATGAAGTAGCTGGATATAAAATTAACTCAAACAAGTCAATGGCCTTTCTCTACACAAAGAATAAACAGGCTGAGAAAGAAATTAGGGAAACAACACCCTTCTCAATAGTCACAAATAATATAAAATATCTCGGCGTGACTCTAACTAAGGAAGTAAAAGATCTGTATGATAAAAACTTCAAGTCTCTGAAGAAAGAAATTAAAGAAGATCTCAGAAGATGGAAAGATCTCCCATGCTCATGGATTGGCAGGATCAACATTGTAAAAATGGCTATCTTGCCAAAAGCAATCTACAGATTCAATGCAATCCCCATCAAAATTCCAACTCAATTCTTCAATGAATTAGAAGGAGAAATTTGCAAATTCATCTGGAATAACAAAAAACCTAGGATAGCAAAAACTCTTCTCAAGGATAAAAGAACCTCTGGTGGAATCACCATGCCTGACCTAAAGCTTTACTACAGGGCAATTGTGATAAAAACTGCATGGTACTGGTATAGAGACAGACAAGTAGACCAATGGAATAGAATTGAAGACCCAGAAATGAACCCACACACCTATGGTCACTTGATCTTCGACAAGGGAGCTAAAACCATCCAGTGGAAGAAAGACAGCATTTTCAACAATTGGTGCTGGCATAACTGGTTGTTATCATGTAGAAGAATGCGAATCGATCCATACTTATCTCCTTGTACTAAGGTCAAATCTAAGTGGATCAAGGAACTTCACATAAAACCAGAGACACTGAAACTTATAGAGGAGAAAGTGGGGAAAAGCCTTGAAGATATGGGTACAGGGGAAAATTTCCTGAACAGAACAGCAATGGCTTGCTCTGTAAGATCGAGAATTGACAAATGGGACCTAATGAAACTCCAAAGTTTCTGCAAGGCAAAAGACACCGTCAATAAGACAAAAAGACCACCAACAGATTGGGAAAGGATCTTTACCTATCCTAAATCAGATAGGGGACTAATGTCCAACATATATAAAGAACTCAAGAAGGTGGACTTCAGAAAATCAAATAACCCCATTAAAAAATGGGGCTCAGAACTGAACAAAGAATTCTCACCTGAGGAATACCGAATGGCAGAGAAGCACCTGAAAAAATGCTCAACATCCTTAATCATCAGGGAAATGCAAATCAAAATAACCCTGAGATTCCACCTCACACCAGTCAGAATGGCTAAGATCAAAAATTCAGGTGACAGCAGATGCTGGCGTGGATGTGGAGAAAGAGGAACACTCCTCCATTGTTGGTGGGATTGCAGGCTTGTACAACCACTATGGAAATCAGTCTGGCGGTTCCTCAGAAAACTGGATATAGTACTACCGGAGGATCCAGCAATACCTCTCCTGGGCATATATCCAGAAGATGCCCCAACTGGTAAGAAGGACACATGCTCCACTATGTTCATAGCAGCCTTATTTATAATAGCCAGAAGCTGGAAGGAACCCAGATGCCCCTCAACAGAGGAATGGATACAGAAAATGTGGTACATCTACACAATGGAGTACTACTCAGCTATTAAAAAGAATGAATTTATGAAATTCCTAGCCAAATGGATGGACCTGGAGGGCATCATCCTGAGTGAGGTAACACATTCACAAAGGAACTCACACAATATGTACTCACTGATAAGTGGATATTAGCCCAAAACCTAAGATACCCAAGATATAAGATACAATTTCCTAAACACATGAAACTCAAGAAAAATGAAGACTGAAGTGTGAACACTATGCCCCTCCTTAGAAGTGGGAACAAAACACCCTTGGAAGGAGTTACAGAGACAAAGTTTGGAGCTGAGATAAAAGGATGGACCATGTAGACACTAGCATATCCGGGGATCCATCCCATAATCAGCTTCCAAATGCTGACACCATTGCATACACTAGCAAGATTATGCTGAAAGGACCCTGATATAGCTGTCTCTTGTCAGAGTATGCCTAGGCCTAGCAAACATAGAAGTGGATGCTCACAGTCGGCTATTGGATGGATCACATGGCCCCCAATGAAGGAGCTAGAGAAAGTACCAAAGAAGCTAAAGGGATCTGCAACCCTATAGGTGGAACAACATTATGAACTAACCAGTACCCCGGAGCTCTTGACTCTAGCTGCATATGCATCAAAAGATGGCCTAGTCGGCCATCACTGGAAAGAGAGGCCCATTGGACACGCAAACTTTATATGCCCCAGTACAGGGGAACGCCAGGGCCATAAAAGGGGAGTGGGTGGGTAGGGGAGAGGGGGTGGGTGGCTATGGGGGACTTTTGGTATAGCATTGCAAATGTAAATGAGCGAAATACCTAATAAAAAATGGAAAAAAAAATTTAAAAAAAAAAAAAAGAAATGTTCAATATTCTTAGTTATCAGGGAAATGCAAATTAAAATGACCCTGAGATTGCACCTCTCACCAGTCAGAATGGCTAAGATAAAAAAAAAATCAGGTGACAGCAGATGCTGGTGAGGATGTGGAGATAGAGGAATGCTCTTCCATTGCTGGTGGGATTGCAAGCTGGTAAAAACACTCTGGAAATCAGTCTGATGATTCCTCAGAAAATTGGACCTAGTACTACCTGAGGACCCAGCTATACCACTCCTGGGCATATACCCAGAAGATGCTCAAACATGTAATAAGAATACATGCTCCACTATGTTCATAGCAGCCATGTTTATAATAACCAGAAGGTGGAAACAACCCAGATCCCTCAACAGAGGAATGGGTACAGAAAATGTACATTTACTCAGCCATTAAAAACAATAACTTCATGAAATTCACAGGCAAATGGATGGAACTAGAAAATATCACCCGGAGTAAGGTGACCTAGTCACAAAAGAACACACATGATATGTACTCACTGATAAGTGGATATTAGGCAAAAAGCTCAGTATACACATGGTATAACTCACAGACCATATGAAGCTCAAGAAGGAAGACCAAAGTGAGGATGTTTCAGTCCTTCTTAGAAGGGGGAACAAAATAATCACAGGAGGTTGAGGGTGGGAGGGACTTGAGAGGAAGAGAGGAGGGGAAGAGGAAAAAAGGGGGCAGGGCAGGATTAGGTATGGGAGGAAACAGGGATGATAGACAGAGGGTCAGAAAATTGAACAGAGCAATGGGGGATGGGGAACTGGGAGTAGCCAACAGAAAGTCCCAGATTCCAGAAAAGCAAGAGGCTCCCAGGACCCAACAAGGATGACATTAGCTGAAATACCCAACAAAGGGGAAGGAGAACCTGTAGAGACTATATCTAGAGGTTAGGCATGTCCTCAGTTGAGCGATGGGGCCATCAACTCACCTTCAAATTTTAACCCAGAATTTCTCCTGTTTAGAGACAAAGTTTGGAGCTGAGACGGAAGGAAGGACCATCCAGAGACTGCCCTACCCTGGCATAAACAAACACCAAACCCAGACACTACTGCATTTGCCAGAAAGATTTTGCTGACAGGACCCTGATATAGTTATCTCTTGTGAGGCTATGCCAGTGCCTGGCAAATACAGAAGTGGATGTTCACAGTCATCTAGTGGATGGAACACAGGGCCCCCAATGAAGGAGCTAAAAAAAAGTACCTAAGGAGCTAAAGGGGTCTGCAATCCTATAGGAGGAACAACAATATGAACTAACCAGTATCCCCCAGAGCTGGGTTTCTAGTTGCATATGTAGCAGAGGATGGCCTAGTCAGCCATCAATGGAAGGAGAGGCCCTTGTTCTTGGGAAGATCATATGCCCCAGTACAGGGCAATGCCAGGGCCAGGAAGTGGGAGTGGGTGGGTTGGGGAGCAGGTCGGTGGGGGGCAGGTTATAGGGGACTTTCTGGATAGCACAGGAAATGTAAATGGAGAAAATATCTAATAAAAAATAAGAATTTCTCCTGTTGAAAGGAAATACAGGAACAAAATGTGGAGCAGAAACTGAAAGAAAGGCCATTCACAGACTACCCTACCCGGGGGATCCATCCCATATACAGACACCAAACCCAGACACTATTGCTGATGCCAAAAAGTGCTTGCTGACAGGAGCCTGACACAGTTGTCTCCTGAGAGGCTCTGCAAAAGACTGACAAATACAAGTTAGGATGCTTGCAGCCAACCATAGGACTGAGGACAAGTTCCCTAATAGAGGAGTTAGGGAAATGACTGAAGGAACTGAAGGGGTTTGCAACCCCATAGGAAGAACAACAAAATCACCCAGCCAGACGCCCCACCCCCCACCCCAAGCTCCCAGGGACTAAACCACCAAAGAGTATATGTGGAGCCGCCCATGGCTCTAGCTTCATAGGTAGCAGAGGATGGCCTTGTTGGGCATCAATGAGAGGAGAGGTCCTCTGAAGGTTTTATTCCCCAGTGTAGGGGAATGCCAGGGCAGTGAAGCAGAAGTGGGTGGGAAGATGGGGGCACACCCTCATCAAGCAGGGTGGTGGGATGGGATAGGGGGGTTGTAGAGGGGAAACGGGGAAAGGGGATATCATTTGAAATGTAAATAAATAAAATATCCAAGAAAAAAGAAAAATAGGAAGGAAGGAAGGAAGGAAGGAAGGGAGGGAGGGAGGGAGGGAGGGAGGGAGGGAGGGAGGGAGGAAGAAAGGAAGGAAGGAAGGAAGGAAGGAAGGAAGGAAGGAAGGAAGGAAGAGAAAAGAAAGATGTGGAGAGCCGTGAGCAATTGCCATCACGAGCCTCCGCTGTGCCTAACTGGTAAACAAGTAATGTGCGCAGGTGCAAGAGTAAATTCGTGCCAAGTCACTGACCATCCCGGGGCGTAGTAGTGGGGTGATGAGTGAGCAGCTAATCAGGAGCTGACACGTCACATGGAGGGGTATATAAGCAGCATCATTTTCCTTGTTCGGGGTTGTTGTTGTTCTTTCGCCTATGCAATCAATGCTCTCACAATAAACGTGTGCAGAAGGATCCTGTTGCAGCACTGTTAGTGTTGGCCAGTCGGGTGCGTGCAAGAGAAAGACAGACCCAGGACATCAGAGCATGCTGCAGAGTCCTTTTTACTGTTATTTGTTTTGTTTTATATTTTTGAGATAGAGTTTCATATTGGAGCCTGGGCTGGTTGAAACTCTTGATTATTCTTCTGCCTCAGCTTCCTGAGTGCTGGGATTACAGATGTGTGCCAAAGCAACAGCCTACCACAATTCACTGTCATCATCTACACCCTTGCTTTTTCATATGCATCATTCCAAAAGTCCTCTTTGTTGAATTTAATGCAACATCTCTTCATACAGCTCATCTTCCAGTAAAACAATGCAGGCTCATGCAGGCTTCATTCCAGTGACTTCACATCTGGGAGTTCTGGGGTGTATGCTTTTTCTCTTTTTAGTTGAAGTTTGGGCTTCTCTTGGTCTAACAATTCAAATGCTATCTAAATTTTCTTCCTTATCTGTGAAATAAGAGCTTTGTGACTCAGTCTTGGTGCCATGGGTATAGAAAAAGTAAACCACCCTTGGCTAGAACATGCCAGGACCATACTATTCATCAAACGACTGCTTTTTGAGCCCGAGCAGCCCTCAGTTATAAACATTCACAGGCTTGCTTATTGCCAAGCTGGATTTTCTGGTGCTACAATTCCCTTCAGACCTCCGCTGAAGTTTTGCTAGTTTTATGCCGAGGGGTTTTATAAACCAGTCACCAACATCAGAGATCTCACCCTACCCTTGCAGTTTCTGTCCCTTAGCAACAGACCTTAGCTTTGCACATCCTATAGCCTCTCATCAGGGCTGACATACTCTGGCTACATCCCAGTGGGTAGTGCTTTGCTTCAGGTATGAATTTTTATTAGTTGAGTAGGGATAACAAAGCTGAGAGGAAGAGGCAGGGTTCCCTAATTGGTGGGTTCTTACCAAGTCTCTAGTGTTTACCTCTTCCTTCTTTTGTGTTGATTTCATATTGGAGCACAAAATTCAGTTTTTCAGAATTCAGCAAGAATTATCTGATTTTCAGTAGACCTTGGATGTTGGCTAGAGGCAGGATGGGCTTCCTGACTGCGGGTGCCTGTTTACTGTGAGAGTGAACATAGATTCTCACTTCCTTAGATCACATGGTTTCTTTCTCCTTGGATCCTGCTTGTTTGTATCATCCCACTTTGAGCAGTATGTTCAGAGGAAGAGGTACCATATTTGACTGGACCAGAGTTTTATGCCCTTTTTTGGATGGGAGGGGTGCATTTACAGAAGGGAGAGGAGTGGGTATGTATTCTAAAGCAGGTCACAACCCACAGGATAGCTTTTATTTTTAAGAGTCTTGTGCTTGGTGTAAAAATCGATGAAGCTGAAACTTTGGAGGTATGAGTTAAAAAAGATCTTTAGGATCACAGCCTAATCTTTAAGAATGATAAGGTGATCAAAGAATGAAAAGACTTGGGGATAAAGAACACAGCAGAGGACAGTCTCCCAACTCCATCCCATCAGGAATGCAAGTGCCAATCCTTTGAGTGTTCAGAAACATCTTCAGTTGCTGTTGGCAGCTTCCAAATACTTAACACAGAGAATTTTAATTTCAAAAGTGCTTTGGAAGATGTCTTATTATTGTAACAGCCATCATTTTCATTTACACACGTGTTTTGTTTCTATAACAACATGCTTTTAAAATCCCATTTTTAGGCTTATATTACCATTTTGTGAATACATATAACCCTCACCCAGGGAGTTCTTTCCTAGTTTAGAACTTTCTCAACATCTTCACTTAAAAGTCCTATTGGTCCTCAGTCTTTATATGTTTGCAGGAAATGGCAGCACAGAGTCTCTGTATAGCATCTATCCAGTGTCCCCTAAGGGGGACATCTTGCTCAGCCAGGGTACACTTGTCAGAACTAGACAATTAACATTTATATATCATTACTAAATGAATGGCAGGATTTCTTTTTATTCCAGAATCCAATCCAACAGAGAATATTGCATTTAGGCTGCTAATTTTAAAAACAAATCATGTTCCAAGTTACTTCCATTTAAACTATGACAGTCATGAGGACTGTGGTATTTTAGTGTTTAAGACAAAGCAATCATTATCAAAGGAATGAAAATAGTCAAGGAGCCCCTTATATGCTTCCAGGAGGTTTTGTTCTTTGGCACATTCTAGTGAAACACAGCTTCATGCATTATCTACAGGATGTAATTTACACAGTAGTGAGGGTTGGAAGAAGCATAATAAATACAAAAGACACATTAACTTTTAATTGACAGCAATCTTGCTCTTCCTAATATAATTGGTGGACTCAGGTTAATTCCCATGTCAGGTCATAGGAATGGATATAATTTATTAACACATGTCTGAGCCACAGAAACCACAAAGACCTCACAACCCGATCCTTGTCCAACCTGCTTCTCCAGGGAAAAAAGACACTTGCCAATAAGCTGAAATGCTCTCTCTGTAAATGGTACCTAAGCACCTGGGGAGAGGGCAATGAAAACTACTTTGCCATTTTTAGTGAAACTCTGACAGCTAAAGGCTGGAAAGATGCTCAGTGGTTAACAGCATTTGCAGCTCTTACAGAGGGCCTTGGTTTGATTCCAGTACCCATGTGGCAGCTCATGACCATTTGGAGCTCCAATTCCAGGGGGTCCAGTGCTCTTTTATAGCTTCCATAGACACCAGGAATGTACACAGTACATTACATATGTTTATATATATAAAGCACTCATACATATAAATAGAAAGAACAATAAAATCTTTTGAAAGGAAGCTATTACCACTCTATGGAGTTTGTCATATATGAGACCATAACATTTTTTTCATGTATAGCTTATTATGTTAGAAATATACTTCTACTATATTAACATATATAGAATACATTCTACTATATATGTTTAATTTTAAATTGTAAAATAAATGTACACATTTTTTATTTTGAAACCAACATTTTAGGCATTGGGGCATTAAAACAAAAGAGTCATGAAGAATTCCACTTGATGTGTGCTCCAGATTTATTCAACCCAAAAGCATAATAGAGAAATATATTCCATCCAGTTCCTGCCACAAATAATATCTACCCTCAGGTACTGTAATCAACCACATAATTACATGGAAAAATCTTACTGAACGTGCATTCTTCCCTTACTTTCTCCATCTCAGGAAAAGATTTCAAGACTTAGCTCAGCTGTTTTGTAGATCCCAAAGTAGCAAGAGGCAGAAGGAACGCAGAAAGGAGCAACGAGGTATTTCCAAGCAGTGGAATATTGTCTTAGTCAAGGTTTCCACTGCTGCAAACAGACACCATGACCAAGGCAACTCTTTTTTGGGAGGGGGGGGGCGGGGGGGGACTTTGAAACATTTTATTAGTGTAAACAATGGATTCTATTGTGTACAGTCTACAATCTCATCAACAGCTAATACGTGTTCCATTTCCCCATTTATCTTTACCAACATTTGTGGTTGTTTGTGACCTTAGAGAGAGCCATTCTGGACTAGAGTGAGATGCAATCTCAACCTAAGTGTGACTTGCATTTCCAGGATAACTAAGAAGAGTCAACATCTTTTGCCTATACTTATTGGCCATCTGTACTTCTTTTTTATTATTACTAGGTATTTATTTCATTTACATTTCCAATGCTATCCCAAAAGTCCCCCACACCCTCCCACACCCACTCCCCCACCCACCCACTCCCCCACCTACCTCTTGGCCCTGGCGTTCCCTTGTACTGAGGCATATAAGGTCTGCAGGACCAATGGGCCTCTCTTTCCACTGATGGCCGACCAGGCCATCTTCTGATACATATGCAGCTAGATACACGAGCTCTGGGGGGGGGGGTGTGTGTGTGTGTTACTGGTTAGTTCATATTGTTGTTCCACCTATAGGGTTGCAGATCCCCCCAGCTCCCTGGGTACTTCCTCCAGCTCCTCCATTGGGGGCCCTGTGATCCATCCAATAGCTGACTGTGAGCATCCACTTCTGTGTTTGCTAGGCCCCGGCATAGTCTCACAAGAGACAGCTATATCAGGGTCCTTTCAGCAAAATTTTGCTAGTGTATGCAATGGCGTCAGCGTTTGGAGGCTGATTATGGGATGGATCCCCGGGTAAGGCAGTCTCTAGATGGTCCATCCTTTCATCTCAGCTCCAAACTTTGTCTCTGTAGCTCCTTCCATGGGTGCCTTGCTCCCAATTCCAAGAAAGGGCAAAGTATCCAAGGCAACTCTTATAAGGGCAATATTTAGTTGGGCTGGTTTACAGGTTCAGAGGTTTAGCCTATTATTATCAAGGTGGGAGCATAGCAGTGTGCAGACAGACATGGTGCTAGAGACAGAGCTGAGACATCTTATTCTGAGGGGAACCAGGAGAAGAGTGTCTCAATCTTAAAGCCCACACCCATAGTGACATACTTCCTCCAACAAGGTCACACCTACCTTAAAAAGGCCACACCCCCTAATAGTTCCTCTTCCTGGGCCAAGCATATTTAAACTACCAAAGAATAAAGGAAGCACACCGTCTGTGCTTTATGGAGAAATAAAGATTCATCTTATGAATCAGAAAAACATGAAAAAAATTACATATTGCTTCCTAATCAATTTCTCATAGACACTTTCTAAAACAGTTAACTCTATTGGCACAACTTAAGTATTGTCTATTTGATCTCTGAGCCTATTTCAATGAAACCTCCTTGGAGTTCTCTTACTCCCATTCCTCAGTTCCTGCATAAGGCAGGGTCTACACTCTCTTAGGAACACAGAGGATCAATAACTTCCACATTATTTCCATTGCCCTGGCTCAGTTTCTGTTCTGTGATAAACATGCTCAAAGGCAACTTGGGGAGGAAAGAGTTTATTTTGTGTTATAACTCCTAGGTCCTAATCCATCACTAAGGGAAGTCAGGGCAAGAGATCAAGGCAGGAACCTGGAGGCAATAGCTGATACAGAGACCATGAAAAAATGTTGCTTTCTGGGTTGCTCTTTCTGTCTTGCTCAGTCTGCGTTCTTATATACCAGAGGACAATCTACCCAACACTCGTGATGAACTGGTTCCAGGTTAATAATTAATCTCACAGACTTGCCTACAGGTCAATCTCATGGAAGAATTTTCTCATTTGGAGTTCCCTCTTCCCAGATGACCTTAGCTTTGTCAAGTTGACAAAAACTAACCAGCACATTCATGTTAAATTTATATTGTTACCTCGTTAGTAACATCATCTTATTCATCTTTACATCTCTAGGCTAAGTCACAGTATTATGGCTTGAGCTTGCACTCCCAACTTGTTAAAACCTTAGCTCTAGGACTTCAGAAAGGACATTTGGAGACAGTTCCTTGAAAGAGGTGATCTGACTAAAATCAGGCCACTAGTCCTAATCAGAATGATAACCTTGAACAAAGAGAAAATGTAGACACACAACTTAGGAATGTGCACAGAAGAAACCAAGCCTGAGCCACTGTAATCTTCAAAGTGATGAAGATAAATTTCTATTGTTCAAGCTACCCAAACTGTTATTGTTAAGGTCTCAGTAAGTTAACACAGTCATTGGTAAATGACATTTGATGTAAGCTTTAAAAGTGACAAGACTGTGGACCTTGGTACAATAGTGGGACTGGTGTTACAAGAGTAACCACTCACTTTGTGATTGGATTTAAGGCCTGCTCCATGGTGGAATACTCATGCCTGGTGCTGAAATCTGGCCAAGAACCCATGGCTGGAGAATTCACACACCCCAGAAGTTAAGCTACTATTACTATTTTGTTAGTAGACAAATAGTAATATTTGTCCCTGGGTAGACTGTCCTCCGGTATATAAGAACGCAGACTGAGCAAGACAGAAGGTATCAAATGCCTTCACACTTCTGCACCCACAGGTTAGTGCAGCTCTCAGACACCATCAGAGAAGTCTTTTGGGGCAATGGATGGTGGTTAATGGAAAAACCCACAACTGGTTTAAGTACAGAGAATAATGTTTGTGGAGAGCTCAGCTACAAGTGAGATGTCTATATCACAGCCTCCCACAATGAGAGGAGGGGCTCACAAACCAGGCCCAAGTAGAGGAGCTTTCTGACAGTTGATGGTTTCTAAGAAAAGTGTAACCACACCCTAGTTCCACAAAATAATAACTCTGAGACTTAATTATATATGAATAAATGCCTAGGTCATAAGCTTGGGCTCATTCTCCAACTTGCTCATAACTAAATTAACTCATTTATTCTATTCTGTGAGTGCCACATGGCTGATTACCTCTTCTCAGTTTCATGTGTCTGTCTCCTCAGAGTTTGAGGTGGATCTCCTCCCAAGCTGATTCTATCACAGAAATCCTCTCTCTGTTCTGGAACTCCATTTCTGTATTTTCTGCCTAATCAAATAGGCTCACAGCATTTTAATTATAGGTGATGTGCTTCAGTACATTACACAAGAGATTCTCTCTACAGAAAAGAGCCATTTTGATTTAAGGGTGTGGCTCTTGTTAATTTAAGTACACTCCAGTGGGATGGTACCACACTCACGAGTTTATGGGAAGCACAAATCAGAACTGGTGGACTGGAAAAAAAAGGACATAGAGTTGGGATAGATCTAAGAGGAGGCAGAGGAGATGTGAGGGTGTGAGTATGACTATAATACATTTTATGCGTGTATGAAATTAAAAAATCAATAGAAATATATTTAAAAGTGGTACAGATCTCATATATATATACACACACATATATATGAATATATATATGAGTAAGCTCTAGGAATTTGTGTATCTATATTCATGATGTTATGAATTTCCATGGATATTGGTTTCTTTATGTGTTAAAGTAATAGAATGAATTGTTTAACTTTCTTTCTTTTTTTTTTTTTTAAAGTTTTTTGAGACAGGGTTTCCCTGTGTAGCCCTGGCTGTCCTGGCACTCACTTTGTAGACTAGGCTGGCCTTGAACTCAGAAATCCACCTGCCTCTGCCTCTCGAGTGCTGGGATTAAAGGCGTGCACCACCACGCCCGGCTGAATTGTTTAACTTTTGTACTGGAGAAATTTTAAAAGAATTCTGAAATGTTTTAAAATTTTCTATCATGAGCAAAATAAAATTAACTGCCTTAAGAAATAATTAAATTCTATAATTCAGTTGTTTTTAGCATTTGGGGGTCAAAGAGATGACTCAGTGAGTAAAACCACTGGACCTGCAAGCATGAAGACCTGTGTGCATATCTCTAGCACCTATGTAAAGAGTTAGGTCTGATCATTCATGCTTCAAACCCTCGTACCTGAGAATCAAGGCAGATGGACCCAGAGAGCTTGCTGGCCAGCTGAAACAGGGACCTCCAGTTCAGCGAGAGCTGCAGCCGCAAATAGTAAGTTAGACATTAATACAGGAAACACTAGATCATTTGTTCTCTCCTCTATATGAATTCCCACACGCATGTGCGTAGATGATGCACAACACACAATGATATGTGCACACACTTCACATAGTTTAAGATTCCAATTAACTGGGGCTAGAGAAATGGCTCAGCTAAGAGTGCTGGTTGTTTTTACATGGGACCCAGATTTGATTCCTAGCACCCACATAAAAGCTTAACAACTGTTTGCAACTCCAGTTTCAAAGGGTATTTATTCACAGACGTATTTGCAGACAAATCATTCACATAGATAAAATTAAAAAACAAATAAAACTCAAAATTTGTTTTAAAGATTCCCATTAAGAAGGGAAATGATGGTTCTAGCTTTAATTTTTCAACTACCTTTTTCATAATATTTTTATTATTTTGTCACACTTCCTTTAGTTTTTAAAAATAAGATACAGCAAGAAGAGGGTTTTTTTTTTTTTAAAATGTAACTACAAGGAGCAACATTATTGAAAGAAGAAACAGAAAATATTGAGTCATCCTGTATAATTTGTAGAATCATAGCAAAAAATATAAGTGGGAATATCCACTCCTCTTTTTTGTGTTTGTTTGTGAGGATATCCTTATTGACTGATTGATCGATTTGTTTGTTTATTTATTTGTGAGAATGTCCTTACATGTGAGAATGTCCTACAACCCCTAAAGAAATAGAAACAGTCATTAGTAGTCTCCCAACCAAAAAAAGCACAGGACCAGATGGGTTTAGTGCAGAACTCTATCAGACCTTCAAAGAAGAACTAAAACAAAACAAAACAAAACAAGAACAAGAACAAAACTGCTTTGACTACCTTAAAAAATTTGTAATTGTCTAGGGTGTTATTGATATGCCACAGAACAGACCATAGCGTAGCTAACTCAAAACAGCAAAATGGAGTGTTTGATTTTGGAATGCATTCCTGTGAATTGGGGGTGAGGAGGAGTGGAGACAAGATAGGATTTCCTAATTGTTTTACAGAGAATTTAATCAGCATGAATTTCTGAGTATGACACTGATCACACAGCAGGTGCTTGATAAATGCTTGTTCATTAATTGATTTACAACTCACCAGCTGCCAGGGAAAGAACGTAATCCACAATCAAACTGCTTAACAGAAGAAAGCCAGGCTGGTTTTTAAAATTAGTAACAACATGGAATTCTCCATGCAAATGGTCTGGAGATGGCCCTTGGTTTCCTTTCCTGATGACAAGATAATCAAAGTCTGCTTTGGGAGGAAAGGAAACAGTATTTAAGGCAGAAACAAAGGTAATGGCACTGTCTTTTTGTTACAAATACCTCTCTGATGGTGGTGGGTCGGAGGAAATGCCTATACAACCATAAGTAATAGCCTGAGATATTAGGAGCTTTGATTTTTTTCCTCCTCTCTTAGCATTAAAAATCAATATGTAATTTTTTTAAAAATTATTTTATTTTTAATTTATTTCTTATACTCCATATTTCATTCCCTGCCCCCCATCCACCCTCCAACTGTTACACATCCCACACCTCCTCCCCACACCACCCCAACTCCACGTGGATGCCACCACCCCATGTGACCTCTAAACTCCCTGGGGCCTCCAGTCTCTTGATTGTTAGGTGCATCATCTCTGAATGAACACAGACCCAGAAGCCCTCTACTGTATGTGCGTTGGGGACCTCATATGAGCTGGTATATGCTGTCCCTTTGGTGGTCCAGTGTTTGAGAGATCTCGGGGTTCCAGATTAATTGAGACTGCTGGTCTTCCTACAGGATTGCCCTTCTCCTCAGCTTCTTTCAGCTTTCCCTAATTCAACAACAGCGGTCAGCTGCTTCTGCCCATTGGTTGAGTGCAAATATCTGCATCTGACTCTTTCAGCTGCTTGTTGCATCTTTGGGAGGGCAGTCAACTGTACATTTTACAAGGTAAAAAGAAAGTAAAATAGGATGTCAGAGTGCCAGGCTTAATGGGTTGAGATGGATTTAATGAAGCTACTCTTGTACCAGATTACAGAAAATATCAGCTAAGAAATGCACACAGGGCTGGATCAGCCAAATCTAGAATATGGAAAATTCTTCAGAACAGATGACCTGTTTTTTCCACAAGAAATAAACTCTAGAATTATTTTGAAGATGTCACAAATGCAGTGGAGGACAGTGCCCCCTCTGCTAGGACATTGTTTGGGGCTTAATTTCTCCATAGGTAAATATTCTGAGTAGAGATTTGAATGGAGAAGTTGTCTGCAAACTTCTACCTCTTTGAGGGAAGCAGTTGCCATATTAGGAAAGCTGAGTCTGGGGGACTTCAGCTGGGGCCTCAGTAGTCATGTGGGGACATTCTGGAGTAGAAACAACCCTTCAGATTTGTCCCAAACAGAGGCCAAGAGGCCTGCAGTATTCTTGCCCTCAGCTAGCCATTTAATGAGGACTTGAGCTGCCTTCTGGCAGGGGGTTACACACTTTAGAAGGGGTAGCTCTTGATTGCCTGGAGATGTTCTCAATGAAGCACAACAGCAAGAGATCCCAAGCAATGGAAGATGAAAATAGAATCACTATTGATGGAGAACATTACTACTTACTACAAGAATACAAAGAGAATTAAATCCTGAGATT
Organism: Mus musculus; assembly: GCF_000001635.26. Classification (NCBI taxonomy): domain Eukaryota; kingdom Metazoa; phylum Chordata; class Mammalia; order Rodentia; family Muridae; genus Mus; species Mus musculus. Next base: position 29,313,356 of record NC_000077.6, on the reverse strand, counting down.
ATTAGCAGCATTTAGCAATACTCCAACCATAATTTGTATATAATGGGTATATTATTCTAAAGATTCTAAAACACTACCACAAAAGCCCCCACATTCCATAGCAATTCTCTGAAGTTGTATGTTTTGTTGTAGGGAATTAAATTCTTTTGTTAAATCCATTGGTTGTACATTTACATTTAAAACCATTCTTTGAGATATGAGCAGGGAGGTGGGGTTTTTGCTCAGCTCTTGGACACTCATATTTACTCTCATCTCTGTGGCTCCACCTTCCAATTCTTTGATCACTTCCCATCATTTTTAAATTTAGGAATGCTTTGGGTAAGCTTGGATCATCCTCCTCTATTTCAATTTTTTGTTTTGTTATTTGTGTGTGTGGGGTGCATGTATGCCACAACATGCATATAATACATATTTGAAAACATCCTGGTATGATCACTAAAATAAAGTTATATAAATCAATATCAGGTATTGCAGGTGGGGAAAGGGTAAGCAGTGCCAAGCAGAAGCCAGTTGGGTTATTTAAACCAGGATGTTCAGAAGGTCCTCTCTGAGTACCATGTGCACAGAGAGTGGGATAAAGGATGTATTCCTCTGTATTAGTTACTTTTCAGTTACTGTGATAAAATACCTTTACAAAATCAACTTAAAGGAGAAAGTTGGGTTGTCTCAGTTTTGGTTTCCATAGCTGTGAAGGCACATCATGACCCAGGTAATTCTTATAAAAGTAAGCATTTAATTGGGGCTGGCTTACAAGTTCAGAGGTTCAGCCCATTATCATCATAATATGAAGCATGGTAGCGTCCTGGCAGACAATATGCTGGAAGAGCCAAGAGTTCTACATCTTGGTCCACAATCAGCAGCAGGAGACTGGCTTGTGCAGGCAGCTAGCAAAAGGGTCTCTTCTGCACTGGATAGAGCTTGAGCATAGGCCTCAAAGCCCAAGCCACACCTATTCCAACAAGGCCACACTTTCTAATAGGTCACTTTGACTTGTTGGTCTATGTTAAAATCATTCAGAGGTTTTTTTGTTCTCTGAGGTTACCCCAACCAAAATCTTTAGTTTATATATTTAACTTTAAACCATTAGGTTGATTTAGTTATAATTAAACTAATAATTGGACCAAGCATTCAAACACATAGGTCTATGGAGGCCAAACCTATTTAACCACTACAAGGGGTTCATTTTGGCTTATGATCCCAGAGGGATTGAGTCAGACATAGCCAGGAAGACATGGCAACTGTCAAGGGACTTAAAATGGCAGGAAGCTGGTTAATCACATTTTTATCCACAGGAAGGTGGGAAGGAACTAGGAAGGGAAGGAGGGAAGAGGAGGGAGGGAAGGAGAGAGGGAAGGAGGTAGGGAAGGAGGGAGGGAGGAAGGGAGAGAGGAAGGGAGGGAGGAAGGGAGGGAGGGAGAGAGAGAGAGAGAAAGAAAGAGAGAGAGAGAGAGAGCACATAGGCTAAGACACTCAAAGACCATTTCCAGTGACATGTCCTCCAGCAAGACTCCCCACCCACAATGCTCAGATAACCTTTCTATACAGCTACACCAACTGGAGACCAAGTGTACACATATGTGAGTCTATGGGGGGAAGTTATTACTCAAATAATAGTGATGAACTGTCAGATGATGGGGATGGGTTACATGACAGGGAAGGTGAGGAAGAAACATGGAGGCCATTGACCAAAGCTCTTTTTGTGAATGAATACTGGGTTCAGAAAAGAATCAGAGAAGATACATTGGAAACATCAATATAGATTTATATCAAACTTTTGAAGTATAGCTCACAAGTGGGGTACTGAGTAGGAGAGATGTTGAGCTAATAAATGACTTTCTTTGTTCAAACAGGAAATACTCCATACAGCATATTTGATAATGAGAACATTTATAGAAAGAAAGCATTGGTGAATAGTTTAGTCTCTTGTGTTTTTATAACAAAAGATCCAAGACTGAGTACTTCATAAAGAAGGTTTATTTAGCTCACTTTTAAAGCCCTGTGTGTATGCATGTATGTACCTATGTGTCTGTACATTTATGCACATGTGGAGATCAGAAAAGACAACCTCCTCAGAAATGCTAGCAACTTCCTTTGAGACTGGGCCTCTCCTTGGCCTAGAGCTCACCAATTATGTTAGACTGACTAGGCACCAATACCCACCCCAACAGATTCTCCACCTTCCAGTGCTAAGATCATAAGCATGCATCATCATGTGTGGCATTTTTTACTTGAGTTCAAGAGACTAAACTCAGCTTATCATGCTTTATGTGGAAAGCATTTTACTAACAGAGCTACCTCCCTATTCCCCTTTCAGAGTTTTGGAGGCCATATCTGGCTAGCTTTTGATGGAGGCTGTCTTAGTTAATTTCCTATTGTTGTGCTAAAACACCATGACTGACAAGGTTCAGGAAGGAAGGGTTTACTTGAGACTTACAGTTCCAGAGGGATCAAAGTCCATCATCATTGTGGCAGGAAAGTGTGGCAGCAGGGCAGACAATGGTGACTGAGCTGATCTCACATCTCAAACTGCCTACAGGAAGCTGAGAACATGAAATGGCATGAGTCTTGTGAATCCCCAGAGTCTACCTCAGTAGCATACTTCCTCTTGCAAGGCCACCTCATACAGCTTCCCAAACAGGACTGCCATTCAAATGTCAGAGACAATGAGGGATGTCTCATTCAAACCACCACAAGTGCCTTTGTCTGCATCCCAATATGGTGGAGCAATACATAAGGGAGAGTACACATGAAAGAGAGTGTAACAAAGCTAGTCTAGAAGCCAAATCTTTTTTATAGCAACCTGCTCCCATGGTAACTAGTCTTTATAGTTTACTACTCCTAAACCACTCTTGTAAGAGATACATTAACCCCTGAGAGGGTAGTGCCTGCAACACCTAGTCATCTCTTTATGACAAAACTAATATTCAAAACCCTTTCATCTATTTTTTCTTGAGATAAAAAGTATGCAGTCATATGCCAGAAAGATTTTGCTGATAGGACCCTGACATAGCTCTCTTTTGTGAGTCTATGCCAATGCCTGGAAAATACAGAAGTGGATGTTCACGGTCATCTATTGAATGGAACACAGGGCCCCCAGTGAAGGAGCTAGAGAGAGTACTCAAGGAGCTAAAGGGGTCTGCAACCCTATAGGAGGAACAATAATATGAACTAACCAGTACCCCCCCAGAGCTGTGTCTCTAGTTGCATATGTAGCAGAGGATGGCCTAGTCGGCCATCAATGGGAGGAGAGGCCCCTCGTCTTGGGAAGATCATATGCCCCAGTACAGGGGAATGCAAGGGAGCAAGGCGGGGGGAGGGGGGCGGGGAGGGTATGGGGGCTTTGGAGATAGCATTTGAAATGTAAATGAAGAAAATATCTAATAAAAAAGAAAAGTAGAAATAAATATCCATTCTTCAAAAAAAAGTATGCAGTCTGAATTATAGTAACCCACTAAATAGTACAGCAGCAGAGTTTATCACTACCCACTGCAGCTGAGTACCTATGGATTAACTTCCCATCTCTCCCTGCCTGTCACACTCTCCCTAGTCTCTAGTAACCATATTCTTTTGTTTGTTTGTTTGTTTGTTTGTTTGTGCATTCAATCGTTTTGCCTATTTAAGACAAGATATCACATAGCCTAGGTTGGCCTTGAACTTACGGTGTGTTTGAGGATGACCTTGACTTGATTCTCTAGCCTCCACTTGCCAGTGGAGGTTATGAGCCACTGCATCCAGCACTCTAATACCTCAATTCCACTGTTTGGTGCACTTAGTTTTCATATTTCACACAGTTCAGTTAACAGCCTTCAGTTCTATCAGTGTTCAGACAAATGACAAACCTTCATACATTTTATGGGTGAATAGTTGTAATGTACATTATATTTAGTAAATTGTCATAAGTGGTTTGAATTCACTGAGAAGCTGACTTTAGAAGTGAGGTCATTACCTCCCATTTCATAGTGAAGCATTTTTTTTTTTCCTCCAACTATCCTCTAGGAGTCCCTATCTGGAGATGGCCTGGATCCTCTAACTCTGTGACAGGGAGGGAAGAGAATAATCAAACAACCTGAGAGTAAAAGTAGTGTGTTTTTGAAAACAGGGAGAATGTAGATTGTTTCCAATAGATGTTGCTATCCTTTATTCTGTGCTTAGAGCAGAGGGTTAGGAAGATATCAGATAATAGAATTTGCTGTGAACAGAAAAACTAGGTTAGGTTCCTACCACCCATATGGTGGCTCACAACCATCTGTTACTCCAGTTACATGCCCTTTTCTGGCTTCTTTAGGCACCAGGCATACATTCAATGAATGTATATGCATGCAGACAAAACACTCATACATATACAGATAAATAAAATAGTAAATCATGTCTAAAGTAGAAAAAAAGAAGCTAGACTTCATTCATGGAAACTTATCCATAGTAAGAAAGCTCAACTGGGAACTTCATCTGACTCCTTCAGCTTTTTTTTATCAGATATTTTCTTCATTTACATTTCAAATGCTATCCCTTTTCCTAGTTTCCTCTCTGAAAGTCCCCTATACCCTCCCCCTGCCCTGCTCCCCAACCCACCCACTCCCACTTCCTGGCCCTGGCATTCCCCTGTACTGGGGCATATGATCTTCCCAAGACCAAGGGCCTATCCTCCCATTGATGGCCGACTAGGCCATCCTCTTTTACATATGCAACTAGAGACACAGCTCTGGGGGGGGGGGGGGGGTACTGGTTAGTTCATATTATTGTTCCTCCTATAGGGTTGCAGACCCCTTTAGCTCCTTGAGTACTCTCTCTAGCTTCTTCATTGGGGACTCTGTGTTCCATCCACTAGATGACCATGAACATCCACTTCTGTATTTGTAAGGCACTGGCATGGCCTCACAAGAGATAACTATATCAGGGTCCTGTTAGCAAAATCTTTCTGGCATATGCAGTAGTGTCTGGGTTTGGTGGTTGTTTATGCCTGGGTGGGGCAATCTATGGATGGTCCTTCCTTCTGTCTCAGCCCTGAACTTTGTCTCTGTAACTCCTTCTATGGTATTTTGTTCCCCATTCTAAGAAGGAACGAAATATCCACACTTTGGTCTTCCTCCTTCTTGAGTTTCATGTGTTTTGCAATGACTCCTTCAGCTTTACCAGCCAGTTTCTGATGAATGTTGTGAATGCCCAATTTGATATGATAGCTATCTGTTCTTATTTGTTTTTTACTTCAAAACCTCACCAAAGGGACACAAAGAGTCGATAAAAAATAAAAATTCAAAAAAGGACAACATAAATAAAAAAATGAGATACCGTCTTGTATCCCAGATCTCTCAGAGACCAGTCCTCGCAGGAGAGTGTGCAGGCCACAGAAGCAACAGAGGTTTTTGGACAGGGTCCCTTCAGGCCTTCATCCTCAGCCAGGAGGCAGAGCTGAGCTCCAGACCTCTGTGCACCTTCCCTGCCAGAGGAGAGCTTGCCTGCAGAGAGTGCTCAGACCACTGAGACTCAGGAGAGAGTTGGACTCCCAGGAGTGCTGACAGAGGCTAACAGAATCACAGGTGGAACAAGCTCCAGCCAGGGACAGCTATAACAACTAACACCAGAGATTACCAGATGGCAAAAGGCAAACTTAAGAATCTCACTAACAGAAACCAAGACCACTTAGCATCATCAGAACACAGAGCTCCCACGACAGTGAGTCCTGGAACATCTAACACCAGAGATTACCAGATGGTGAAAGGCAAATGTAAGAATCTTACTAACAGAAAACAAGACCACTTGGTATCATCGGAACCCAGTACTCCCACCACAGCGAGTCCTGGATACCCCAACACACCTGAAAAGCAAGATTCATATTTAGAATCATATCTCATGATGCTGGTAGAGGATTTTAAGGAAGGCATTAATAACTGATTTTAAGAAATAAAAGAGAACACTGCTAAACAGGTAGAAGTATTTAAAGAGGAAGCACAAAATTCCCTTAAAGAATTACAGGAAAAAACAACCAAACAGGTGATGGAATTGAACAAAACCATCCAAGATCTAAAAATAGAAGTAGAACCAATAAAGAAAACCCAAGGAGAGAAAACCCTGGAGATAGAAATCCTAGGAAAGAATTCAGGAACCATAGATGCAAACATCACCAACAGAATACAAGAGATGGAAGAGAGAATCTCAGGTGCAGAAGATTCCATAGAAAACATGGACACAACAATCAAAGAAAATGCAAAATGCAAAAAGATCTTAACTCAAAGCATCCAGGAAATCCAGGACACAATGAGGAGACCAAACCTAAGGATAATAGGTATAGATGAGAATGAAGATTTTCAACTTAAAGGGCCAGTAAATATCTTCAACAAAATTATAGAAGAAAACTTCCCTAACCTAAAGAAACAAATGCCCATGAATATACAAGAAGCCTACAGAACTCCAAATAGACTGGACCAGAAAAACATTTCTCCCAACACATAATAATCAGAACAACAAATGCACTAAATAAAGATAGACTATTAAAAAGTAGTAAGGGAAATAGGTCAAGTAACATATAAAGGCAGACCTATTAGAATGACACCAGACTTCTCACCAGAGACTATGAAAGCCAGAAGATTCTGGATAGATGTAATACAGACCCTATATGCCAACCCAGACTACTATACCCAGCAAAACTCTCAATTACCATAGATGGAGAAACCAAAGTATTCCATGACAAAACCAAATTCACACGATATCTTTCCAGGAATCCAGCCCTTCAAAGGGATAATAAAGGAAAAACTCCAACACAAGGAGGTAAATTGCGCTCTAGAAAAAGCAAGAAAATAATCTTTTAACAAACCAAAAAGAAGAGAGCCACATGAACAGAATCCCACCTCCGACAACAAAAATAACAGGAAGCAACAGTCACTTTTCCTTAATATCTCTTAATATCAATGGACTTGATTCTTCAATAAAAAGACATAGACTAACAGACTGGATATATAAAGAGGACCCAACATTTTGCTGCATACAGGAAACCCAACTCAGGGACAAAGACAGACACTACCCCAGAGTCAAAGGCTGAAGAACAATTCTGCAAGCAAATGGTTCCAAGAAACAAGCTGGAGTAGCTATTCTAATGTCGAATAAAATTGTCTTTCAACCTAAAGTTATCAAAAAATACCAGGAGGGGCACTTAATACTCATCAAAGGAAAAATCTACCAAGAAGAACTCTCAATTCTGAACATTTATGCTCCTAATGCAAGGGCACCCACATTCATAAAAGAAACTTAACTAAAGCTCATAGCACACATTGCACCTCACACAATAATAGTGGGAGACTTCAACACCCCACTCTCATCAATGGGCAGATCTGGTAAACAACTTCAGCAGATTGGCTGGATATAAAATTAACTCAAACAAATCAGTGGCCTTTCTGTACTCAAAGGATAAACAGGCTGGGAAAGAAATTAGGGAAACAACACCCTTCATAATAGTCACAAGTAATATAAAATGCAAAATATATGTAGTTGGAGCCATGGTCCCTCCCTCCTCATTCTTTGGTTTGTGGTTAGTCCCTGGTATCTCTGGGGTGGTGGGTGGGGTGTCTGGTTGGTTAATAATATTGTTCTTCCTATGGGTTTGCAACCCCTTCTGTTATTTCAGTCCTTCCCCTAGCTCCTACATGGTTCCCATGCTTAGTCCAATGGTTGGCTGCAAGCATCTGCATCTGTATTGGTAAGGCTCTGGAAGAGCCTGTCAGGTGACTTCCATATTAGGCTCCTGTCAGCAAGCACTTCTTGGCATCAGCAATAGTGACTGGGTTTTGTGGCTGCATATGGGATGGATCTCCAAGCTGGGGCAGCCTCTGCTCCACTCTTCGTCCCTGTATTTCCTTTAAACGGGAGCAATTCTGGGTTAAAATTTTGAGAAGGGTGGGTGGCCCCATTCCTCAACCGGGGGTCATGCCTAATCTCTGGATATAGTCTCCACAGGTTCTCCTTCCCCTTTGTTGGGTATTTCAGCTAATGTTATCCCTGTTGGGTTCTGGGAGCCTCTTGCTTTTCTGGAATCTGGGACTTTCTGTTGGCTACTCCCCGTTCCCCATCCCCCATTGCTACACACCTCTGTTCAATTTTCTGACCCTCTATCATCCCTGTTTCTTCCCATAACTAATCCTGCCCTGCCCCCTTTTTCCTCTTTCCCCTCCTCTCTTCCTCTCAAGTCCCTCCCACCCTCTACCTCCTGTGATTATTTTGTTCTCCCTTCTAAGTAGAACTGAAGCATCCACACTTCGTTCTTTCTTCTTCTTGTGCTTCATATGGTCTATAAGTTGTATCATAGGTATTCCAAGCTTTCTTCCTAATATCCACTTATCAGTGAGTACATACCATGTGTGTTCTTTTGTGACTGTGTTACCTCAGGACAAAATGGCAGCCTACAGATTGGGAAAATATCTTTACCAACCCTACATCTGATAGAAGACTAATATTCCAATATATACAAACAACTCAAGAAGTTGGACTCCAGAAAACCAAATAACCCTATTAAAAATGGGGAACAGAAGAAAACAAAGAATTCTTAACTGAGGAATACTGAATGGCTGAGAAGCACCTAAAGAAATGTTCAACATCCTTAGTCATCAGCGAAATGCAAATCAAAATGACCCTGAGATGTCACTATACACCAGTCAGAATGGCTAAGATCAAGAACTCAGAAGCAGATGCTGGCGAGGATGTGGAGAAAGAGGAACACTGCTCCATTGCTGGTGGGATTGCCAGCTGGTACAACCACTCTGGAAATCAGTGTGGTGGTTCCTCAGAAAATTGGACATACTACTACCTGAGGACCCAGCTACACGACTCTTGGGCATATACCCAAATGATGCTCCAACATATATCAAGGACACATGCTCCATGTCTATAGCAGCCCTATTTATAATAGTCAGAAGCTAAAAAGAGCCCAGATGTCCCTCCACAAAGGAATAGATATAGAAAATGTGGTACATTTACATAATGGAATACTACTCAGCCATTAAAAACAATGACTTCATGAAATTCACAGGCAAATGGATGGAACTAGAAAATATCATCCTAGTGAGGTAACACAATCACCACAATTCTTTTTTTTTCCATTTTTTATTAGGTATTTAGCTCATTTACATTTCCAATGCTATACCAAAAGTCCCCCATACCCACCCACCCCACCACAATTCTTATAAAGGAAAACATTTAATTGGGGATGGCTTACAGTTTCAGAAGCTTATACCATTATCATGATGAGAAGCATAGGAGGTTGCAGGCAGACATGGTGCTGGAGGGGTTGACAGTTCAACATCTTTATCTGAAGGTAGAAGGGAGAGACTGTGTCCACACTGGTTAAATCTTGAGCACATATAAGATCTCAAAGCCTGCCTCCACAGTGACACCTTCCTCTAATTAGTCCATACCTACTCCAACAAGTCCACACCTCCTCCACCAAGGCTTCAGTTCTTTATACTGTTAATCACTATGGGCCAAGCATTCAAACATGAGTCTATCTGGGTGATACCTGTTTAAACCACCACAACCCCCATCCCTAACCCAGAAGCTATCTCCAACTGAAAAAAATAATTTTCTCTAAGAGATTCTAACTGGTATTGAAACAACACTTGAAGGAAGGCCCCATGCCTCGAAGTAGACGGCCAACAGAAAAAGAATCCATAAAACCATGGTTTTCAGGTTTGTGATTTTGTTTGTTTGTTTGTTTGTTTGTTTGTTTTTTTCGAGACAGGGTTTTTCTGTGTAGCCCTGGCTGTCCTGGCACTCACTTTGTAGACCAGGCTGGCCTCGAACTCAGAAATCTGCCTGACTCTGTCTCCCAAGTGCTGGGATTAAAGGGGTGTGCCACCACCGCCCAGCCAGGTTTGTGATTTTTATGGGATTTCTATGAATGCAAATGTATATACCTCTGCTTCTATTTGTTTTTCTTGTGCCTTTTCCTTCTTCTGTTGTTCTATTCTTGTTTGTTTTTGTTTTACATAATTACTACTACTACTACTACTATTATTATTATATGCCTACTTGTTTTCTAATGAGAGAAAGAGTATAGATATGGGGAGATCAGGAGAATTTGAGAGGATTTGGGGGAAGGAAAACATAATCAGAATATATTGTAAGAAAAAAATTTATTAAAAATGTTTAGCATTGGACTTTCTTTGGCTTTGAAATGTGTGTAGAATTGATGTACCTCCCATATTTGGAAAGAAAAATCTGTGATTTAGCTATGAGCTGGAATGGCCTCTGTGGGTTCTGTTCTTTCAGCCTATATGCTAGAACTCAGATTCAGGAATAGAACTTTAACCAACATGCACAACAAATGACTAATAAACTTTGTTCTCAAGTCACTGTGATTGCGGGATGTTTGTTTTACAACACATAGAACAAAAGATAATTTATAATCTCAATATTCAATTATTGGCAACCTCCAAAAAACTAGATAAAGTATAACAGACATAATCTTAAACAGACAGGCACACAGATACACACTCAACACATACAGACACAGACACACACACACACACACACACACGCGCGCAACCCACTGATTTAAGCTCTTGTAATCAGAAGATTTGTTCAAAATATTTCACAACTTGTAAAGCTTTCAGAGCAGTTAGCTCTAAAGCTAGCTGTAGTATTAGAAAGATGCTGTGCCAGGGGTTCTTTTTATGTTGGGCTGTGTCTGAAGTGAAAGGCCAAAGTGATAGGTGAATGTCTTTGTTTTCCGTTGCTGTAGTATCAAATGACTCAAGATATCGTAGCTTAAAGTAACATGAATTTATTAAGTTATGGCTAAGGTACAAATCAGAAATAGGTCCAAGTTCAAATCAACACATATTCTCTTGTGGAAGCTTCAAGAATCTTCTTGTCTCTGGCCTTTTAACTTGGTCCAAATCCCTTGACTCGTAGCCATCTCCATTGGTCTTCAAAGCATTAATAGTGGTCCTTCCTTGGCTTGTGTTCCAAGGCCATGTCTCTTCCCATGGAGGTCAGGAAGCTCTTACTTCACTGCCAAGGATTTGAGTGATCATATTGATTTCCTCACCATGATTTGCACTGTCTGCATTCCAAAACTTTAATCTTAATCGCATGCACTAAATCCCTTGGTCACACATACAGACTCCAGAAGCTTCAGGAATGGATGTCTTTGGATGTTGTTTGCAAACTCCCTGAAGACCGGCTCTGTGAACTGATCCCCAAGAGTCTGTGTGTATTCTAAGGATGTGTTTCAGATGTTTGTATGACCTGCAAGCAGGATGGCTGAGCTACAATCCATGTTCCTTGAGGTGTGACTATGAAGTAGGCTGATTTTCTTTACACCAAGAACTGGGAGGGAGTTGTGTACAAACTTAAGAAAAGTGTCTATGGACACATTCCTCCCTTTGGCACAAGGGAAAAATCAAATTGCTGTTTGGTGTTCACCACATTGTTTACTACCATAAGAAGGTATTCTTTATGCAACTTTTGCATTTTGGGTGGACTCATTCTACTCTCATGATAAGGAGATTTTGCTTATAATTAGTAGCTATAGATTGTTTTTCTTCTGTAAATCTCAGACTTGTTTCATAACACAAAGGACTTTCCTTTTATTGTGGTACCCATTTCCCACACCCATTTTCAATGTTTTCTAGTTGGAAGGGTGAATTATTTTTCAAAGCTTACACTGGCCTTCAAGCTATCTGCTTTGCGCCTGTCCTGGACTTGTTCTGCACAGACCCTTTCCCCCTTTCTCAGTTCTCTCACTCCCTGGCTAGTCTCCTGGCTGACATCCTAATTAGTTTCAACAGCAGAAATTGACAAAAGATGATAAGCTAGAAAGAAAAGCTAGTGCAATTACCCAAACCATTCAGAAGTAATTTTGTAACAAATGTAACTTATTTAAAATAATTTAACATCCACCTAATTAACTGACACCATTTCTGTACCAATTACTTTTTAATATTTCAACTCTTTCTTCTCTAGTGTTATAGTTTATACTGTAAAGCAAGGGCTAGAAGCCTTCACACTCCTTTTCCAGAAACTTCTGCCAACTAGTTTCCATTACAGTAGAGAAGATTCAGGCGTGCCACGGTGGCAGTGGTGTCTCGACAGCAGAGTCATGCAGGTTATAAAGTGCTTCTCTGTGAACGCAGAGCTCCTGCACTGGCCACACAGAAGCTACCAGAAGCAAATGTTTGCTTGATAACAGGTGCATGCTTTGTATTCCAGTTCTCCTAACATCTTTGCAAACATTTTTCCAGAATTAAAACCTCTTTCTAAGCCAAATGCAGTTATGTGTGCCCATAGTCACAGGCACCCAGGAGGGTCCACAGAGACTCCAGCTCAAATCAGACACAAAGCAACACAACACAAAACAGACAAAATGAAGCTTTTCTTTCTGTTTGAATTACGCAGAATGTTTTGTTTTGTTGACTGGGCTAATGATTGTGATTGCAGCCCACATTCTATTCAAAGCTAAGAACTATATCCCCCCTCCTCTCTCAATATTGCTGCTACAAACTCTCAATGATATGGCTGTGCAAGATCTGCAAAGCCCACACCAGTCAACATAGATGGAGGAGAATCTCACAAGCGCCATACAGATGAGAAGCTCCATAGAGTCAATGGCTGCTGAGGGAGAGGGGAAACGAGTCTGTTTGCTTTGAAGTTTGTTCTGGGATGAGATCCCAGTTCTAAGTGGTCAGCTGGAAACACATGCAAATAAGGGCAACACTAATTGGAGTGTGTGTGTGTGTGTGTGTGTGTGTGTGTGTGTGTAAAACAAAAATAAATATTCAAGAGTGTGTGAAACAAAAATAAACATACAAGTGTGTGTGTGTAGCAAAAAAATAAATATACAAGTGGTGTGTGTGTGTGCAACAGAAATAAATGTACAAGATATTGTATGATATATATATACACACACATTAATTCCAGGAGCTTGGTGGGGAGAAATAAAGGACTTAGAACAGGGGAGGGAAGGTGGAAAGGATGCAAATATAATAAATACACTCATGTATAAAATCAGTGCATTCCTGTGGGAAAGCCTTTAATTAAAAAAAGAAAGAAATACAGTAAACTCTAAATACATTATTTTAAATTTCCATCACTTTCTCTCTCTCTCTCTCTCTCTCTCTCTCTCTCTCTCTCTCTCTCTCTCTCTCTCTCTCTCTCTCTCTCTCTCTCTCTCTCTCATATGTGTATTCACACACATCACCACACTAAGCATGTTAAGGTCAGAGGGCAATCTAAGTGTATCAGTTCTCTCCTTCCACCAGGAGGATTCCAAGGGACAGAATTCAAGCAAGCAGCCTTCCCAGTGAGCACCTTCACCTGTGTAGCCATCTCAATAGCCCCAGGTCATTCTTTACTTTGTGTTCACACTGTTGCAGTTTAGCAAAATGTTTCTTGAGAAAAAAACCCAGCTTAAATTATAAATTGTGAACTGGTGAATACTAAGACAATAAGATTACATCTTACCAAGACACCAGCCCAAGCAGCTCATTTCTGATCTAAGTGAACAAGCCTCCCTGCTTACCCTTCCTGGACACTCAGCACTGTCTGCAGTGGCCTCTACCACCATACTTGGCATCTGTGTGGGTAATTTTTTCCATGATAGAAAAATATATATTTCAAAACTTGAAATTGAATTTTTTAAGTATTCAACTGACCCTATATTTTAAAACTTTCACTGCCTTTATTTTGGTCGTAGACAATTTCATTTTAAATTAGCTTTTGGCTTCTGTAGTTAGGCAACTACCATTAATCCTAACTACTGACAATTATGTCTTAAAATATGAATCCTTAAAGATGATTTAGCTTCAGATGAATGTCTGTTCCAATCTCTAAAAATAGTACTCTGGTTTCCATTAACCCAAAGAGAATTCACTGACTTCTTTGACTTGTGAGGTCATTTGAAATGCTGTTTTTAAAATATGCATCCACATTGCTCCCACTGAGTAAAAGGAGCAAAGTGTGCATGATAGCACTTTGCAAAACACAACTACCAAACCTTAAAATTTTATAACAATGGGTCTGGATGTGTAAGGGCTCGTGATTCGGAAAGAATGATACCCTAGACTCAAATAGCATGAAAATTGCATTTGCAAAGGATGTTTTATTCTGTAGAAGTCCAGCGTGCTAGAGTCTCCCATTACCAAGATAGAGTGACAACCAAGTGAGCTTGTGGGACTGATTTAAAGTGTATTAGGGAAATTCTTGGGTAGGCAACCTCTCTCTTAATCTGTTGGGTCCATCTCTACGGACATTCCAGTGGTGGAAACTATTGCTGAGGAAGTCTGGAAACTGCTGCTGACCCATTGTCTTTGCCTCAGGCCAGGTGCCAGGGCAGCTTCTGATGGCAGGGCAGTTTCTGACTAGCTGCCTGAGCCTGGGTTTTGTTTTGGTTTTCCTAGTAACTGACTTGCCTGGGTTTGCCTACACTTGCCCAGTTCTTAGTCCTAGTCTCCTAAACTGACAATTTGAAGCCAGTCATGGAGTCAGCCTAGCCTTCTCATCTGAAAAGATGTGCCTCTACATATAAAACTTCTGTATGTTGAAGTGCAGATTTTTTAGCAAGCTTAAAACATAATTATAAAGCCGGGTGTGGTAGCGCACGCCTTTAATCCCAGCACTCGGGAGGCAGAGGCAGGCGGATTTCTGAGTTCGAGGCCAGCCTGGTCTACAAAGTGAGGTCTAGGACAGCCAGGGCTATACAGAGAAACCCTGTCTCAAAAAAGAAAAAAGAAAAAAACAAAACAAAACAAACAAAAACAACAAAAACCATAATTATAGTAATAGATTCAGGGAGACAAATGCCTCTTTGAAAAGCAGTCCAATGACGTGGCTGCAATTTCCATGTTAAAGTCCTGGTTCTATAAGATTCCAGGGAACCTTAGCTTACCGGGAACCCCGAGTGAACCACGTGGAGCCGGGAATTTATTGTTTTAGTGCACTGGGGTCGTTCCAGACCCGAAGGAGAGGCGGACCATTTGGCGAGTTTTTATATGTTTTCCAGGGGCAGAATAGAGCATCAGCAACTAGGCATAATATGATTGGCAGAACAGCGCACCATATAGAAACTAATTGGTCTAAAGGGAATGAGGTGATGTAAGACCCGAAAAGCCTTACGTCCAGGATATCCCACTCACAAAGACACAGAGACAGAGATCGATGCAAAAAGCAAGAGGTTTATTAATCCAACATGCTGGGGTTGATCTGAAATCGGGATAGAAGCGACTGCGAGTAGCTAAAGCACACACCTTTTATACATTTTTTTTTAGGGGGCAGTTTATCATTGGTTAACTTTTAGCGACATTAAGGGGCAGACTTAAGGACCGGAGACATTGTGTGGGCTTTTCTATACAATCAGAGGACTACCTCTTGGCACACCTTGCAGTGAGGCAAATTCTGGGAAAAGAACACATTTACTGAACATTTTACAACCGTGGTCATTTTGAGCTACCACAAATCTTACAGTGACAAGGACTTCCCTTGTCTGAAGGTGAGCAAGGGTCTGTCCTTCAATGTGTCCCCACCCAAGGTCGGTTCCCACCCTGTGGTCTGAGAAATGTTAATTAGCCTCTCCCTTCCAGAGGGGCGAGTGTTTCATGACCTTCCCAAAGTTCCTGAGCTGACCTTTTCAGTTCTACTTTGTGGTTCTCATAAAATTTTTCGCTATCTCTTCTCAATCACTTTCATCTATGGCAATTTTATTGACAGAATTATTCATGTAATATTTGGGAAGCTGGAAAGATGTCTCAGCAGCTAAGAGCAGAGATCCCAGGTTTGGGTTTCAGCACCCACACAGCGGCTACCAGTCTGCAGCTAACTCCAGTTCTAGGGGTGTCCACATATCTTCCAGCTTCTGCGGCCACTGCACCGAAGTTGTGCCAATACAAACATGTAGGCAAAACATTTGTGAAACAAAAACAAATCTGAAAAAAGGGGGGAAAGTTTCCGAGCATAAGTCACAATCTAAAGTAGACCCATACCGCATACCAGGGATTAAAACAAAAGCCCATTTCCACTTTGAGTTTTTCAAAGAAACCAAAGCCACCAAACCCAGACACTATTGCATATGCCAGAACGATTTTGCTGAAGGGACCCTGATATAGCTGTCTCGTATGAGGCTATGCTAGTGCCTGGCAAATGCAGAAGTGGATGCTCACAGTCATCTATAAGATGGAACACAGGGCCCCCAATGGAGGAGCTAGAGAACATACCCAAGGAGCTGAAGGGGTCTGCAACCCTATAGGTGGAGAAACAATATGAACTAACCAGTACCCCCAGAGCTTGTATCTCTAGCTGCATATGTAGCAGAAAATTGCCTAGTTGGCCATCACTGGGAAGAGAAGCCTCTTGGTATTGCAAACTTTATATGCCCCAGTACAGGGAAATGCCAGGGCCAAGAAGTGGAAGTGGGTGGGTAGGGGAACAGGGTGGAGAGAGGGTAGAAGGAACTTTCAGGATAGCATTTGAAATGTATATAAAGAAAATATCTAATAAAAAAACAACAAAATTCCCACTATAGTAAAATTTCTGGATGAGAGAACATTTAGTGGTGAAAGATAATCTTAATGCATGTTGCCTGTGCCCTGGACAGCTCTTCACTGACCCTACCTGCTCTTGGGGGTTGGGGACAAGTTGGTGCACTGTCAATGACACAGACTCCAGGAACAGGTGAGAAATGCTGCAGCAAGCTCATCTGAGCACTGCTGCAAGCTCCTTTAGTACCCTCCACCCACGCCTCCATTGGTTCCAAGAAAGTATCTATTCTAAACAGCAGTTCCCGATTGGCTGGCATTGTCTGCACCAGCAATCCTTGCTCTCTCAGGCAGTCCTCAATTACATCCTCCTGCAGGAGATGCTTGTGCGGCTGTATGGCCCCCAGTGTTTACATAGAGGCAGCACCGCCATTCCAGCTACAAATGTACCCAAGGTTTAAAGCAGTTTGTGCTTTGAAGTTGTTTTGTCTAGTAAGGTAGGTACGAGCTACATATAAGTATTTGTGTTTAAAATAATTAAGGTCAGATAAGAAGAAAATTTAGCTCTTCAGTTATACTAGCCACATTTCACATCCTGAGGCGTCATTGGACACTCACACATACATAGGTGTATATGTGTGTATGTATATATATATATATATATATATATATATATATATATATATATATATATATGTGTGTGTGTGTGTGTGTGTGTGTGTGTGTATGTCTATATATGTATATGTGTATATGTTATATGTATACATGTTTGTAAGTATATATGTATGTTTGTATCTATATGTATGTATTTACATATGTATGTGTATATGTATATATAGATATATCTCATCTATCTATCTATCTATCTATCTATCTATCTATCTATCTATCTATCAATCTATCATCTATCTATCCACATGTGGCATGTATTATTCTATTTTTTCCTGGGTAGAGCAGGACAACAAAGAGAAAAGATTTGTCTCCTAAATGATACAGTAAAATCTTTTGGTTTTTTTGTTTTGTTTTGTTTTGCTTTTTTGTTTGTTTGTTTTGATTTGATTTTTAAGATTAATTATTTTATTTTTTACATCCCAAATGTTGCCTCCTTTCTGTTTCCCTCTCCCAGAGTTCTTCACTCCATCTTTCCCTTTGCCTCTGAGAGAGTGTTTCCCTCCTT
Organism: Mus musculus; assembly: GCF_000001635.26. NCBI lineage: Eukaryota > Metazoa > Chordata > Mammalia > Rodentia > Muridae > Mus > Mus musculus. The sequence goes on along the minus strand of NC_000077.6, from coordinate 29,295,728 downwards.
CCCACATTCCCATTCTCTGGGGCATCAGGTTAAGGTGCATATTCTTCCACTGAGGCTAGACAAAGCAGTCCTCACAAAAGTACATTTGTGCCAGAGTTTGATTCATGGCTTAGCTTCTGGAGACTCACAGGGGTCTAGGTTAGTTGATACTATTACCATTCCTATGGGGTTGCCATCCCTTTCAGCTCCTTCAGTCCTTCCCCTAACTCTTCTTCTTTCTTCTTCTTCTTCTTCTTCTTCTTCTTCTTCTTCTTCTTCTTCTTCTTCTTCTTCTTCTTCTTCTTCTTCTTCTTCTTCTTCTTCTTCTTCTTCTTCTTCTTCTCTTCCCTTCCTTCCTTCCTTCCTTCCTTCCTTCCTTCCTTCCTTCCTTTCCTTCCTTCCTTCCTTCCTTCCTTCCTTCCTTCCTTCCTTCCTTCCTTCCTTCCTTCCTTCCTTCCTTCTTTCTTTCGTCCTTCCTTCCTTCCTTCCTTTCTTTCTTTCTTTCTTTCTTTCTTTCTTTCTTTCTTTCTTTCTTTCTTTCTTTCGTCCTTCCTTCCTTCCTTCCTTCCTCCCTCCCTCCCTCCCTCCCTCCCTCCCTCCCTCCCTCCTCTCTCTCTCTCTCTCTCTCTCTCTCTCTCTCTCTCTCTCTCTCTTTCTTTCTTTCTTTCTTTCTTTCTTTCTTTTGGGTTTTTTGAGCCCCTAACTCTTCTATAGGGTTCCCTGACCTGAGTCTAATGGTTGGCTGTATCTTCATCTGTCTCAGTCAGCTGCTGATAGAGCCTCTCAGAGGACAGCCATGCTCAGCTCCTGTCTGCAAGCACAACATAGCATCAGTAATAGTGTCAGGGCTTGGTGCCTGCCCATGAGATGGATCCCAAGTTGGGCCAGTCACTGGACAGCCTTTCCTTTAGTCTCTACTCTGGCTTTGTCCCTACATTTCTTTTAGACAGGAACAATTCTGGGTTAAATATTTTGAAGGTGGGTTGGTGACCCCATCTTCCATTGGGGATCCTGTCTATTTATTGGAGGTAGTCTCTTCAGGCTCCATCTCCCCACTGTTGGGCATTTTGGATAAAGTCACCACCCCATTGAGTCCTGATGGCCTCTCACATTCCAGGTCTGTGGGACTTCCTAGAGGTCTCCCCCAACCCCTGCAACTGCATATTTCCATTCACTCTTCTTGCCTTCTGAACCTCTCTCCTGTCTCCCCCCTTTCCTTATCCTGCCTCCTATCCCCTCTCTCTCATCTCTCCCACCCAGATCCCTCCCTCCCTCTGCCTCCTGTAATTATTTTGCTTCCTGTAATATCCCCCTTCTAAGTGGGATTGAAGTATCCTCACTTGGGCCTTCGTTCTTGTAAATGTCATATAGTCTGTGAGTTCTATCATGGGTATTCTGTACTTTTTGGCTAATATCCATTTATCAATGAGTATATACCACGCATGTATTTTGGGTCTGGATTACCTCTCTCAGGATGATATTTTCTAGTTCCATACATTTGCCTGCAAAATTCATGATGTCCTCCTCATTTTTAATAGTGGAATATTGTTCAATTGTATAAATGAACAACACTTTCTGTATCCATTCTTTAGTTGAGGGACATCTGAGTCGTTTCCAGCTTCTGGTTATTTAAAATAAGGCTGCTATGAACATGGTGAAGCACACATCCTTGTGGTATGGTGGGGCATCTTTTGTGTATATGCCCAGAAACAGTATAGTTGTGTCTTCAGGTAGAACTATTTACAGTTTTCTGAGATGTAGCCAGATTGATTTCCAGAGTTGTACCTGCTTGCAATCCTACCAGCAATGGAGGAGTGTTTCTCTTTCTCTAGATCCTCACCAGCATATGCTGGTCCCTGAGTTTTTTGATCTTAATTGCTCTGATTGGTGTGAGGTGGAATCTCAGGGTTGTTTTGATTTGCATGTCCCTGATGACTAAGGATGTTGAACAATTCTTTAAGTGCTTCTTGGCCATTCCTCTGCTGAGAATTCTCTGTTTAGCTCTGTATCCCAGTAGGTTGCTATTTTGTCCTATTGACAGTGTCCTTTGCCTTACAGAAACTTTTTTAGTTTCAAGAGTTCCCTTTATCTATTGTTGATCTTAGAGCCTGAGCCATTGATATTCTGTTCAGGAAACTTCCCCCTGTTCCAAAGCGTTCTAGGCTATTTCCCACTTTCTATTCTATTAAACTCAATGTATCTGGTTTTATGTTGAGGTCCTTGATCCACTTGGACTTGACCTTTGTGCAAGGTGATAAATATGGATAAATTTGCATTCTTCTACTTGTAGATCACCAGTTAGACCAGTGCCATTTATTGAAGATGTTGGGTTTTTTTTCCCCCCACTGGGTGGTTTTGGCTTCTTTGTCAAAGATCAAGTGACCATAGGTATGTAGGTTTATTTCTGGGTCTTCAATTCTATTCCACTGATCTACCTGCCTGTCTGTCTCTGTGCCAATACCATGCAGTTTTTAATCACTATTGCTCTGTAGTATAGATTGAGGTCAGAAATGATTACTCCCCCCAGAAGTTCTTTTATTGTTGAAAATTGTTTTCACTATTCTGATTTTTTTTCCATATGAAGTTGAGAATTGCTCTATGTCTGTGGAGAATTGTGTTGGAATTTTGATGGGGATTAAATTGGGTCTGTAGACTGCTTTTGTTAAGATGGTCATTTTTTTTGACTGTTAATCCTACTGATCCATAAGCACGGGAGATCTTTCTATCTTTTGAGGTCTTCTTCGACTTCTTTCCTCAGGGACTTGAGGTTCTTGTCATACAGATATTTCCCTTGCTTAGTTAGAGTTACACCAAGATATTTTATATCATTTGTAACTATTGTGAGGGACATTGTTTTCCTAATTTCATTCCCAGTCCATTTATCATTTGTATAAAGAAAGGCTACTGATTTGTTTGAGTTAATTTTATATTCAGCCACTTTGCTGAAGTTGTTTATCAGCTGTAGGAATTCTTTGGTAGAATTTGGGGGGGGTGCTTGTGTATATTATCGTATCATCCATAATGATTCCTTGACTTCTTCCTTTTCAATTTATGTCCCCCTGATCTCCTTTTGATGTCTAATTGCTCTAGCTTGAACTTCTAGTACTATTTTGAATAGATAGGGAGAGAGTGAGCAGCCTTGTCTAGTCACTGATTTTAGTGGGATTGCTTCAAGTTTCTCTCCATTTAATTTTACGTTGACTGTTGATTTGCTGCATATTGCTTTTATTATGTTTAGGTATGTGCCTTGAATTCATGATTTACCCGAGACTTTTAACATGAAGAGGTGTTGGATTTTGTCAAAGGCTTTTCAGCATCTATTGAGATGATCATGTGCCTGTTTTTTCCCTTGAGTTTGTTTATCTAGTGGATTATGTTGATAGGTTTTTGTATATAGAATCATCTCTGCATCCCTGGGATGAAGCCTACTTTGTCTTGGTGAATAATGTTTCTGATATGTTCTTAGATTTGGTTTGTGAGAATCTTATTGAATATTTTTGCACCGATATTCATAAACAAACTTGGTCTGAAGGTCTCTTTCTTTGTTGGGTCTTTGCGTGGTTAAGGTGAGTAACTGTTAGGCAGTATTCCTTCTGTTTGTATTTTGTGGAATAGTTTGAGAAGTATTAGTATTAGCTCTTCTTTGAAGATCTGGTAGAATTCTGCAATAAAACTATCTGGCCCTGCTTCTATTTCCTTAGGAATTATGGGATAGTTTAGTTTAGATAGTTGGGCTGATTTTTTTAAATATATTTTTATTAGACATTTTCTTTATTTACATTTCAAATGTTATTCCCTTTCCTAGTTTCCCCTCTGAAAATCCCATATCCCCTCCCCTCCTCCCCCTGTTCCCCAACCCACCCACTCCCATTCCCAGTCCTGGCATTCCCCTATACTGGGGCATATAACCTTCACAGGAACTAGGGCCTCTTGTCCCATTGATGACCGACTAGGCCATCCTCTGCTACATATGCAGCTAGAGACATGAATCCCCCCATGTGTTTTCTTTGATTGGTGGTTTAGTCCCATGGAGCTTTGGGGGTACTGGTTAGTTCATATTGATCTTCCTCCTATAGGGCTGCAGACCCCTTCAGCTCCTTGGGTACTTTCTCTAGCTCTTTCATTAAGCATCCTGTGAATAGATGACTGTGAGATCCACTTCTGTATTTGCCAGGCACTGGCAGAGACTCACAGGAGACAGCTATATCAGGGTACTGTCAGCAAAATCTTGTTGGCATATGCAATAGTGTCTGGGTTTGGTGATTGTTTATGGGATGGATCCCCCGGTGGGGTAGTCTCTAGATGGTCATTTCTTTTTTTTTTTTTTTAAATATTTTTATTAAGTATTTTACTCATTTACATTTCCAATGCTATCCCAAAAGTCCCCCATAGACTCCCCCCCACTCCACTATCCACGCACTCCCACTTTTTGGCCCTGGCATTCCCCTGTACTGGGGCATATAAAGTTTGCAAGTCCAATGGGCCTCTCTTTTGAGTGATGGCCGACTAGGCCATCTTTTGATACATATGCAGCTAGAGTCAAGAGCTCCGGGGTACTGGTTAGTTCATAATGTTGTTCCATAGGGTTGCAGATCCCTTTAGCTCCTTGGGTACTTTCTCTAGCTCCTCCATTGGGGGCCCTGTGATCCATCCAATAGCTGACTGTGAGCATCCACTTCTGTGTTTGGTAGGCCCCGGCATAGTCTCACAAGAGAGAGTTATATCTGGGTCCTTTCAGCAAAATCTTGCTAGTGTGTGCAATGGTGTCAGCTTTTGGAAGCTGATTATGGGATGGATCCCCGGATGTGGCAGTCTCTAGATGGTCCATCCTTTTGTCTCAGCTCCAAACTTTGTCTCTGTAACTCCTTCCATGGGTGATTTGTTCTCAATTCTAAGAAGGGGCAAAGTGTCCACACTTTGGTCTTTGTTCTTCTTGAGTTTCATGCGTTTAGCAAATTGTATCTTATATCTTGGGTATCCTAAGTTTCTGGGCTAATATGCACTTATCAGTGAGTACATATTGTGTGAGTTCCTTTGTGATTGGGTTACCTCACTCAGGATGATGCCCTCCAGGTCCATCCATTTGCTTAGGAATTTCATAAATTCATTCTTTTTAATAGCTGAGTAGTACTCCATTGTGTAAATGTACCACATTTTTTGTATCCATTCCTCTGTTGAGGGGCATCTGGGTTCTTTCCAGCTTCTGGCTATTATAAATAAGGCTGCTATGAACATAGTGGAGCATGTGTCCTTCTTACCGGTTGGGACATCTTCTGGATATATGTCCAGGAGAGGTATTGAGGGATCCTCCAGTAGTACTATGTCCAATTTTCTGAGGAACCACTAGACTGATTTCCAGAGTGGTTGTACAAGCTTGCAATCCCACCAACAATGGAGGAGTGTTCCTCTTTCTCCACATCCTCGCCAGCATCTGCTGTCACCTGAATTTTTTTTTTCCTCTCAGCTTCTTTTTTTTTTAATATTTTATTAGGTATTTTCCTCATTTACATTATCTTTGGTACATGGAATCTGTCTAGAAAATCATCCGTTTTTTTTCTAGGTTTTCCAGTTTTGTAGTTAGGTCTGATGATTTTTTTTAAAAATTTCCTCAGTTTCTGTTGTTATGTCTCCCTTTTCATTTCTGATTTTGTTAATTTGGATATGGTTTCTTTACCTTTTAGTTAGTTTGGCTAAGGGTTTATCTATCTTGTTGATTCTTTTCAAAGAACCAGCTCTTGGTTTTGTTGATTCTTTAACTGTTCTCTTTGTTTCTAATTGGTTCATTTCATCCCCGAGTTTGATTGTTTCCTGTTATCTACTTCTTTTGAGTGTGTTTGCTTCTTCTTGCTCTAGAGCATTCAGGTGTGCTGTTGAATTGCTAGTATAGTTTCTCTCTGATTTCTCTAGGAAGGCACTTAGTGCCATGAATTTACCTCTCAACACTGCTTTCATTGTGTCCCATAAGTTTGGCACAATTTTTGTTTGTTTGTTTGTTTAATTCTAGAATCCTAGAATTTCATTAACTTCTAGAAAATCTTTAATTTCTTTATTTTTCCCCCTGACCACATTATCATTGAATAGAGTTGTTCAGTTTCCATGAATATGTGGGATTTTTGTTGTTTTTGTTGTTATTGAAGGCCAGCCTTAGTCCACAGTGATCTGGTAGAATGCTAGGGATTATTTCAATCTTTTGTAATTGTTGAGGCTTGCTTTGTGCGTAATTATATGGTCAGTTTTGGAGAAGGTTCCATGAGGTGCTGAGAAGAAGGTATATTTTTTGTTTGGGGGTAAAATGTTCTGTAGACATCTGTTAAATCCATTGGGTTCATAGCTTTTGTTAGTTTCACTGTGTCTCTGTTTAGTTTCTGTTTCAGTGGCCTGTCCATTGGTAAGAGAGGGGTGTTGAAGTCTCTCACTATTATTATGTGAAGTTCAATATGTGTTTTGGGCCTTAGTAAAGTTTCTTTTATGAATGTGGGTGTCCTTGAATTTGAGGCATAGATGTTCAGAACTGAGACTTCATTGTGGTGGATTTTTTCCTTTGATGAGTATCAAGTGTCCTTCCCCTTCTCTTTTGATTACTTTTGGTTGAACGTCTATTTTATTGGATATTAGAATGGTTGCTACTCCAATCTGTTTCTTGGGACTGTTTGGTTGGAAAACTTTAATATCTACCTTTGTCACTGAGGTGTGTTTCTTGTTTGCAGCAGAATGTTGGATCCTGTTTATGTATCCAGTCTGTTAGCCTGTGTCTTTTTATTGGGGAATTGGGTCAATTGATATTGGGAGATATTAATGGCCAATGATTGCTAGTTCCTGTTATTTTGTTGGTGGTGATGGTATTGTGTGTGTGTGTGATTTTATTCTTTTGGTTTTGTTATGAGACAATTTCTTGCGCTTTCTTGGGTATAATTACCCCCCCTTGTATTGGAGTTTTCCTTCTAATATTCTCTGTAGGTCTGGATTAGTAGAAATATATTGTTTAAATTTGGTTTTGTCATAGAATATTGTGGGTTTTTCCCCATCTATAGTGATTGAGAATTTTCTGGCTGGGGTATAGTAGCCTGGGCTGGCATTTGTGTTCTCTTAGGGTCTACATGACATCTGTCCAGGATTTTCTGGTTTTTAAGGTCTCTGTTGAGAAGTCAGGTGCAATTATGATAGGTCTGCCTTTATATGTTACTTGGACATTTTATTTACAGCTTTTAATATTTTTTCTTTGTTCTGTAAATTTAATGTTTTGATTTGTATGTGGCAGTAGGTTTTTCTTTTCTTATTCAAACTATCAGGTGTTTTGTATGCTTCTTATACATTTATGGCCATCTCTTTCTTAAGGTTAGGGAAGTTTCCTTCTAGAATTTTGTTGAAGATGTTTTCTGGCCCTATGAACTGCTAATCTTCACCCCCTTTTATTTCTATTATTCCTAGGTTTGGTCTTGTCATTGTGTCCTGAATTTCCTCGATGTTTTGGATTAGGAGTTTTTGTACTTTGTATTTTCTTTGATAGTTATGTCAATATATTTTATGGTATCTTCTATGTCTGAGATTCTCTCTTTCACCTCTTGTATTCTGTTGGTGACGCTTGCATCTGTAGTTCTTGATCCCTTCCCTTCCATCTCCAGGATTGCCTACATTTGTGATTTCTTTATTGTTTCTTTTTTTTTATATTTTTATTTATTTATTATTATAAATAAGTACACTGTAGCTGTCTTCAGAGGGTGTCAGATCTCATTATGGTTGGTTGTGAGCCATCATGTGGTTTGCTGGGATTTGAACTTAGGACCTTCGGAAGAACAGTTTGTGCTCTTACCCACTGAGCCATCTCACCAGCCCCTCTTGTTTCTTTTTCATTTTTAGGTCTTGGACTGTTTTGTTCAATTCATTTGATTGTTTGATTGTATTTTCCTTTATTCCTTTAAGTGATCTATTTGTTTCCTCTTTAAGGACTTATACCTGTTTGCCTGTGTTTTTCTGTATTTCTTTAAGGGATTTATTTATATCCTCCTTAAGGCCTCTATGATCTTCATGAGATGGGATTTTAGCTCAGAATATTGCTCTTCAGGTATTGTTGGTGTATCCAGGGCTTGCTGTGGTAGGGGAACTGAGTTCTGATGGTGCCAAATTACATTGGCTTCTGTTGCTTATGTTCTTGTGCTTGCCTTTTGCCAGCTGGTTATCTCTGCTGTTAACTGGATTGGGTGTTTCTGACAGGAGCTGACCTTCTTGGAGGCAGATGAAGCTGTGTGACCTGGGTTAGAGCAGGCCTCCTGGGAGACAGGCAGCCTGTGGATTAGGGGTTCAGGGGGAAGACATGATGATCTGCCACTGGTGCAGACTGTAAGTGTGATGGGGCTCAGGCAGAGTGGATAGATCCCATGTCTGCTGGGCTCTGTAGGCATTCCTGCTGGTATAGATATTGGGGTGGAGGTCTCACCCATATTCCTGTTTAAGGCAGACCTCCTGGGAGACAGGCAGGCCATGGGGCTCAGGGGGTCAGGCACTCTGCTCTGCCCACAGAAAAATCTTAGACACACTCAGGAAATCATGTTTTGCATTAGCTTTAGAAGGCATTTTTATAACACATTAGGGTAGAAAAAACCCGTTGCATTTAACAGTCCTTCAAGGTTTTAAGTTACCCTCTGCTATAATATGAACATTTTCCTCTTAACATTTAAGATATAGAATTTTTTGGGAAGTCTCTCAGGAGCATTTATAATAACATAAAATCATTATTCTGGGACACAAAAACACAGAAATAATTAGATATTTCCTTGGCTTTGATGAGCTAAACCTAAGTCTGATAGACTAACAAAGATGTAAAATAGCAAAGACTGTAAAAAGGAGAGCAAACTTTGTAAGTCCCAAAACACAATACTCACCAAGATAGCTCAGTAATATATTGGAACTCTAGCTCAGAGATCCCAGAAAATTATTCCATATTGAAAAAAAATTTTAATTATGAAGAAACATTAGTAAAATAGCCACATTAATGTATAAGAAATTATCCCACCACAGCAGTGGAATTTCATTTAATAACATAAGGATTCTGGTAGTGGCTTTATCCACAAACATATTCCATTCAAAAAAATTTTTAAGTTTTATTTTTTATTAACTTATCAAAATAATTATATGATCTTTTAAATAAATGTTGAAAAGTTACCTAACGAAATCTTACACTTATATTCTCAGTAAAAATGTATCATTGCATAAAATTAAACAAAGAAGATTACAAACAAAAAGTCAGAACCTTGAAAAATGTAATATTTATCATTTTAAATATTTTATATTGCCTAATGATTTTAGACTATGTGATAACATATGAAAAAAGCAAAACATTATAAAGGCAAAACAAAAAGGTTACATTTTTTTATATTATAGATTTGCTCTGAAAGGAAATGAGTAAGAATTTGCTAGGAGGCTGGGGATATAGCTCAGTGAGTAGGATCCTTGCCTAGCATTCACAAAGTCCTGGATTCAGTCCTAGCATCACATAAACTAGGCATGCTAGCACAAGCTTATTATGCCAGCACTTGGGAGGTGGGACAAAAAGGATCAACTCTGACATCAGAATTAATTAAACACAGCAAACAAATGTTAACTACAAAGCCCAGTATGTGTCTATAAAATCAGTATTGAATTAGAAGCCAAGCATCATGGTACATGCCTTAATATGAACACATGGGAACCAAAAGTTCCAGACCAGCCTTAGCTACATATGAGTTTGATATCAGCCTCAGTATGTGAGACCCTGTCTCAAAAGCCAAAAATAAATGAAGAAATAATAACAGAATTTAGAAAAAGTGGAACTTAAAGGTCTTTTTGCACAAATCAATATATCTCTTTAAAATGATTGAAATCCACCGAGAATAATTATATTTTAAAATCATTTCTATGTAAAAAAGTGTTATGGTATGAATGTTTGCCTGCACATACATAATTGCAACAAGTTCAAGTCTGATGCTCTTGGAGGCCAGAGAGGGCACTGGATACCCTGGATCTGCAATTAGAGACAACCTGGTCTTTTATGAGTGCTGGGAATGGAACATGTTCCTATGCAAGGACATGAAGTACTCTTTATCTCTAGGTCATCTCTCCAGCCCCTCTACATAAAATGTTTAATGAATGATGTTTATCAGTCTAAAGGTAAACTGCATATTACTGAAATGGACTGGTGGTATCCTTCCCCCATAACCTGTTCCCCTACCCACCCACTCCCACTTCTTGGCCCTGGCGTTACCCTGTACTGGGGCATATAAAGTTTGCAATACCAAGAGGCCTCTCTTCCCAATGATGGCCGACTAGGCCATCTTCTGCTACATATGCAGCTAGAGACACAAGCTCTGGGGGTACTGGTTAGTTCATATTGGTGTTCCACCTATAGGGTTGCAGACCCCTTTAGCTCCTTGGGTACTTTCTCTAGCTCCTCCATTGGGGGCCCTGTGTTGCATCTAATAGATGACTGTGAGCATTCATTTCTGTATTTGCCAGGCACTGGCATAGCCTCACGTGAGACAGCTATATCAGGATCCTTTCAGCAAAATCTTGCTGGCATGTGCAAAAGTGTCTGTGTTTTGTGGCTGATTATGGGATGGATTCCTGGGTGGGGTAGTCTCTGGATGGTCCATCCTTTCATCTTAACTCCAAACTTTGTCTCTGTAACTTCTTCCCTGGGTATTTTGTTCCCTATTCTAAGGAGGAATGAAGTATCCACATGTTGGTCTTCCTTCTTGATTTTCTTGTGTTTTGCAAATAGTATCTTGGGTATTCTAAGTTTCTGGGCTAATATCCACTTATCAGTGAGTGCATATCAAGTGACTTCTTTTGTGATTGGGTTACCTTACTCAGAATGATATCCTCCAGAAATATCCATTTGCCCAAGAATTTCATAAATTCATTGTTTTTAATAGCTGAGTATTATTATTCTGTTGAGGGACATCTAGGTTCTTTCTAGCTTCTGGCTATTATAAATAAGGCTGTTAATAAGGGTTCTGAAGTGCTTCAACCCCATTTCTAGCCCACTGTCCACAGGTAGGAGAGAAAATATGGTAAATAGGGCAAGGAGATGTTTAGAAGCAATTCCTTCGGGTGATTCCAATCTCTGTTCATCAAGATACCACCAGTCCATTTCAGTAGTATCAGGACACCAAATGGGAATCAGCAGCAGTGGCATGATCCAGCAGAAACAGCCAGGCCTCCACTGAATTGGTGTGAGTCAGCCTTATTGACTAGGACACGCTGGAACTCCAGGAGTTCTCTGCCATGCCTCTTTCAATCAAGTATAGATCAGCAAAGATGAAGATTTGAGAACAACAAAGCATTGCAAAGCTAGCTATGCAAGCTTGCTACCTCTGTCCACTGAGTCCTATTTATACTCTCTCCAAATATCACATGATCTCCCATGGGTCTCTCCTCTGTAAAACAACTTGTGAGTCTGCACCGCCTGATGTATCTGAAAACTTCCATTTCAGATACCCTCTTTGATCATGTGTGTATATGTTTGTGTATGTACCTCTGTAAATGATGTATATGTATATGATGTATATGTGCATAATTATATGAAGGCAAAATGCACATAAAATGAAATAAATATGTCTAAGAATTTTTAAAGAGAGACACAAAGACTTTAGTGAGTGGAGAAAACAAGGCCAGACTTGAACTTACCCTGTATCCAAGAAAAGACCTTGCACTTCTGATCTTCCCACCCCTATGTCTTGAGTGTAAAGGTTAAAAGCATGTACTGCACACCAAGTTTACGTGGTGGCAACGGAGCTGCATATTTAGCTGCAGCATCATACTGTTCCATTGGAAAAATGAGTAAATTAAGTTCTCAATTTTCCTCAAATTAATTATCTTATAAATTGATACATAATCAAAATAGTACTTTGACGGCCTTAAAATAATAAAATAGATTTAAAACTCAAAAAAGAAAAACTTAACAGGTACTCTATCTCATAATAAAATACTATCATATAATTAAATATATGACTATGTTTTAAAACAATGTTTCTGAAGAATTCTCCTCTGAAGAAACAGACTTGGAGGAGGAAGCAGCTCATTATGAGAGAAAAGGGTACCAGCCAGATAAAATGCTAGCTAATCAGTTAAGGAAAAAGCCAAAAGCGGCTGGCGAAGGCCAGCATGCTGCTCAGCCTCCGGGCAGTCGGCTTCAAGGTCATAGTGCACTTCCGCCCTATGCGGAGCCCCCGCCCTGCGTAGTGCATCAGCCCTGCGCAGAGAGGCAATGCGCAGACTCGTTCATTCCAAAGGAGGAACAAAGGAAAATACAACAGGCATTTCCGGTCTTTGAAGGAGCCGAGGGTGGGCGTGTCCACGCTCCGGTAGAATATGTGCAGATTAAAGAACTTGCCGAGTCGGTCCGTAAATATGGAACCAATGCTAATTTTACCTTGGTGCAGTTAGACAGGCTTGCTGGCATGGCACTAACTCCTGCCGACTGGCAAATGATTGCAAAAGCCGCTCTCCCTAGTATGGGCAAATATATGGAATGGAGAGCTCTATGGCAAGAGGCTGCACAAGCGCAGGCCCGAGCAAACGCTGCTGCTTTGACTCCAGAGCAGAGAGATTGGACTTTTGACTTGTTAACGGGTCAGGGAGCTTATACTGCTGATCAAACAAACTACCACTGGGGAGCTTATGCCCAAATTTCCTCCACGGCTATTAGGAGCCAGAGCGCAAGAGCGCAAGAGAGCAAGAGCCAGAGCAAGAGAGCAAGAGCGCAAGAGCTTTATTGCTTACATCTTCAGGAGCAAGAAGCAAGAGAGCAAGAGAGCTTTATTGCTTACATCTTCAGGAGCCAGAGAGCAGGAGTGCAAGAGTGCAAGAGAGAGAATGGCGAAACCCCGTCCCTTTTAAAGGAGAATTATCCTCCGCCTAGGACGTATTACTCCCTGATTGGCTGCAGCCCATCGGCCGAGTTGTCGTCACGGGGAAGGCAGAGCACATGGGGTGGAAAACTACCCTTGGCACATGCGCAGATTATTTGTTTACCACTTAGAACACAGGATGTCAGCGCCATCTTGCAATGGCGAATGTGAGGGCGGCTCCCCACAGATCCCCCTTTTCTTTTAATAAGAGCAATAGGCCACCCATATTAATGAGAGTGGAGATAGAGGTCAAATCCCCAGTGTGCAGGTAAAGGAGCCGTACACATAACCTCCTCCCAGGCTCATCACCCAGAGGGGTCCTGGTCTGGTCCCGTGTCGTTTTACCTGGGGAGAAGGACACTTGGACACTCAACCTTCTTGAAAGATGACATGTCTCCCTAGAATAGGCTCATATGTGCCGCAGAGCCCTTCTACTGCAGTGCTTAGCCGTGCAACTCTCTCGGGCTGCTGAAGCACACTCACTCTATCCCGTGCAATGAGACTAGCCTCGTGGGGTGCAAGAGCTGAATGGCCAGCGACCTATTGCTTAAGCATAGATAACCATATATCAGGGGAAGCACCATGTTCTAGTGCTGCAAGCGCCTGGGCAATAACCACCTTGTCTCTCCTAGTTTGGGCCTTAAGCTTACAGACCAACCAAAGAAGCAACACTAATCCACAGCAAAGTGTATCTCCAAATAATCCCACCCATACCCATTCTTTAAAGAAGGAAAATGCTGAGGAGATCCAATTGGGTAATCCTTTGGTCAGGGACAGGTCCAAGCGCATGGAGTTGACCTGAATGATGGCAATTCTCAATTCCCGAAGGGTCTGTTCAAATTCAGCCGTCCAATTCTGTAACATATACTGAGAAAGACTTTTTGACAAATTAGCTGCCCTAGTAAATTTCTCATACTGAGTGGAAGTAACGCACAATCCCGGAAACTTTTGTTCACATCCCAGCTGAGCTATTTGCCATAATACATCTAGTTGTTCCTGGACAAGATCTATGCGTTGATTAATTTCTGCCCATGGAGCATTTTTGGGATTGGAGGATGGCGGCCGCTAAGCCTGCATTGGTGAGAGGTCCCCCAAGCTCCCGACAAACCCTGAGCCAGTCTTGTAAGCCTTTGTTCTTTCTTGGGGCTATGGCCGCTCTGCATTCCTGCGTGGCTTGCTCATAAATGAGCTGTTCTACCAGAGGTGCGGCTTGCTCTGAATCTCCAAAAATACGCTCTGCTGCCTCTGTCATTCTGTCCACAAAATCCGAGAATGACTCCTGAGGTCTCTGGACGATCTTTGTTAGTTGTCCAGTGGCCTCACCTGCTCGGGAGAGCGCCTTCCAGGCCCTAATAGCCTTTTCATCTGATTCAGAACTACTAAGAACTGGCTCCTTGAGCTCATCTAGTGATGAGTATAGGCTCCTTCTCCTAGAGACCTCCGCTAATTGATCTTTTTTCTTTTCTTTTTTCTTTTCCTTCCTTCTAATCTCTCCCCAGGTATTCTTACCTGACCTAAACTTTTCCTCGGGTTCAAGACCCTTGGAAAGGCCTGTATACTTATTCTGTGCACCATATTTCCTCTTTGCTCCTACTCTCTCTCCCCGCTTTACTTCTGATAGATTGCCCTAAATTTCATCCAGAATTTTCAGCCCTGCCTTAACCACTTGATAACATGTGAAAAGGAACAAAAAGGCTCCTAACACTAGAGAAAGTTCAAGGCCAAACATACCTTGTAAAGCTATTTCCCACTTTACTTCTGATAGACTGTCTTGAATTTCGTTAGAAAGTTCAAGACCAGACTTACCTTGTAAAGCTATACTTACGGGTACCCTGTTCCCCAGCTGAAGAGTTCTGAATTCACGCAGTTGAATCCTTCTCAACAGTCTGTGTTGTGGGAACACTTCATTACCACCGTTCCCCAGCTGAAGAGTTCTGAATTCACGCAGTTGAATCCTTCTCAACAGTCTGTTTTACGGGAACACTTCATTACCACCGTTCCCCAGCTGAGGAGTTCTGAATCCAGGCTGGATCCTTCTCAACAGTCTGTTTTACGGGAACCTTTATGACCGTGACCCGCAGTTCTGGTTCCGGAATGAGGGATCTTTCTTGCGCCGGTGATGGTAACCGTCCCGGGTTTTCTTGTCCCGGGTTTTCTCGTCCCAGGTCTTCTCGTCCCGGGTCTCAGCACCAACTCTTACACGCCTTCACGCGACCGGCCAGGAAGAACGCAACAAACCGGAATCTTCTGCGGCAAAACTTTATTGCTTACATCTTCAGGAGCAAGAGTGCAAGAGAGCAAGAGCTCTATTGCTTACATCTTTAGGAGCCAGAGCGCAAGAGCGCAAGAGAGCAAGAGCCAGAGCAAGAGAGCAAGAGCGCAAGAGCTTTATTGCTTACATCTTCAGGAGCAAGAAGCAAGAGAGCAAGAGAGCAAGAGAGCTTTATTGCTTACATCTTTAGGAGCCAGAGAGCAGGAGTGCAAGAGTGCAAGAGAGAGAATGGCGAAACCCCGTCCCTTTTAAAGGAGAATTATCCTCCGCCTAGGACGTATTACTCCCTGATTGGCTGCAGCCCATCGGCCGAGTTGTCGTCACGGGGAAGGCAGAGCACATGGGGTGGAAAACTACCCTTGGCACATGCGCAGATTATTTGTTTACCACTTAGAACACAGGATGTCAGCGCCATCTTGCAATGGCGAATGTGAGGGCGGCTCCCCACAAATAAATATGTCTAAGAATTTTTAAAGAGAGACACAAAGACTTTAGTGAGTGGAGAAAACAAGGCCAGACTTGAACTTACCCTGTATCCAAGAAAAGACCTTGCACTTCTGATCTTCCCACCCCTATGTCTTGAGTGTAAAGGTTAAAAGCATGTACTGCACACCAAGTTTACGTGGTGGCAATGGAGCTGCATATTTAGCTGCAGCATCATACTGTTCCATTGGAAAAATGAGTAAATTAAGTTCTCAATTTTCCTCAAATTAATTATCTTATAAATTGATACATAATCAAAATAGTACTTTGAAGGCCTTAAAATAATAAAATAGATTTAAAACTCAAAAAAGAAAAACTTAACAGGTACTCTATCTCATAATAAAATACTATCATATAATTAAATATATGACTATGTTTTAAAACAATGTTTCTCCCCTTTCTCCTTCAATATTAATAAGAAGGTAAGTTTCCTGGGGATGGCTAGACCATGCTGAGGCTGAGCCTTGGTGTCCCATCTTTTTCTTTTTCACGATCTGTTGTCTGGTGGCCACCCTCAGTAATACTTATTTCACCACAAAGTGCCTAGAGTCAGCTGCTGACTTCTTTAGTTTACACTTCTTTCTTGTAGCCATTGGAGAGTCAGGTTTGCCTTTAACCTGGCCTAGAAATCCCCTTTTAGTATTTCCTATACATGTTGTCATGGTATGTCAGTTGCAAAATAATGCTGAAAATTGCTGAAAGAGCACTTCTTTCGTACATATTTGCAAGTTTTCATATTAAAGATTAAAAATAAAAGTGAAATACACAATTTTGATTCCACAAAATATAAACATCTTGACTAGAGATATGGCTTAGTGAGTAAAACAGTTGTCATGTAAGTGTGAGGACCAGAATTATAACCCATAGGTCTCATGTAAATGGTGGGGACACCACACACATACACATGCAAACATGATACATACACACATGTACAACACACACACACACACGTACACATAGTTCTATTTCTTCTCCTCTATTTTAAACTGAGTTGAAAAATATTTTATACATTTTGAGGAAAATAAAACAAAAACTGAAAAGATAATGGAAATTATGATATACTGTATTCACAAATGCTAAAAATGTAGGACTTTGGGAGAATCTTAAGATGTCAGGTAATTATTTATATGCCAACCCATGGTTTGCTGTTATATAACGAAATAGCAGAGTAAGGATATTTTACAAAGAACCTATAATTTAGAACTTGAAAAAAGTCTATAGCTTCAATAAAAGCAACTTACAGCATCATAACATGGACCTTCCCCCTCTATTGAAAGCAGAGTTCATATCGTTTGGAGAAGCAATTAAATAGTTAATTAGTGACACTCTACATGGACAATACATTATATTTTGAAATGGCACTTCTGTTTCTCTGGTATTTTTAAATCTATTGCTAATAATAATTTTAAGGCATTTGACCTAGAATTCAAGCATATTTTTCCTGGATTAAAAACAAGTCCTATTCTGTCAGGATAACACCACCTCTACCATTTCCCTGGGATCAGAAAAGAGCAATGCTTTATTTTTAGGCAAATGTGAGGCACTGTTTACTAGGTCACCATTAATTTATTCATCAAATGTTCACAGAGTCTTTATTTATAGTTTGAATATGAGACGTCTGGCGGAGGTTACTCTGGAGACTTGGTTCCAGATCATGGGCCTTTGGAAGATGGTGGGATTCTGGGGGCCTGAGCTATCATTGGCTCAATCCCTTGATGGGGTCATAACTAATGGTGTTTTTATGAGGTATAAATCAGGCAGTGGGGCCTAGTTGGAGGAAGTAGGTCACTGCAGCCTGTCTCTGGGAGGCTTTCCTTTTCCTCTTCTTCCTATTATGAGGAGAGTAGCCTGTCACATTCTACCACCACGATGCCCTGCCTTCACAGAGTGAAAGATGACTGAAACCTCAGAGACTATCTTTTTCTCTTCAAGTTTGTTATATCAAGTAATTTGTTGTGTGATCCAAACGCTTTATTGCTGCTGTTTTTAAGAGAGGGTCTCGCTGTGTAGTCCTGACTGTCCTGTAATTCACCATGATGGCCCCGAACTCACAGAGATTTCCTTACTTCTACCTCCAGACTGCTGAGATTTAAGGCATGTGCTTAGCTCTGACCCAAATTCCAACAGTCTTTTAATGCCAAACATTGTGAAGAGAATAGGCTCCTTTATGAAAGTGAGGAGACTGGCTCCTTTAAAAAAAATCACAATAATTTCTTCAGTCCTTTACTAATATGGCAATCTCCAAAGTACTTGAGTGTCTGGCCACTCCTCTCAGCCATTTGTTTGCAATTCTGAGATAACTGTGTGACCTCTGGATCCTGGAAAGAGTAGAAGAAGCAGGACCATCTATGCAACTATGGGAAAGTATCCATAGACGTTCTAGTGGGGTCACCCATACACCTGACAATAACCCCTCACTCACATCTATAAGTAAGCTTAATAAATATATTGTTTTCCCGGGTAAACTGTAGTGAAATTGTACTCTGGGTCTTATTGTTAGGACCTGATGAGGGAGAGGAGCTTGCTCACATCTACCTCAGAGAATGTGAAAATATGAACACATTTACACCAGGGGTGTAAATACTACAATTAGAAGATGAGAGCTAGACATGGCTGGCTTAGCCCTGTAATCCCCCAGCACTTTGGAGGGAGATAAACTGACGGTTGGAGGTCAGTATGGTGTACAGAGTGAGTTCCAAGCTAGGAAAGGGCTACATAGTGAATTACCCTACCAAATACACACACACACACACACACACACACACACACACACACACACACACACACATACATACAAGAAAAAAAGTCATACAAGGGGCTGCAAAGATGACTCAGTGGTTAAGAGTACTTGCTGCTCTTACAGAGGACTGAGGCTCAGTCACCAACACTTAGATGACAGCTCAAACCTGGCTGTAGCTTCAATTGCAGGGATCTGATATTTTTTTCTGGCCTGGAGTGGACACTAGGCACACAAAGGCAGAGTACATGCAGTAGACAAAACACGCATATGCTTAGAAAGAATTTTAACCACAGCTGTAACATTTCACTAAGTTAAAAATAAAGGTGTTGCATAGGCCAGGATATAGTTTGGCTGATTGAATGCTTGCTTACCATTACAAAGTCATGGCTCCAACATCATAGAAACAGAGCATAGTGGTTCTGCTAGTAATGGGTAAGTAGAGGCTGGAGAGTTCAAGTCATCTTTAGCTATGTAGTCAGTTCAAGGCCAGTTGGAGTTAAATGAACCCCTGCTTCCAACAAACAAAACAACAAAGTCCTTAGAAGTATAAGTACCATAAGACCCAGCTATCACATTTCTAGATGCACATCTGAAGGAAATAAATCAGTATGCCCAACACATTCCTTCATAGTCATGTTTATTGTGGCACTACTCACAGTAGCCAATGTTTGGAATCAGTCTAGATACCTGTCAACACACATTTCTATCACAGAACACGTATAAAAGATACTTGTCACCATGCTCAGTACTTAGCAAATGCTAAATACACACTATCATAGTGTGAAGTTGTAAATCTAATTTTTTCAACATCTATTTTTAATGATGGTTCTTAAATAATTTAACCTTCCTTTTATCCCACCACCTAACAGAGGTAATGGAAAAGAAAGGATAAGAGGGAAGTGGACCTGTTTAGAAATTATTCTTTGGAGAATCTTCTGTCCGTGTTGTCTGGAAATTGGTAGTTCAGTTCACAGGTAAATATTGGTAGCTCGATCCACTTACAAACACTTCACAGATACACCAGCAGTCTGCAAACACGAACTAGCAGCAGTGGCACTACCTAGCCGGGATAGCCAGGCCTCAGCAGGAAGAACCAGGGCCAACAGGAATGCCAGGAGAAGTTCTCGACTGTGCATCAGTGAAGGAAAGATCAGTGAAGACTTGAGACTCACAAGTGTTGCACAGCTAGCTCTTTAAGCCAACCTAGCCCAGCCTCTTGACACTGTGTCCAGTCCTTTCTAAACAATCTTCAAACATCATATGTCTGGGTCTGGCCTCAGAAGTCTCTTGCCTCAGCTGACATCACTTTGCCACTTTGCCCAAGTACACAGAAGTGGCAAAAAAGCAGAGACACACCACCAGAAGTTTTTGTTTGTTTGTTTGTTTGTTTTTGGTACATTTCTCTCTATGGCATCCCAACAAATACAGCTCAACTACACAATGTAAGGTGGACCGATACATGCAAGTTGTTAGTGAAGACTCCTTCCTCACATGTCCTTTGACGTGCTTGCTTTAGCAGAACATCCTTTCACCTGTGTCTGCTTCAGCCAAATGTTCCTTCATGACTCTGTCTTAGCCTTTCACCTGTGTTCACTTTAGGAAAACACTCCTTCATGTGTTTGCTCCAGCAAAACACCATCTAACACAACTGGCTTTCCAAAGAACCCTTAAGTTTCTTTGAAAACATAAGCTTATGAAGTAATTTTTATATTCTAATTACGCCTCATGTCAGCCCTATAGTAAAAGAACTGTAGTTGAGTGGATGAGTGTGTTCTTAGTTGTATGTATATTCCTCATCTCTTCTGTTACTTGTATCTTTAATGTGATATTGTGTTCATGTGTACTAGGAAGAGTATAACAGTTGCCAAACTGAACTGTGACACTTTGAGAGACATCTGCTTGCCATTGCTGTTGAAACACTGAAAATGCTAAAACACACCATGACATGTTCCTACTCCTACCCCATAGCATTCACATGCAAGTGTGCATCTTTTCTCAGTTATGTTTTATTTCGTAATAAACACATTGTTGGCGTGAACATCCTGATTATAAGAATCACAAATAATGAACACAAAGAAAAGCCTCATTTTCTTTTTTCTTTGTTTTATTTTGTTTTTCTGGACAGGGTTTCTCTGTGTAGCCCTGGCTGTTCTAGAAATTGCTCTGTAAACCAGGCTGGCTTTGAACTAACAGAGACCCACCAGCCTCTGCCTCCCAAGTGCTAGGATTAAAAACATGCACTACCATCGCCTGGCTAAACCTCATGTTTTAAGGAGAAAACCATATTCAAGTATTTGAAATAATATGAGCATGTACAAGCCAGAAGAATCCTCACGGCCCACATTTAAGAAAAGAGAGAGCCTGTGCTTCAGTTATCTGCTTCTAACAGAACTCAAAAGCACTTGGAAGAGATAAAGGTAAGATTCTAATGCCAAATGTTTCAGAGAGATCTAGACAGCATTTTGTGCCCACAGTTCATTAAAAACCCACCAACAGCTTTCTATAAAAGTAGAAACAGCTTAAGAACACTAGGGGATTTCTATTTTGAGCTAGTTTTGAAGACGAAAAAATAGAACAATAAATGACAGTAATCCACTTCAGCTGTTGTAGTATATTAGTCTAAATGATAATATCCTCTTGCTTACCTCTTCTTAGTAATTAAAAACCTGCACCCCCTTACCACATACATGCAAGTGTTGTCTGGCACAGGTGTCCACAGCAGGAGGTAATTAACTTATTGACTTCTGTTTTCAAGTCTCAGGTAAATACAAAACTTCAATAAGTGAAAGACGCAAGGAATAAATTAAAAGGTACCTCAGAAAACAAAGGAAGTGGTGAATATGTTAATTAGCTTACTCACTTTGTTGTGCTTGAACTCACTATATGAACAAGGCTGGCTTCCAACTTGAAGTAATCTTGCTTCCCAAGAAAGGTTACAAATAAATACTAAGGCACTCAGCTCAAAACTTGTTTGTTTTCAAAGAAAATGATAAATGTTATTGTAACATATGAAAAGAATCCATTTGGTTTGCTTGCTTGTGAGACAAGGTAGCTAAGGCTGGCCTCACACCTGCCGCATGTGCCAGCTGTGGTGAGACAAGGTAGCTAAGACTGGCCTCACACCTGCTGTATGTGCCAGCTCTGGTGATGCACGTTTACAATCCTAGTTCTTCGAAGCAGTGGTCTTGAGGCCAGGTTGGGCTAATATAGTGAGTTTCTTGCTAGCCTAGACTACACAGTGTCTCCCAAAAATGAATAAATATAAATAAAAAATAAAGCAAACAATCAAATTTGTTATATAGCCAAAGCTCTCCTTGAACCTCTGATCATTCTGCCTCTACTTTCCAAGTATAATAAGTCTGTGGCATATTGACCAAAATTCTTCTAATATTATATAAAAAGGTATTGTAGGTTCATGAAAAAATAAAACCCAACCCCATAAATATTCTTGCAACTCTTGTGGATGAGAGGGAAGTGGAGAGATGAGACTCCAAAGGCAGGGGCCCATGTAAATCAGCTGATACACACTGAGGCTACTGGAGGCCTGGATGCTAGGGCAAGTTGACCTGTTTGCTACTGTGTGTAGTAGGTCTCAAAGGATCTAGAATTTCACCCTCTCAACACAGAGGTCATCCCTGAGAGACTGCCTTGTTCACAAACAACAGAATTCCCACTGACCCTCTGTCCTGGACCTGTGACATTCTGAGCTAGATCTGTTCTCACTTGTGGCCAAGTTTAACATGTATACTATGTAATCATCTTCCTTGCTGTCTCAGCTAAAGGAAAAAAGTAGTCAAAACATATGAAACTTCTCTATTATAAGAAAGGTATATGAAATAAAATTATACATCATTTAAAAATAGTCTCTTGGCACAAATATATCAGTTTGGGCTGGGGACATAAGGTCAGGTACATTACTTTACTATATATTATTATAATATAGTGTCTTAGTCAGGGTTTTTATTCCTGGAAAAACATCATGACCAAGAAGCAAGTTGGGGAGGAAAGGGTTTATTCAGCTTATACTTCCATACTGCTGTTCATTACCAAAGGAAGTCAGAACTGGAACTCAAGCAGAGCAGGAAGCAGGAGCTGATGCAGAGGCCATGGAGGGATGTTACTTACTGGCTTGCTTTCCCTGGCTTGCTCAGCTTGCTTTCTTATAAAAAGAGTACCAGCCCAGAGATGGCCCCACCTACAAGGGGCCCTCCCCCCTTGATCACTAATTGAGAAAATGCCCCACAGCTGGATCTCATGGAGGTATTTCCCTAGCTGAAGCTCCTTTCTTGGTGATAACTCCAGCCTGTGTCAAGTTGACACACAAAACCAGCCAGTACATATAGTATTGTCATGTTTACTATTATTATTGTGTATATACCCTATGGTGCCCATGTGAAGGTCATTTGGTGTGTGTCTATGATGTCTCCACATATCGTATGTGCAGACTCCTCCTTTCATCTTCTGTTCACTCCTTTTCCTACCATATGTGCAGACTTCTTTTTTTAAAATAGTCCACTTTTTAAAAAGATTTATTTTTTTATTTTATGTATATGAGTACACTGTAGCTGTCTTCAGACAAACCAGAAGAGGGCATTGGATCCCATTATAGATGGTTGTGAACCACCATGTGGTTTCTGGGAATTGAACTCAGGACCTCTGGAAGAGCAATCAGTGCTCTTAACCATTGAGCCATTTCCCCAACACCCATGCACACTCCTTCTTTCATCTTCTGTTCACTACTTTTCCTGTCTCAGCATTTGTCACAGCTCTCCAGAGGAGAAGGTGCTAAGGACCAGCCTCGGCTTGGAGTGGAGGTCCTGAGGAAGTGGTGTTTGGGAGTGGCGAAAGAAACTACTATAAGCCAATTTTGGGTACAAGCTGACAGCTCTACAAAGAGATCTTCAGACGGCTCATTACAGACCAAAGACCAGTCTTTTGTTGGGCTGTGTGCCTGTCTTACTGCTGGGATTCTGGAGCAGCTCTGGGATGCTCTGGGAAGGCAGACTGTAATCCATAATAGCGGTCCTAGCCTGTGTTTCCCCAGGTGAGAAACACTGTGGGCTGAGACGGATGCAGTGATTCTCAGTCTTCTGTTTTACTCAGATGCTGTTGGGGACCATACAGAGTTGAGACCAGTGGTCTGCTGGTCAGCACTTCCCCTATGCGCCTAGTAGGAAGCAGATGGCTGAGCTTGGGACTGGGAAGAATGTAGTCTGGTTCAGAATGAATGCAGATAGTACTGAGGGAAGAGAGCAGACCTTCTCTAGGAGATATAGGCTAGGCACTTTATGAAGAAGGTCTCCACCTGAGGCAATCCTTGATGAAAGAGATGGTCCTTGCTTGTCCAAACTGCTTTATTTATGGTAGGTGTGAATGTATACATCTTACTAAGGATGAACCTTTTGCAGGAAGGGATGCCCAGGAAGGGACACTCTTTGGCTAAACACTTAGGGCCTATCTAGATACCTCATTAGCATGAAGAACTCTAGTTTTTTTTATGCTATGTGACTGGTTTTCATGGTCATCTCACTGGGTGTCATGATTACATGTTCCAGAACAGGTAGAGCCTGGCCAGGAGCAGGTTCCAACACATGATGTTTTTAAATTTAAAACCCCAGGGTTTTTGAACCTGTTTCAACCTTACCAGTCACTTGCATCACAGTCTTTTATTTGTATGTCATTTCAATCATCCATTCCAGGTTCCTTTTTGATTATCCCATGAATCAGCATTTTATGGACCTTAGCTGTAAAATGATTCTTAGGAAAGTCAGCAAGTAGATTTTTAACATGGAAAATTAATCCAGAGATCTGCCTGCCTTTTCAGCAACAGACAATAAGCAAGCTAGGTGGAATCCTGTCCTGAAATTACCATTCCGACCATGCCTGGACCTAAAAGTCACTCTGTCCAAGGTTGATCTTGAACTCAGGAATCTGCCTATCTCTGTGTCTTGATGACAAGCTGCCTTATTAGTGCAACTGTCTTTGTTCTTTTAGGTCTGTGAAGCCACTCATAACATTCATATTGCATCCTTATATTTTTCATAGTTATGAAATTATATAATTTTGAACTTATGTTTTCAGAGTTCTTTCCTACAGCCTTATGGGCTGTCCTAGAGGTTACAGCATTTACCATTTTTGCTAAGGACACAGACGCATTCTTGTCTTCTGGACTTATGCTGCTTCTAATTATCATGGAATCACTAAGCTTGGCAGGGAGAACATTCCCAGATACCTTGGCAGGAGGAATATTTCCTGAAGGAGGAACATAAAGTAAATTATGTACATTATTATACAAAGAAAGCCTCACTTCTAGCAACTGTCAACACCCATGAAGCCCCAAGTATACTAGCTCTGCTCCAGGTGTGGTAACTATGTCATACCATCCCTTCCACAACAGCCTTGCAGGACTCTGCAAGGAGGTAACAGATCATGTGAAATCAGGCACCTTTGTGGGGTCAGTTCTTTCTTTCCACATTAATTGTGGTTCTTGCATCAAACTTGAATCACCAGGCTTACACAGCAAGCACCTTTACCCACTAAGCAGTCTCATTGGCCCCCAGTGTGCTCATGGTAGAAAACGCTTATCTGTATGTTTATATGTGTTTGCATGCCTGTATGTGTACTATGTGCCTACCTAGTGCCTGTGGATGTCAGAAAAGAGTGTGAGATCCCCTGGATTGCAGTTTCAAGTGCTTTGAGTCACCACACGGGTGCTAAAAACAACCCCAGATCCTCTGCAAGAGCAGTCAGTGTTCTTAACTACTGACCTTCTCTCCAGTCCCCTCCTCTGCTGTATGTTCTTTATTATAATTTTTATATCAGTCTGGTCTAGTAAATACTTTTTCTGTTCTGCCTGACCTCTTTTCCTTAGCTTCTTTTCTCTCTGCTACTTGTGGTGGGCTAAGAGGCTGGTATGGGCCAGAGAGATGGCTCATTGGTTAAGAGCACTGGGTGCTCTTCCAAAGAACCTTATTTAAATTCCTAGCAATCATGTTGTTGACCACAACTGTCTGTAACTCCAGTCTCAGGGGATCTAATACCCTCTCCTGAGGCCTCTGAGGGCACCATGCATGTGGTACATAGACATATATGAAGACAAAACACCCATACACATAGAATAAAATTTAAGAGGCTGGCAGGTAACAGAAGCCCCTGGATATGGTGGCTCTCCATTAATAACAAAGGTTTTTTGTTTGTGATTCTGGAACTTTGTCACCAGAAAAATACATGCTAAGGAGTTAAGCCCTTGTAGAAAATCTTACCTTCCTTTAGAAACTGATAAATTCTACCCATGACTGGAGCAAGGTAAAGGGAAGATGCCCAGTTATATGGGCTGAAGGGGAAAGTGGTTACTTTTCTTCCTTTTTGAAGCCCCACTAGAAACATTGAAGATCTGGCCTTGGTAGCATGTCCAGGATGCATCTGCACAGATGCATTTTTCTCTCCTGCTCACTCTAGTTTTCTATTCAGAATTTGTGTGACTTTCCAGAGTGAGAGCAAGCAAAACACAAGACATGGTGTTTGTGCCTGGGATTCCCTTACAGATACACTTCCGAATCCCATAGATCTGAACATGGCCAGGTTTTGCTTTCCCCAGAACAAAGGGGTCTTATCCCCCACCCTACATCAGTTTTTATTTGAAAGGTTTCCCCTCCAGGTTAGTCTGGCTTGACCAACTAGGTGGGTTTGGCTAGCCAGGAAGGCTTCCAGACTAAAGTACATGTAAGGCAGGGAAGATCAATAACAGAGGTGGAACAATGAATCTTAGGCAGGATTCGCTTGATGGTTTTGTGCTCTCTATCTCCTCTGACTCCTGGAATGTACTCCTATGGCTTTAAATCTGATGTTCAGATTCTCAAAAAGAAAAGACACATTTTTTTTTGTTTGTAATAGATTTTGTTCTTAAACCCACTCCAGATCAAGATAGCCTGTTAGTTCATGTCACAAGCTATAATTTTACCCTACAATTAGACTTCTTTGTCATAATTTAGGAAAGGACTCAAATTCCTCATATCAAAGCTTCATGGCCTTTCACAGGACTTCTCACCCCTAGGTGTGAAAGACTCTCTAGGTGCCCCACTAGACTCTCTTTACACACCACGAGATGCCCTATTATTGATGTTCCTGACATGGTCCATCTCTGCTTAGCCTCTGGTCTAGCTTCCTGCACCCAATACCTGTGCCTCTCCCTGCTTCATTTTTGTTCTCTCTTCCTCTTCCCTCCCAACATTCCCTCAGCACACAGATATGCACTCTCCTTCACCATGCATGCCTGGACAATGCCATGCTCCTGCCTTGATGATACTGGACCAAATCTCTGAATCTGTAAGCCAGCCCCCATTAAACGTTGTCCTTATAAGAGTTGCCTTGGGGGACTGGCGAGATGGCTCAGCAGTTAAGAGTGCCAACTGCTCTTCCGAAGGTCCTGAGTTCAAATCCCAGCAACCACATGGTGGCTCACAACCATCCATAATTAAATCTGATGCCCTCTTCTGGAGTGTCTGAAGACAGCTACAGTGTACTTACATATAAGAAATAAATAAATCTTAAAAACAAACAAACAAACCGAGTTGCCTTGGTCATGGTGTCTATTCACAGAGTAAAGCCCTAACTAAGACAGGGACATCATCTGAGTACACATCTTCTTCTCCATGTCTAACTTGCCCATAATATAATCCACACAAGGGTCACTTAGCCAGCATCTTTCCACTTTCATTAAAGATTCATAAGAACTCATTCTGGCATTTTACCTAATCTGGCACTGTTAAGAGTGCCGTCCTTATTACCTCCTCCATGTTGTGTATCTGTCTTTAGCCTGAGCTGATGAGGCTACACTTAATATGGCCTGGCCAGGCTCTGTCCCATGCCTCACTCAGACTCCTGTTCATTACACTGATAAAAGTAATGACGGGAAAAATGACTTACCAAAACTATCAGATGGAAAGGGCTAAAGTGATGGGAAAGACACAGTGAGCTTCTGGAAACAGTACTCTCTAGGCTGGCTCAAACCAAGATCACATATATTCTAGACTGTGAGAGTTTGGAAAATCCTAGCTGTACATGTTTAAAGACAAGCCTCTCCAGCTAGTAAGCAAAAACTTCAAAGATTAAATGAAGTGCTCCTTCTAACCCCAGGGTACTTTCACTACTTTATTAGACATGGCCTCAAGGTACTTAAAACAGGGATGAAACCTCAAGAGTCAGAATGGGTAAATTGGAGAGAAGGAAAAGAGAAAAGACCAGGACAGTTCAGAAAGAGAAAAAGGTCAGGATCCTTGCCTAATTCCATGCCATCTCAGGAAAACCTAGCGCTCCATCTAGTGGCTGTCTAGTTCACTGAACCAGAGCCATGCTAGCTTTGAATCAAAGGTATCTTAAAGTAGCCAAGATATTCCCAAATCCACTGGGTTCGATGCCCCCATCCAAGAACCATATCCAGTCCGTTAAAGTGGGAACATACTGGAAGAGAATATCCCCTCTCCCAATTTCCATCCAAGGACCTCATGCTCACTTCTTTTTTGAAAAAAAAAGAACAAGTGCTCCCAACTTTGTTCCTGGACTGTGAAATGCTCCAGAGGGAAAGAGGCCCCTCTGCTTTGAGAATTGATGGGTCCCGGGTGCTATACAGTCTCTTGCATTTTCCATCTCTATGAATGAGCACCTACCGACTCTCAGAATAGCAGGGATCACAATTATATTTCATATCAATATGGGAGTGATTTTTCTGCCCTGACCACTTCTTGTTAGAACTTCTGAACCCTGGTCCTTCTCATTGCTATCAATAGCAAGTCCCAATAAGTTCAATTTACACCCTCCTTTTTTATTTTGAAGTTTTAAAAAAAAATATTTTATTTGTGTGACAGTTTTGCCAATGTATACATGCCTAGTGTCAGAAGAGGTCAGAAGAGTGCACTGGGTCCCCTGGAACTGGACTTATTGAGGGTTGTGTGCTGACAGTTGAGCTTAGGACCTCTGGAAGAAGCAGCAAGCACTCTTAACCACAGAGCCATCACGTTAGCCCACAGCCTCCTTAATATGTATACTAGATGAATATTTTTAGTCATTCTTTTTTTACCCTACCTAAATGGGTGTTGCCTTCCCTTCCTAGGCGGGGCATGATGTTTAAACATCAGACTTGCTGAGGCTTTTTTTAGACTCTGGAGGTTTTTTGTTTTTGTTTTCCAAGACAAAGTTTCTCTGTGTAGCCTAGCTGTACTGAAACTTGCTCTGTAGACCAGGCTGACCTCAAACTCAGAGATTCATCTTCCTCTGCCATCAGAGTGCTGGGCTTAAAGTGTATATGCCACTGGACCAGCTAACTCCACAGGCTTTTATGGTATTTCTGATACAAAATTTTCTGTCCTATAAAGGCCTGTAGCTGTCTTAGAGACTCAAATGCACTCTCTCTCTCTCTCTCATAGGCACTTAAATTACCTAACATGCCCCCCACTCTGCCAAACCTGGAATACATATCTTGCTAGGAATTCCACTAATGGTTACAATTGTCCTTAAAGACACTCTTCAATGGTCCTGAAAGACATAAAAGCTAATAGCCTATCATTGAGAAATTCATGGCTATGAACAATCTGTGCAGCAAAACTATTTTGGCAGTAAAGAAATGAGATGGACCCTACAGACTAGTCCAAGTTCTGAAGGTCAGGAATGAGGCTGTGTCTCAATTCACTCTATAGTTCCTGAAATTGTTTGTATTGTCAAGTTGAGAGGAGATAGGATCATCTAGGAGACAACCTCTGTGCATGCCTCTGGAGGAGTTTGTATACAAGGTAATTGAGGAATGAGATTCCACACTAAGTGTGGGTTGCAGTACTCCATGAATGGGTCTTTGGTTGAGTAAAAAGGAGAATGCTAGCTAGGGCCATTACTCAACTCTGCGATAAAGACTTCTTAGACTATTCCTGATCAAAGGCCATTTACCTAGAGTTATGACCTCATCTTTACCCACTTAGCCTAACATGACTATTTTTGTCATAGCAGACAGAATTTCTTCTCATTTGCAGTATTTTTAGTATTATATTTCTGTGATGGTGCCCCATAGTCTCAAGCATTTGGATACTCAGTTGGTGTTGTTGTTTGTGGAGGTTTAGAAGGTATGGCCTTGCTGAGGGAAGTACGTTACTGGAGGTGAGCTTCAAGAACTTAAAATTTCCGTATCCCCAGCAGCTAGGAGTCTCAGCTAGGGTCACCCACATAGACTACTGGGAACAGGTCTCAAGCTTGTTCCAGAAATGCTTCCTATCTGTTTCTGTTTTCTCTTTTAGCCCTCTCCAACTCCTATACCCCACCCCTGCTCTCTCCACACCTGATTTCCATCCCGGTTCCACTTCCCCGATTCCACCCAGCTCCTTACTTCCACACACCTCTAATATCTATTTTATATCTCCTTTTGAGTGGAATTCAACCATCCTCCCTTGGACCCTCCCTGATATTTAGCTTCTTTAGGTCTGTGGATTGTAGCATGTTATCCTGTACTTTATAGGTAATATCCATTTATTTATTTTTTATTTTTTATTAGGTATTTTCCTCGTTTATTTTTTCAATGCTATCCCAAAAGTCCGCCATACCCACCCCCGCCAATCCCCTACCCACCCACTCCCCCTTTTTGGCCCTGGGGTTCCCCTGTACTGGGGCATATAAAGTTTGCAAGTCCAATGGGCCTCTCTTTGCAGTGATGGCCGACTAGGCCATCTTTTGATACATATGCGGCTAGAGTCAAGAGCTCCGGGGTACTGGTTAGTTCATATTGTTGTTCCACCTATAGGGTTGCAGTTCCCTTTAGCTCCTTGGGTACGTTCTCTAGCTCCTCCATTGGGGGCCGTGTGACCCATCCAATAGCTGACTGTGATCATCCACTTCTGTGTTTGCTAGGCACCGGCATAGTCTCACAAGAGACAGCTATTTCTAGGTCCTTTCAGCAAAATCTTGCTAGTGTGTGCAATGGTGTCAGCATTTGGAAGCTGATTATGGGATGGATCCCTGCATATGGCAATCACTAAATGGTCCATCCTTTCGTCACAGCTCCAAATTTTGTCTCTGTAACTCCTTCCATGGGTGTTTTGTTCCCATTTCTAAGAAGGGGCTAGTGTCCACACTTTGGTCTTCATTCTTCTTGAATTTCATGCGGTTAGCAAATTGTATCTTATATCTTGGGAATACTAAGTTTCTGGGCTAATATCCACTTATCAGTGAGTACATATTGTGCGAGTTCCTTTGTGATTGGGTTACCTCACTCAGGATGATGCCCTCCAGGTCCATCCATTTGCCTACGAATTTCATAAATTCATTTTTTTAATAGCTGAGTAGTATTCCATTGTGTAAATGTACCACATTTTCTGTATCCATTCCTCTGTTGAGGGGCATCTGGGTTCTTTCCAGCTTCTGGCTATTATAAATAAGGCTGCTATGAACATAGTGGAGCATGTGTCCTTCTTACCGGTTGGGACATCTTCTGGATATATGCCCAGGAGAGGTATTGCGGGATCCTCTGGTAGTACTATGTCCAATTTTCTGAGGAACCGCCAGACTGATTTCCAGAGTGGTTGTATAAGCTTGCAATCCCACCAACAATGGAGGAGTGTTCCTCTTTCTCCACATCCTCACCAGCATGTGCTGTCACCTGAATTTTTTATCTTAGCCATTCTGACTGGAGTGAAGTGGAATCTCAGGGTTGTTTTGATTTGCATTTCTCTGATGATTAAGGATGTTGAACATTTTTTCAGGTGTTTCTCAGCCTTTCGGTATTACTCGGGTGAGAATTCTTTGTTCAGCTCTGAGCCCCATTTTTTAATGGGGTTATTTGATTTTCTGGAGTCTACCTTCTTGTGTTCTTTATATATATTGGATATTAGTCCCCTATCTGATTTAAGATAGGTAAAGATCGTTTCCCAATCTGTTGGTGGCCTTTTTGTATTATTGACGGTGTCTTTTGCCTTGCAGAAACTTTGGAGTTTCATTAGGTCCCATTTGTCAATTCTCGATCTTACAGCACAATCCATTGCTGTTCTGTTCAGGAAATTTTCCCCTGTGCCCATATCTTCAAGGCTTTCCCCCCACTTTCTCCTCTATAAGTTTCAGTGTCTCTGGTTTTATGTGAAGTTCCTTGATCCACTTAGATTTGACCTTAGTACAAGGAGATAAGTATGGATCGATTCGCATTCTTCTACATGATAACAACCAGTTGTGCCAGCACCAATTGTTGAAAATGCTGTCTTTCTTTCACTGGATGGTTTTAGCTCCCTTGTCGAAGATCAAGTGACCATAGGTGTGTGGGTTCATTTCTGGGTCTTCAATTCTGTTCCATTGGTCTACTTGTCTGTCTCTATACCAGTACCATGCAGTTTTTATCACAATTGCTCTGTAGTAAAGCTTTAGGTCAGGCATGGTGATTCCACCAGAGGTTCTTTTATCCTTGAGAAGAGTTTTTGCTATCCTAGGTTTTTTGTTATTCCAGATGAATTTGCAAATTTCTCCTTCTAATTCATTGAAGAATTGAGTTGGAATTTTGATGGGGATTACATTGAATCTGTAGATTGCTTTTGGCAAGATAGCCATTTTTACAATGTTGATCCTGCCAATCCATGAGCATGGGAGATCTTTCCATCTTCTGAGATCTTCTTTAATTTCTTTCTTCAGGGACTTGAAGTTTTTATCATACAGATCTTTCACTTCCTTAGTTAGAGTCACGCCGAGATATTTTATATTATTTGTGACTATTGAGAAGGGTGTTGTTTCCCTAATTTCTTTCTCAGCCTGTTTATTCTTTGTGTAGAGAAAGGCCATTGACTTGTTTGAGTTAATTTTATATCCAGCTACTTCACCGAAGCTGTTTATCAGGTTTAGGAGTTCTCTGGTGGAATTTTTAGGGTCACTTATATATACTATCATATCATCTGCAAATAGTGATATTTTGACTTCCTCTTTTCCAATTTGTATCCCCTTGATCTCTTTTTGTTGTCGAATTGCTCTGGCTAATACTTCAAGTACTATGTTGAAAAGGTAGGGAGAAAGTGGGCAGCCTTGTCTAGTCCCTGATTTTAGTGGGATTGCTTCCAGCTTCTCTCCATCTACTTTGATGTTGGCTACTGGTTTGCTGTAGATTGCTTTTATCATGTTTAGGTATGGGCCTTGAATTCCTGATCTTTCCAAGACTTTTATCATGAATGGGTGTTGGATCTTGTCAAATGCTTTTTCTGCATCTAACGAGATGATCATGTGGTTTTTGTCTTTGAGTTTGTTTATATACTGGATTACATTGACGGATTTCCGTATATTGAACCATCCCTGCATCCCTGGGATGAAACCTACTTGGTCAGGATGGATGATTGTATTGATGTGTTCTTGGATTCAGTTAGCAAGAAGTTTATTGAGGATTTTTGCATCGATATTCATAAGGGAAATTGGTCTGAAGTTCTCTATCTTTGTGGGGTCTTTTTGTGGTTTAGGTATCAGAGTAAATGTGGCTTCATAGAATGAGTTGGGTAGAATACCTTCTGTTTCTATTTTGTGGAATAGTTTGTGAAGAACTGGAATTAGATCTTCTTTGAAGGTCTGATAGAACTCTGCACTAAACCCATCTGGTCCTGGGCTTTTTTTGGTTGGGAGACTATTAATGACTGCTTCTATTTCTTTAGGGGATATAGGACTGTTTAGATCATTAACCTGATCTTGATTTAGCTTTGGTACCTGATATCTGTCTAGAAACTTGTCCATTTCATCCAGGTTTTCCAGTTTTGTTGAGTATAGCCTTTTGTAGAAGGATCTGATGGTGTTTTGGATTTCTTCAGGATCTGTTGTTATGTTTCCCTTTTCATTTCTGATTTTGTTAATTAGGATGCTTTCCCTGTGCCCTCTAGTGAATCTGGCTAAGGGTTTATCTATCTTGTTGATTTTCTCAAAGAACCAGCTCCTTGATTGGTTGATTCTTTGAATAGTTCTTCTTGTTTCCACTTGGTTGATTTTACCCCTGAGTTTGATTATTTCCTGCCTTCTACTCCTCTTGGGTGAAATTGCTTCCTTTTGTTCTAGAGCTTTTAGGTGTGTTGTCAAGCTGCTAATGTGTGCTCTCTCTAGTTTCTTTTTGGAGGCACTCAGAGCTATGAGTTTTCCTCTTAGGAACGCTTTCATTGTGTCCCATAAGTTTGGGTATGTTGTGGCTTTGTTTTCATTAAACTCCAAAAAGTCCTTAATTTCTTTCTTTATTCCTTCCTTAACCAAGGTATCATTGAGAAGAGTGTTGTTCAGTTTCCACGTGAATGTTGGCTTTCTATTATTTATTTTGTTATTGAAGATCAGCCTTAGTCCATGGTGATCTGATAGGATGCATGGGACAATTTCAATATTTTTGTATATATTGAGGCTTGTTTTGTGACCAATTATGTGGTCGATTTTCGAGAAGGTACCATGAGGTGCTGAGAAGAAGGTATATCCTTTTGTTTTAGGATAAAATGTTCTGTAGATATCTGTCAGATCCATTTGTTTCATCACTTCTGTTAGTTTCATTGTGTCCCTGTTTAGTTTCTGTTTCCATGATCTGTCCATCAGTGAAAGTGGTGTGTTGAAGTCTCCCACTATTATTGTGTGAGGTGCAATGTGTGCTTTGAGCTTTACTAAAGTTTCTTTAATGAATGTGGCTGCCCTTGTATTTGGAGCATAGATATTCAGAATTGAGAGTTCCTCTTGGAGGATTTTACCTTTGATGAGTATGAAGTGCCCCTCCTTGTCTTTTTTGATTATTTTGGATTGGAAGTCGATTTTGTTAGATATTAGAATGGCTACTCCAGCTTGTTTCTTCATACCATTTGCTTGGAAAATTGTTTTCCAGCCTTTCATTCTGAGGTAGTGTCTATCTTTTTCTCTGAATTGAGTTTCCTGTAAGCAGCAAAATGTTGGGTCTTGTTTGTATAGCCAGTTTGTTAATCTATGTCTTTTTATTGGGGAGTTGAGTCCATTGATATTAAGAGATATTAAGGAAAAGTAATTGTTGCTTCCTGTTATTTTTGTTGTTAAAGTTGGCATTCTGTTCTTGTGGCTGTCTTCTTTTAGGTTTGTTGAGGGATTACCTTCTTGTTTTTTCTAGGGCATGGTTCCTGTCCTTGTATTGGTTTTTTTCTGTTATTATCCTTTGATGGGCTGGATTCGTGGAGAGATAATGGGTGAATTTGGTTTTGTCGTGGAATACTTTGGTTTCTCCATCTATGGTAATTGAGGGTTTGGCTGGGTATAGTAGCCTGGGCTGAAATTTGTGTTCTCTTAGTGTCTGTATAACATCTGTCCAGGCTCTTCTGGCTTTCATAGTCTCTGGTGAAAAATCTGGTGTAATTCTGATAGGCTTGCCTTTATATGTTACTTGACCTTTTTCCCTTAATGCTTTTAGTATTCTATCTTTATTTAGTGCATTTGTTGTTCTGATTATTATGTGTCGGGAGGAATTTCTTTTCTGGTCCAGTCTATTGGGAGTTCTGTAGGCTTCTTGTATGTTCATGGGCATCTCTTTCTTTAGATTTGGGAAGTTTTCTTCAATAATTTTGTTGAAGATGTTTGCTGGTCCTTTGGGTCGAAAATCTTCATTCTCATCCACTCCTATTATCCGTAGGTTTGGTCTTCTCATTGTGTCCTAGATTTCCTGGATGTTTTGAGTTAGTATCTTTTTGCATTTTCCATTTTCTTTGATTGTTGTGCTGATGTTCTCTATGGAATCTTCTGCACCTGAGATTCTCTCTTCCATCTCTTGTATTCTGTTGCTGATGCTCATATCTATGGTTCCAGATTTTTTTCCTAGGGTTTCTATCTCCAGCGTTGCCTCACTTTGGGTTTTCTTTATTGTGTCTACTTCCCTTTTTAGGTCTTGGATGGTTTTATTCAATTCCATCACCTGTTTGGTTGTGTTTTCCTGCAATTCTTTAAGGGCTTTTTGTGTTTCCTCTTTAATGTCTTCTACTTGTTTAGCAGTGTTCTCCTGTATTTCTTTAAATGAGTTATTTAAGTCCTTCTTGATATCCTCTACCATCATCATGAGATATGCTTTTAAATCCAGGTCTAGCTTTTCAGGTGTGTTGGGGTGCCCTGGACTGGGCGAAGTGGGAGTGCTGGGTTCTGATGATGGTGAGTGGTCCTGGTTTCTGTTAGTAAGATTCTTACGTTTACCTTTCGCCATCTGGTAATCTCTGGAGTTAGTTGTTATAGTTGCCTCTGTTTAGAGATTGTTCCTCTGGTGATTTTGTTACCCTCTATCAGCAGACCTGGGAGACTAGCTCTCTCCCCTGAGTTTCAGTGGTCAGAGCAGTCTTTGCAGGCAAGGTCTCCTCTTTCAGGGAGGTGCACAGTTATCTGGTGTTTGGACCTCCTCCTGGCCGAAGATGAAGGCCCAAAACAGGATCTTTCCCAGAAGCTGTGTTGCTTTGGCCTGTCACAGAAGCCGTTGTTTCAGTAGTCCACACTCTCACCTGTGTAGACTACTTTCCGCGGAGTCCCGGAACCAAGGTGGCTTCCGAGGAACCTGAGGCAGAAGCCTACAGGGCCGGGTGGACACCTGTGCTCTGACCAGGAAGGTGGCCGGTTGTCTGGAGCCGAAAATGGCGCCGCCTCAGAGGCTCTGTGGCTCTCGCCTGTCCCAGAAGCTGCTGACCTCGCTAATATCCATTTATAAGTGGACTCCTCTGTAGAGGTTTTTTTTTTTTTGTACTGAATAAAAAGCTTGTTGGCCAGTGAGGTGAGGAAAGATTAGAAGGTACGACATCTGAGATAAAAAGAGGAATTCACTGAGTGAGGTAACACAATCACAAAGGAACTCACACAATATGTACTCACTGATAAGTGGATATTAGCCCAAAAACTTAGGATACCCAAGATATAAGATACAATTTGTTAAACGCATGAAACTCAAGAAGAACAAAGACCAAAGTGTGGACATTGTGCCCCTTCTTAGAATTGGGAACAAAACACCCATGGAAAGAGTTACAGAGATAAAGTTTGGAGCTGTGACAAAAGGATGGACCATTTAGTGATTGCCATATCCAGGGATCCATCCCATAATCAGCTTCCAAACGCTGACACCATTGCATACACTAGCAAGATTTTGCTGAAAGAACCCAGATATAGCTGTCTCTTGTGAGACAATGCCTGGGCCTTGCAAACACAGAAGTGGATGCTCACAGTCAGCTATTGGATGGATCACAGGGCCCGCAATGGAGGAGCTAGAGAAAGTACCCAAGGAGCTAAAGGGATCTGCAACCCTATAGGTGGAACAACATTATGAACTAACCAGTACCCCAGAGCTCTTGACTCTAGCTGCATATGTATCAAAAGATGGCCTAGTCGGCCATCACTGGAAAGAGAGGCCCATTGGACACACAAACTTTATATGCCCCAGTACAGGGGAATGCCAGGGCCAAAAGGTGGGAGGTGGGGGGGTAGGGGAGTGGGGGGGGAGTGTATTGGGGACTTTTGGGATAGCATTGGAAATGTAAATGAGGAAAATTCCTAATAAAAAATTAATTCTAAAAAAAAAAAAAAAAGGAATTCAGGGAAAATAGTCAGGCATGGGAGATTTCCCTCAGACACAGAAGAAGTTGGTTTTATGAAACTGAGGACAAGGTAACCATCCATGGCATGACTTAGAATAAAATAAGTGGGTAATTAAGATAAGAGATAGAAGGGAAACAGAGATAAAATTATTGGGAGAGATTCAATCCCTGACACTGTTAACAACACTCTGCTATGCTTATAGACAGGAGCCTAGTATAATTGTATTGAGAGGCTTCAGCCATCAGCTAATGGAAACAGATGAAGAGATCCACAGCCAAACACTAGGCAAAGTTTAGGGAGACATAGAAGAAGACCTATAGAATCAATTAACCTGGGCCCATGAAAGTTCATAGAGACTAAACCATCAACCAAAGAGCATACATGGGCTGGATCTAGGCCTTGTACAGATTTGTAGCAAATACGCAGCTTGGTCTTTATGATGGGTCCCCTAACAATTGGAGTGTGGGCTGTCTCTGACTATTGCCTGCTTTTGGATTCCCCTTCCCCTAGCTGGGCTGCCTTGTCTGGCCTTAGTGGGAGAGGATACACTTAGTCTTGCTGCGACTTGCAACTGCAAGTTGGTACCCATGGGGGTTTCCCCTTCTCTGAAGAGAAGGGAAGGGGAAGTGGGAGAGGAGTATGTAAGGGTGGGACTGGGAAGAGAGGAGGGAGGGGGCTGCAGTCGGGATGTAAAGTGAATAAATTAAAGGAAAAAAAAAAGAACTTAAAGCCTTGCCTTAATTTAAGTTTATGCTTTCTGCTTTGTACATATATTATATTACAGCCACCATCTCTGCCTACTACCTCTGCCATGCCACGATGGACTCCCATTCTTTGGAACCATAAGTCAAAATTAACTGTTTCTTCTGTAAGTTGCCTTCCTTGGTCAGGGAGATTTATCACAGGAACAGAAACTTAGCCAATACAATTTCTTATCTGCTTTCCTAAAATCACTCTAAGGTATCACTTTTAAATGTTATGACTTTTATGATTTTTTTCTATTCCTATTACCAGCCTCTATAGCAGCCTACAATCTTCTTTGACAACATAGTTCACTTCTTGCTGAGAACTTTGTAGGTCATAAAACCACTTTGGCTTTGTATGTATATACCACTAATTGGACTGGTAACACCCCTTGACTCCATTTGAAAGAATCTGATTAAATCTCCCTCCATTCACATTTCAAATAGATCTCCCATCTCTCTCTGGATTTACTCCTTCTCACACTCTCACTGCCAAACATAAGCACAGATTTGCTTTCTCATATCCCCTTGCTTACCAGTTAAGAATGCAGTCTTGTCAGAAGACAGACTTTTGATCCAGGTCTAGGTTTGTATTAAGGACTACAGGCCACAGGAAAAAGTCCTTGGAAGCAGACTGCTGTGTCTATGCCAACAAACTGAGGATAGTATAAAATACAGCTAGAGGACTAAAGAACAGACATCCACTGGAGTGCCTCCAGTGGGTGATTATGAAGGGCACACACATGGAGCTGGCTTTCCTGTTCCCTGGCACATTTCTTTCCCTTCTTTTCATCTCTTTCTTGGTTTGCCTTCTTTCAGATTAGAGGCCATTGAACTAATATTCTCTCAGGGATACAAACATTACTTTCAACACTGTTGGGTTTTGTTTTTGTTTTTGCTTGCTTGTTTGTTTTGAGACAAGATTTCTTGTGTCCTGGCTGTTGTGAAACTCACTCTGTAGATCAGACTGGCCTCAAACTCACAGAGATCCTCTTGCTTCTGCCTCCTAAATTCTGGGATTAAAAGCATGCACCACAACCACCCATCTTGGTGCTTGCTTCTTACCAAGAACCTCTTGACATCCAAGTGATGCCGTAACTTGCCCTTCAACCTCTTATGATAAGCACTTCATCCTCTCTCAAAGTACAACTCAAGCTTTTTATGCCTTATAGTTCTACCATTCTATGGCAGATCAGTACCACCAACCAGAGGCCCTTGATGCTCCTTCTCAGTCCTGAAGCAGCTCCAGAATAAAAAGGACCTTCATTCCTCATCCTAGAATGTTTTCAGCATCTGAGATTTAGTGCTCAATATGCTCACTCTTTCTAGTTCTTTCTGAATTCTGTTGGCTGGATCGGACATCCTGCAACATCTTGGTTCCTATATAAATATTTAGATACTGTGATAGTAAATCTTGATTGCCAGCCTGACCAGAAGACCAACACTGAGTGTAGCCAGCACAAGAGGGCTCCAGGTTCCAGACTGAATAAAATAGGACAGCATCAGTATCCATCAATCTTTGCCTTCTGAGTGTAGCCTCATGCTCCTGCTGCCTTGGCCTTACCACCATGCTGGACTATACACTCAAGGTGTGAGCCAAAATAAACACTTCCTTCTTTAAGTTGCCTTTGTATGTTTTCCTATAAGGAGTAACTAACTCAAACTCTAACTTCTAATGACCTGTGGCCTTCACTCGGAGCAGCCAGCATTAGGGAAGACAAATGCATAATGTGCACTTCTTAATAAGATAATGAAATGCTCACTTATCTATCTAGGTATGACTCTATACAAGTGTCTGTCACTCAAGATAATAACTTCCTTATCTCCATTCCCTCTGGGTTTAGGTGTGATAATTTTCCTGGAGAATTTGCCTGCCGTGTTTCTGTCTCTTCTATACCACATACCCTTTTTAAACTTTATGCATTATTATTATGTGTACATATGATGTGTGTGGGTGTGTGCATGCATGTGTGCATGTACATACATGTGTGGTACAGCCCACACATGAAGGGACAGATGTGCCATAGTGCCTTCGGAGGTCAGAGGACTTTTGTGGAGTTGGTTCTCCTCATACCTTCACATGGATTCTGGGTATTGAACTCAGGTTGAACTGAAACTTTTTACCAACTGAGCGATATCACTGACTTAGCGTTCATTCTACATAAACACTTTCCCCAACACAAGCTTTCTATTGATAGTTTGAGAATTTCATACAATACATCTGTGGTGGTTTGAATAGGTTAGGCCCCCATAGACTCATGTGTTTGAATGCTTGGCCCATTCAGAGTGACACTATTAGGATGTGTGACCTTGTTGGAGAAAGTGTGTCATTGTGCAGGCAGGTTTCAAGTTCTCCTATGTTCAAGCTACACCTAGTGTAGCTCACAGTTCACTTCTGCTGCCTGCAGATGAATATATAGCACTTTCAGCTCCTTTTCTAGTATCATGACTGCCTGTGTGTCACCATGTTTCCCATCATGATGATAATGGATTAAACCTCTGAACTGTAAGCCAGCCCCAATAAAATGTTTTCCTTTATAGGAGTTGCAGTGGTCATGGTGTCTCTTCACAGCAATAGAAACCCTAAGATCACCTCTATCACACTTACTTCCCATTCCTCCCTGGTCTGCTTTCTTCACTCCATTTCCCCATCTGTCCTTCCCCACAAAACAAACAAACAAACAAACAAAAACCAAAAAAAAAAAACCCCAAAAACAACAACAACAAAACAAAACCAAAACCAAAAAAACAAAACAAAAGAAAACTCCAAGTCCAATTAGTGTTGCCCATAGCCTCAATGGAGCATGGTCAAGCTCCAAGTGGCCAGCCCCTTAAAAGAAAACTGAGTTATATCTTTCCTCTTCTCCACCCCCACCCAGAAGCCCTCAGCTGAGAAGACCTACAATCCATTATCTTTATCACAATTTTTGTTTGTTTGTTTGTTTTTCGAGACAGGGTTTCTCTGTATAGCCCTAGTTGTCCTGGGACTCTGTAAACAGGCTGGCCTCAAACTCAGAAATCCACCTGCCTCTGTCTTCCAAGTGCTGGGATTAAAGGCATGTGACACCACTGCCTGACTGTTTATTGGAATTTTTAAGGACTCTGTTCTATAGCTTCCTATCTAGACTGTTTCTTTTGGTGGTGGTGGTGGTGGTGGTGGTGGGCATGTCACAGGAAACTTCAGTGTCATTCTCAGTTATGAGCCAGCAGTCACGGATATCACTGCAAAATAACTTTCCTTGTCCACAGCAACCAGTGGCAGCATGGATCATGAATTCCACTGGCAGCACTGCCACAGACATCAACCTTGCCTCCTGCAGACTACAGGACTACAGATACCCACATGGCCTCTGATGGCAGCATGGACTGTGGGAGTCTTTTGAAGAGTCAGAAAAATGAACCATTCTTTATTGTGAATATCTTGTTGCTCTGAGTCAAGGTGATCATTTGATTGGTATCTCTTATGGGGCAGTACCTTCCAGAGTTCAGGTTGCTGCTTACCTTCCAGCCCCCAACCTGGTTCCCAGGGCTTGACCAGCTTGCAGGCAGTAAGGCAGCCCCATGCTCTCCTTCCCTGAGAGCAGCTGAAGGAACCTGGTACTGTCCCAAGCTTCGCAGCCACCAGAGTACATGCCCTACTTGGCAATAACATGCTCATTTGTCTGTCAAAGACACACTCCTCTACCCATCACTGTTGCCCGGCTGCTGCCTCTGCATCTCTAGTTCTGCTTCTCTTGGCCTTCTATACTGCTGTGTCTGCCATTTTTTCCCAAGTTCATAAACCTATTTTTAAAGATTCTTCCCATAAGACCTTTACTTTTCAGTTGTTCCAAAGATACTTGATGCTCTGCAGGTTCATCCTTGGCTGCCAAGCCTCTCCTCAAAACCTCTGTGGGTCTCTTAGGCTCCTTGCAGTGGCCTTAGCCTCACAGGTGCTGGTGGCCACCTCCACGATATCTTGAAAAGAGTCCTCCAAGGATACCCTGCATAAACTTTTTAATACCATTTTTTTAATGAGGCAAATACTTGTCCATTCCCTCACACCTCCACCTCATCATTTCCTGATGAGACAAATATACCCTGGATTCTCTGTGAGCATGGATAGCCAGAATGCCTTTGAATGTTGTGATCTATGTTTTTAGCATATCATCCTGGACTTGTATAAGCCAAAATAAATTCAAGACCACTCCCCCGCTTTGAAGGGGTTTTAGAAACGTAGCAATCAAAATGACTAAGTCTACAGCTGCCAAAACAAAATGAGCTGTTCTCAGAAAAATAACCATAACAAGATAGCAGTTCCCAGAGAAATTCCCCTGACCTCCCCCCCCCACTAAATTCTGAGAAAAACTACAAACTGCCCAGATCTTGTCGTTAGAATTCCCTGTGACATTAATAGCTGTGATGTTAATAGCTGACCCATAAGTTCAAGATATACTGCTGCTTTGCTGATAATCCACCATAAGTGCAGGCAGAGTAAGTCACTAGGCCAAAGGTAGTCATCCTATGCAAACCAACCAATGCCTGAAAAGGTTACTTGCTACACTAATGAGAATAAGCCAGATAGCCCTGTTGCCTAAATTTGCCCCTTACAAGGCATAAAAAGTATGTTCTTTGTTTGTTCTGGGTCTCTCTTCTTGCCTGCATGCTGAGAGGATGGTCCCCAATGCGTTGGATTAATAAAAAAAAAAAAAAAACAAAAACAAACCTCTTGTGGTTTGCAGTGATGGTGATCTCTGTGGTCTTTGTGAGTGGGAGTCTTTTGATGGACTCCAACAGACTCCTACCCAATTCTCCTCAAAACCACATTGTGATTTAATTTACTAAAAGGAGAAAAAGTTTCTTAGAGGTCCTTTGAACAAGGCCACATCAGATGTCGTCAAAATTTGGCCTAATGGAACAGATCTGGTCAGCTGCTTTGAAGTCTGAGAAGAAGGACTTCCAAGAAAAAGAAGACCAGAAAAATTCTGGCTTGGGGTACAGAGTTAAGTTAAGCTATATACCAAATAATTTTCTCAATTTTGTTTAAGTCAGAATTACAATAGCTGACCTTGAACTAAGGATTTGGGATATAGCTTAGTGGTAGAATGCATGCCTGCTTATATAAAACCCACATTTAAATGACTATATTGAGTCTGTTTTTTAATAAGCTCAAAGTTTACTTCATACTGATTTGTATTGAAATTTTTTTCTAGTGAAGATCCTTACTTCATTCAAGTAAAGGTATCTTAAAGCAATTCAGACAAGTACAGGTAGCAAGCATTAGATTGTGTCTCCTGTTCTTGCTTCCACTAGAGCAGACGAGCAGAAGGACCGAATAGATGTGACAACCCAAGAGATTTCTTCAGGCTGCAGTGAGGTGTTGAGGCTGGAGTCAAAATTCAAAGGCTCTGGTAGAGCTCTTAGGGTGTGGAGAAGTGGCTCAAGTCTTGACATGACCTACACTTTCAAATCATTGTATTCTGTCAGGAATCCACATATAGGGAAAGATGATATTCACTAAGGCTAGAGTTTGTATTCTTTAGGAGAGGAGAAAGCTTATTTTAAATTCTCATACAAGGGATCTGATACAATGTAAAATCTTAAAACATCAAAGCAAAACAAAACAAACTTCAAAATAAAAATACCATGTAGTGATGCCCCTCAACAGGGGAATGGATACAAAAAATGTGGTACATTTACACAATGGAGTACTACTCAGCTATTAAAAAGAATGAATTTATGAAATTCCTAGGCAAATGGTTGGACCTGAAGGGCATCATCCTGAGTGAGGTAATCCAATCACAAAAGAACTCAAATGAAATGTACTCACTGATAAGTGGATATTAGCCCAGAAACTTAGTATATCGAGATATAAGGTACAATATGTAAAACACATGAAACTGAAGAAGAACGAAGACCAAAGTGTGGACACTTTGCTCCTTCTTAGAATTGGAAACAATCACCCATGGAAGGAGTTACAGAGAC
Source organism: Mus musculus (assembly GCF_000001635.26). Classification (NCBI taxonomy): domain Eukaryota; kingdom Metazoa; phylum Chordata; class Mammalia; order Rodentia; family Muridae; genus Mus; species Mus musculus. Next base: position 29,252,123 of record NC_000077.6, on the reverse strand, counting down.
AAAGTTTGGAGCTGAGACAAAAGGATGGACCATGTAGAGACTGCCATATCCAGGGATCCATCCCATAATTAGCCTCCAAACGATGACACCATTGCATACACTAGCAAGCCTTTGTTGCAAGGACCGTGATATAGCTGTCCCTTGTGAGACTAGGCCGGGGCCTAGCAAACACAGAAGTGGATGCTCACAGTCAACTATTGGATGGATCACAGGGCCCCCAATGGAGGAGCTAGAGAAAGTACCCAAGGAGCTAAAGGGATCTGCAACCCTATAGGTGGAACAACATTATGAACTAACCAGTACCCCAGAGCTCTTGACTCTAGCTGCATATGTATCAAAAGATGGCCTAGTCGGCCATCACTGGAGAGAGAGGCCCATTGGTCAGGCAAACTTTATATGCCCCAGTACAGGGGAACGCCAGGGCCAAAAAATGGGAATGGGTGGGTAGGGGAGTGGGGGGTGTGGGGGACTTTTGGGATAGCATTGGAAATGTAATTGAGGAAAATACGGAATAAAAAATATAGAAAAAAAATACCATGTAGCAAATTTCATGTTTGTTACGATTTTTGTTTTGTTTTGTTTTGAGAAATGTTTTCTCTGTGTAGCTCTGGCTGTCCTGGAACTTGCTCTGTAGACTAGGCTGGCCACAAGCTCATGAAGACCTACCTGCCTCTGCCTCCTAGGTGCTGGGATTAAAGGTATGTATCACCACACCTGGTGTTTGTAATGAAAGCTACACTCATAATTTAATTTGGCATGGGGGCTAACTAGTCAAGTGAATGTAATCTAATTTATCTATTCATCTACATATCAATTATCTACACCCCCCCCACTCTCTCTCAAGTCTGCTCAATACCCTAGCATTGTAAATAAAACCAACTATTCTTACAAACACAAAGGTGTTGATTTCAGGCAAAGATTGGTTAAATAATTTGTGGTACACACAAATCACACAGTGAGTAAAATAAAATCTACATGTTAACAGTCATGTGTATATCAACTATGTGTACATTTACAAAATAAAGGTTGGATTATTAGAATACTATTCAGTTTTATATTTTTATATAAAAAAAGCCAAGTGTGGTGGTAGACACTTGTAATCCAAGCACTTAGGAGGTATATGTGTATACAGAGTTCAAGACCAGTTTATACTATATGAGACCCTTCCTTAAAGACAAAACCACAAACAAACAAAAGATATATTAAGAGAAAAAATTCATAACTGTGCATATAGTGGCACCATTTATGTAAGTATGTATTGCTTGCTTCAGGGTACTTTGCAGCTTCAGGTACCTTAACAATGAATGATCTTTGAAGATGGAGACCCATTGCATAATGAACTCTGATCCAAAAGTTGAGTGGAATTATTTGACATAAAATTTGGTTATTGGATGCCTGCCTGACTGTCAGGAGATGGTGATGATGGGAAACAGACCAGATGATTGGTCCACCTTGGCCACTTCTAATCTAGCTGGTCTCTAGATTCACTGTGAATATGCTGGAAGCAATCCTGGAATCCTTCTCTTCTGTGATATTTCCAATTTTATATAACACTAGCATCTCTCCTCTCTGGAAGCCCTAAACACCTCTAAGGTCTGGAAAGGATAGCTCAAACTTAGAACTTCCTTCCTCCAGCCTTTGACTTTAAGTCAGGGTGTGTGGAGACTGCTTGAAAACTACTGCATGTTGGCTGACCCTTCCTGTCAGTGTTCAGTTGGCCATCATAATGCATCTATCATTTTAGAACTTCCAAGGGCTTAATGAACTGCTTGTCTGAGATAAGGGACCAATATTGTTACTATTTCCTTTCTCAGCAAGCCCCATGTCTGCATCCTTGAACTTAGTGGCATCACTAGCAAAGACTGCAGCTGAATAGCAGGTGGAAGCAGAGGCAGGTATGAAGCCATTGCACTAGTGCTCTTCCATTCTGAACAGAAACATTGTCTAAGCTTGCTGTACCTCCTCCTTCAACACCAATGGCTTACACTGAATATCCATGGCATCTCCCAGGCTGGAAATAGAACATTTAACAGGGCCGCACTACTTAGTGTTGAGGTGCCTTTTGAGATGAAGAGTGGGACTACCAGTTCTTGCGTCATATGGACTTTCTGCCAGAAAGTAAGCATAATGTATATGTAGGTGTGTCAGCTGTTTTTGCCGTGATGAAATACTATGGTCAATGCAGCTTATAAAAGGAAGGGTCTGTTTGGTGTACAGTCAGTCCCAGAGGGATAATTGTCTGCCATGCTTCAGAAGCATGGGGTAAGCAGCAGACTTGATAGATGAAGCAGAAACTGAGGGCTCACATCTTGAACTGCAAGCAGAAAACAGTACTGACTTGAAATGGCTCTTTAAACTCTCAAAACCCATCTCTGGTGACATGTTCCCTCCAACAACATCATACATTCTAATCCTCTCAAATTGTGCCAAGAACTAGGGACTAAGTATTCAAACATTTGACTTTATGGAGGACAATCTCACTCATAAGACCACAGTAGGTGACTTTTGGAACCCTTGCACATGGGTCTCAGTGCTCAGTATCTGAAGTATCTGAAGATGAATGGTTTCCCTCGTGAATACTGAGGCTAGGTGGTGACCTTATTACCAACTTATGCTTGGTTGGGATAGATCTCTTTAGACTCCACATCTCCATGACACAGTAAAATTGTAAAGCATTACTGTAAGTGTTTCTGCTTGGATGGAAGGGTGTTCTTGGATTCAGAAGCCCAGGAAACACACAGCTCTGAGGTGGGACAGTGTTCCAGTGGAAGGGTATCATCCTAGTGGATGGAACCTTACAGCTTTTCGAGGAAGCCTCCTCATCAGAGACATTGCAGCTCTCAGAGCAGGGGATCCCCAGGTGAGCTGAGGGGCTCAGGAGCCTCAGCCAGCCCAGCTCCTTTTCTTAGAATCTTCTTTTCATTGCTTCCCTTCTTCTTGGATTCTTCAGACTGGTGAGTCACACCAGGCAGGAAATCTTATGAAAGAGATTTATTGGAAGGTTCAGGATATGGAGTGACAAATCCAGGGATGGCTGCCCTCTACACCCAGGAGCCCTGGACAAAGGGGGCAGTGCTTATATAGGATTTCTGAAGGGCAGAACTTCTCATGGCAGAGATTTCCAGTGTGAGAATTGGTGGAATTTCAAGTCTTGAATATGGGGTGGCTCAGGAATTGGTGGCTCTTTTTTTCACCCCATTTTCCTTTCATCGGGCCCATGGGTTAGGGTGAGAAGTCCTTCCTGGATGTAGCTGGCTTTACCTGAGGCTCCATCTCTGTGGGGCTGTTTGTGTGTGTGTGTGTGTGTGTGTGTGTGTGTGTGTGTGTGTGGTGTGTGTGGTGTGTGTGTGTGTGTGTGTGGGGGGGGCTAGAGAGGAGGTGCTGCCACGGTGGACAGCTTCTGCAGTGGTGCTTCATGAAAGCTGTAGGCTGAGGCATGAAAAGTGTGGCCATTATGAACAGCTCCTGAGGGGCAGCTCCCGATGAGGTGAGAAAAGCAGTGTGCCACTGTGGACCACTCTTACGGCTCTTATGATGGCTGTAGGCTGAGATGTTGTGATACCGCCATTTTGGACAGCTCCTGAGGAGCCATAGGCTGGGCAGCAAGGAGGGGCCTGGAGCCCCTTTGATGACTTTTGTGGCTCAGCAGCTTTTGTGGTCCTCAGAGACTTCAATGATGAGACAGGTGACAAGACAAATCCCCACAGAAATGACCTTTTCGTCCATAAGGAAATTCTTGGACAGAAGACAAGATTAACTAGCTAACATACTAATTGCTGACTTGAGAGCTGGGTCCTCTATCAACAGCTTTAGTATATATTGAAATAGTTCTCAACCTGTGGGCCACGGATCAGAAATCCTGCACACCAGATTTACAACAGTTGTAAAGTTACAATATGGAGTAGCAATGCAATAATTCTATGGTTGGGTGTCACCACAATACGAGAAACTGTATTAAAAGGCTGCAGCATTAGGAAGGTTGAGAACCACTGAAACGTTGAGATCTTCAGGGTCCTCTGCCTCTAATACCCCTTTAGTTCCTCCTGAGCTTTCCATGAACATTTGCTGTATGTAGCTCCTGCCCTCAACCAGACCTGGTACTGTGCTGTCGGCCCAACACACAGTCACCTCTGGTTCTCACTGAGTCCTCCACTTCCACTTTCATGAAACTGAAGTTGTAGAGTCTGCTCCTCCAGCTCCTCACCACTCTCATTATATAGCCTTGGTGGGCCTGGGACTCTCAGGTCTGTCTGCCTGTGGCTATCAGGAGTATTGGGATTAAAGGTGTAGGCCACCACATCTAGTTATAAGATTCTTGGGAGTCCTCTGGCTCTTAAGTAGGAAGAGAGCAACCTTGATACTTTCTAAATACTGTCTATGAAAGCCTAATTAAATGGAGATTAACTGATTTTATACTTGTCCTAATTTTAGTTGTTGTTAACTAAGCTTAGACCCATCCTTAGACAGCAAGCAAACGGCTTGCAGAATCAATCAGTAAACCTCACAGAGCATATTTCTCTCAATTTTGTTTTCAAGGGCCAGGGGGTCTGAAGACCGCTAGGGATGAGGTGGGAGGAGGTCCTCAGGGAAGCCACGCCTTCAGCACGCCATTTTGAGACGGGCCGCGCGCACACGGGAGCGCGAACGCCGTCTCTAAGCGCAGTAGCCAATGCCCGCGCGTCTGCTCTCAGCCTAGCAACTACGGGCCAATGAGTGGAGGGCTATCGTTTGCCCCGTTCTCTTCTAGCCAATAGGAAACGTTCCTAATCCAGCCCCCCCCCTCCAGGAGCTCAGGACTCAGGCCTCACTTCCGGGCTGCTGCGTACGTTGTCATAGCGACCATTTTACGTTAACTGGTTTGTGGTGTCTAACCTGGGGGCCCGGCGATTGCGGGGACCTTGCTGCCCGCATTCTCCGTCGCTTCCTGCGGCCGAAAGGCCAGACAGGGCTGGGGGAATCCGGCCTAGGCGTCCGCGTCGCCGGGTGCGAGCGGGATGGCTGCGGAAGAAGAGGACGAAGTGGAATGGGTGGTGGAGAGCATCGCTGGGTTCCTGCGGGGCCCGGATTGGTCTATCCCCATCTTGGACTTTGTGGAGCAGAAATGCGAAGGTAAGAACCAGACTGTGAACAAGCCAAATATTACTGTCTCTGCCTGCCGGGCCTAGGACAGTTTTGTAGAAGGAATTACGTACATCCCTTCCCGAGTGGCTCGTTTGTTTGCAGACGTGAAATTGCTCACCAAGACTTTTCACCCACTCTGCCCGAGCGCCTGTCCTGAAGACATTAGACTTTAATCCCATGTTCGGCCTGTCACTTCACCCCGTATCTTTCTACCCCGCGCAAGTGGACTGTTTGGGTAACCAGCATCTTCCTCAGTTATTTGGGGAAAACGTCGTTTTTCTTCGAGTTCCTTCTGACCCCTGAGATGTCGCCCTGTGGACTCAGCCTATGAAATGACAAATTCACTCTGGCCATTTTATCTGCAAAGGGGGGCATTCGATTACTCCGGCAGGACCAAAGCAGGCGATGGGGAGGAAGAGCTTTCTAACAAACGAGATATACAAATGTGGCATTCTTTTGAAGGACCAGCATCAGTGCTTTCTGATCGGTTCATATCACGCTCATATCCGAGTTCATAAGACGAATTGGACTCTGTTCATAGAGAAGCAATCACAAACGATGTCCTATCCAACCTTTATCTTGGTTTTTTTTTTTTTTTTTTTTTTGCCTAGGCAATACTTGGAGGGTAGCAATATATATCGTCTGAACTTGTGTCTTAGGTTAGGGGGACAGACTTTTTGTAAAGATCGGTGCAATAGAGCTGGGGTGAGTGAATACTGACTCACAGCTGCAGAGAACACATTTCAGTGAAGGGAATCTTTTATACACTTTTCTAGGATGAGGTGGCCTGCTTGAAAAGTTAATGGGTTCCCAGGCATTTGAAGTATCTGCATACACTCGACAGTGACTGTACTGCAATGCAGCTTGTTTGAGATTCAGCTAACAGAGGGTTCTTATCCTGAATTGTCTTGCAAGACTTCTCTCAAACCCAAAATTCTATGAATCTAGTAAAGAAAGAATGTTGTTTGATCACTGAACCTTTTATTTTATTCTAACTGTTAAAGTTCAAACACGAGTTAAGTGTTTTGGTAGGCAGCTTTTATGAAGGATCAGAAAGCAAAGCAATTGACTTGTGTTCCTGTAGAATTTAGAGTGCTGTTAAAAGGTTGATGAATCATGGGGATAGCCTGGCCTCCTGCAAGAGGGATTATGTCTCCCACTGATTTTCATGTATTTTTGAGACTAAATCCTTAATAGAAATTGTGTGGGGTATGGTATGCCTTCTATCCATCCACAGGTGTCAAGAGTGGCTACATCTCGGTAGTAACAGCTGATTGTGCATTTTTACAGAGAAGCAAAGCTAGGGCTTACAAACACACCACAATGATGTAGTTTTAGAACTGAAAAGAATTAGTATTTGTATTGAATGCATGAGAAGTGTCACAGAGACCAAATGCAATGTAAAAAGAATTGAAGTCAGAACACTTGGAATAACTTTATACCTCACTGATGTGGGGCTGCCAATGTGCTGTTCTCTGCCTCAGAATGCTTAACGATTAGTTTGGACAGCTCTGTGATATTAACCTTTCAGTATTCACTGAGTTATCTTAGAGCAGACACTGGGGATAGATATGCTATCCTTAAAAAGTTTACAGTCTACCATAGAAGGTGCACAAGTAAAGAGTAAAATATAAAGTGTCAAGTGCAGGTACATAAATGTTAAAAATAAAGGCACTGAGAAGATGGCTTAGGGGCAAGAGTGTTGGTAAACTTGATGAGTTGAGTCAACCCACAACCCACATGGTGGAAGGGGAGAGAGAACAGGTGCCTGCAAGGACATTTATAAGATTTCTATATTTGTACTTAATTAAATGATTTGTTCTTTTACACTGTTTTATTATTATAAATCTAGTTTTTGATGATGAAGAAGAAAGCAAATTAACCTACACAGAAATCCATCAAGAATACAAAGAGCTGGTGAGTATTTCCCCCTGATTTTTGTTGTTTGAGATGGGGCTTCATTATGCAGTCATGACTGGCCTGGAACTCACTGTGTAGACCAGGCTGGCCTAGATCACACAGAGATTTATGTGTCTCTACCTCCCCAGTGCTGGGACTAAAGGTGTGTGCCAACACACTGGCTCTTTTCATTGATTTTAAGATTGTGAAAAAATTGCTTTTTTAAATTAAAATTCTTTGAAATTGTTTTTAAGATTTATTTATTTTTGTGTATGGGTGTTTTTTTTTTTGCATGTATGTGCACTATGTATGTACCTGTTCTCACAGTAGTCAAAAGAGGGGCTTGGGTTCCTGGTAACTAAAGTTATGGATGGTTGTGAGCCACCGTGTGAGTGCTGAGAATCGAACCTGGGTCTTCTGGACCTGCACAGGTGCTCTTACTTGCCACACCATCCCTGCAGCCTTCATTATAGGAGTTCTTCCTCCTACAACAGTACTAACAGTTTTCTCAACCTTGTCATTTCCATGAGCATCTTTTTAAATGATTTTCTGTCTCTTCTGTTTTAGACGTAAGTAATGATTTATTGTAGCTATGCGGATGTTTCGCTTTTACATTTTTATTAAGCTGGGGCCTCTAGGCCAGTGCTGTGCTCCCTGATATATAGTTGTCTTGGGAGTTTTAAGAGCCTCTGCATATTTTAAAAAGAAGACAATGGGTAGAGGAGTTGTACCATGTTCACCTTCATAATTCTGGCAGAGGAAATTAAACTTTATGTGATTTTTTTTCAAGAAAAAAAAACCTTCTCCTTGTTAATTTATTGGTGAAAGACATTATTAGTTCTGTGTCTTGTATAATGGTAATTCCAAAGAGCATTCTAAACAGGCAGAATGACAATTAGAATTTTCCTATGTACATTATAAAGGTTAATTCATTTCCTTTTAGGTTGAAAAGCTGTTAGAAAGTTACCTCAAAGAGATTGGAATTAATGAAGATCAGTTTCAAGAAGCGTGCACGTCCCCTCTGGCGAAGACGCGCACATCACAGGTGTCAGCTTTGTGTTACTCTGTTAATATTAAGATGTAACAAGGAGTCACGGCGTTCTTTAAGTAAAATATGTTCGATTGTGGAGATATAAGAAGTGTTAGACACTAAGCAAATTAGACATTGTGTGAGGTGGACACAGTCACCTGACATGTTCACTCGTAACCACTTTAAGAAATAATATGATCTGATGGAATTAAAAATAAGCTTTCTGATCCCAGAGTTCTGAGATCACAAAGTTTATCCATGTGTGGTTTCATTTCTGTAGGACCCTGATGATTCTGTTGTTGCCCTTTTTCTATTTGTAACAAATGTGCAGTCTCTAGTTCTGGAGCCTCCTTGTGGAACTATTTTTGTTTCTTTTTATGTGAATTGGCATTTTACCTACATGTATGTATGCACACAGCTGTGCATGCCTGGTGCCTGTGAAGGCCAGAAGGGGGATTTGGTCCCTCTGAAAGTTAGGGCTAGCTGTGAGCTGCCATCTGGGTGCTGGCTCTGCAGGAGCAGCAAGTGCTCTTAACTGTTGAGCCATCTCATCACCTCTTCATAAAACTGGGTTTCTTATCTCTTTAGATTGCAGTACTGGGCGAATGGTTAGTAGGTACATTAAAGAAAATGCTTATTGAACGTTCTTGTGAATTGTTAGGCTTTTAAAACATTTATTTATTTATTTATTTATTTATTTATTTGGAGTGGAGACAGGGACTTGCTGTGTAATTCAGGTCAGCTCCAAACCCATTGTGTAGCTAGGGTTGGTCCTGAACTCATACTTTTCCTATTTTACCCTCGGAAGTTTTAGATTACAGGGGTCAATCACCTTGCTCAGTTCCCTAACTGATACTTTAGACATCTCTTGGTGTTATCTCACTTTATCTTCTTGGCACCATTTAGCTTCAACCTATTACTGAAGAAACTAAATCAGAGAAATAGAAGCAGGCACTGCTGTGAACATACATCCTAGGCAGTCCACGTTCATGTCCTTGCTCGTTTTGTTTCCTGTCTTCTAGTAAATGGACTACATTTGTTTAGTAAGATGTCAATGGGGATTGCCTAGTTTGCTACCTTAGGCTCTGTTTTCAGCTTTGTCCTTTTATAATTCTTTAATATGTCATGTACTGTCATTCATTCAGGCCCCTCATAAGTATGTGTGCACCTGGCTTTGCTTATACTAACTGTTTTAATTAGGGTTTCCACTGCTGTGAAGAGACACCATGGCCAAGGCAACTTTATAAGTAAAGGACAACATTTAATTGGGGCTGGCTTACACTTTCAGAGGTTGAGTCCATTATCATCATGGCAGGAAGCATGGCAGCATGGCAGACATGGTGCTGGAGGAGCCAAGAGTTCTATACCTTGATCTGAAGGTAATGAGGAAGAGACTGACATCTTCAGGGAGGAAGCTCATCCCCACAGTGACACACTTCTTGCAACAAGGCCATACCTATCTCAACAAGCCACACCTCCTAATAGTGCCACTCCCTGGACCAAGCATATTCAAACTACCATGACACCCCTTACTCTAGAATGTACAGCCCTCTCAGTACACTACTATCCCTTTCTTAGCCCAAAGGAATTAAAAGGGTATAACTGCAATACTGTCTTTGCCCATCATCTTTCAGCAAATATTGAAAGATTCAGGATACAACATTTGCAGTAGTATTTCCTTTGAAGAGTTTTTGTGAACCTTAAGTGATTATGTATGTCAAACTTTTAGTATAATGCCTATTGTGTGTTAAGTGGTCTCTAAGTAAATTGAAGTACTTCTTAATTAGCTGTGGCTATTTTGGTGGTTGATTAGCAGTGTGCTGACAGGCGAGGGTCATGGGTTCAATCTTCTGTGGACCAGTCAGCATTGTTCTCTGTAGAACAAGCTCAGCCACCTGCTGCTGACCGGCAGCAGTGACTCAGCGCTGGACTGTCAGTACTCCTGAAATGCATCTTAGAGCACTGTGATGAGTGCTTCCCAGTCACAGCATTTTCACACATGAAATCAGAAAGTGGGTTCTAGTACGCCAATCTGGGTGCCTAAAATCCAGCTTAAGGAACATGAGTAGTTTAGGAGGTATTTTGTGTTTTCTTGATCTGGTGTTGATTTTCTAAACTAGCTGCTGCTTTCACTGAATTGCACTGCTAAGGGGGACTTGCTGAAGAGTGCTTTTGGCTCATTTCAAATATCATTAGGCCTGGAACACTGGTCCTAGCATGCAAGTGTGGTAAGCATTATACCAGTGAGGTGGTAAATAGTAAAAACAAAAGCTTGCATGTGCATGCACATGCACACAATACATGCCCCTCCCAACAAAAACAAAAACAAAAACAAAAACAAAACAACGTGCCTTAAAAAAAAACCCAAACAGGCAGAAGGTGATGGCCCACAACTTTAATCCCAACACTCTGGAGGCAGAGGCAGTCGAGTCTCTGAGTTTGAGGCCAGCATGGTCTAGAGAACAAGTCCCAGGACAGTGAGGGGTACACAGAGAAATCCTGTCTTGAAAACCAAAAACCAAAAACCAAACCAAATAAAATAAAATAAAATAAAATAAAATAAAACAAAACAAAGCAGCATCCCTCTTTATGTATATTTGCATTTATTTTGTACGTGCTCACATATAAGTGGAAGCCAGAGAACCGTTTGGTGGAGTCAGTCCTCCTACCACGTGGGCCCTAGGGATTGAATTTAGGCCATCAGGCTCTGCGAGAGTGCCTTATCCAGCTCACCTGTAACAGCTTGCTTTTCTCTTATATGGTACTTGTAAAAACTTGTGATTTTGTGATTGTGATTGTGTGTGTGTGTGTGTATGTATGTGTGCATATAAAGGTTATAAATAGGTTTAGTATAGCAAAAGCCAGGGACTTCTATATAGCAAAGAATAGAAGTTTGTTTTGTTTTCATGTTTTAGTGGGTTTACTTTACTTTTGTCAGAGGGAAACTAATAGTTGCAAAAGCATTTCAGTATAATTTGGGAAAGTCATGCTTAATTTTAGTGACTGGCATTATTAAGAATATATATATATATATATATATATATATATATATATATATATACACACATATATAATATATATACATAATAGTATATATATAGTATTTTCATTTAATTTCCAGAAGCATGCATAACACTATTATATATGAGTGCTAATTAATGTAAAAAATAGACTATTTTTAGAGCAATTTTATGTTTATAGAAAATTGAATGGATGTTTCATTTCTTAAGATCTTATATTAGTGTAATATGTTTGACATACTATGGAACCAAGATTGATACATTATTTCACACTTTGTGTTCTGTAATTGTCGTTTTGTCATATACTGTTCATATATCCACAATCACATTATCATAGAAAATAAAGTTTTCTGGCTTCACATATTTTTTCCTCCTGACCTAGTCCCTGGCTTTTGACAATAACCTTTCTTTTCTTCTTCTCTTCTCCTCCCCTCCCCTCCCCTCCCCTCCCCTCCTCTCCTCCTTTCCTCCCTCCTTCCTTCCTTCCTTTCTTTCTTTCTTTCTTTCTTTCTTTCTTTCTTTCTTTCTTTCTTTCTTTCTTTCTTCTTTCTATTTCATAGCATTTTTAAATTATTTTTTTATAATTTAAGGCAATTTTTTATAATTTAAATTTACATATATTTTAATCCTATTCTTCCCCTCTCCCAAGTCCTTCCAGTTCTTCTCCCCTCCTATCCACCCATCTTTAAGTTCTTTCTCAAAACCAACAACCCCCCTCCCCCAAACCAAGAAAACAAAATAAAATTACACCAAGAAAGAAAACAAACCAACAAAACCTCTACCAAACTGTAACCAAATAAAAGCACACACACAAAAAAAATCTGTGGAGTTCATTATGTGTTGGCCAGCTACTCCTGAACATGGGTGAGCCTGTCCTGGTGTGGCTGGTCCATTGTTAGTTGATCTATTGGAGGAAACTGATGTTCCCTCTCCTAGCAGGTATAAGAGACAGTTCAGTTGTTCACATCCACCCTAGTGGCTGCCTGCCTGCCTGCCTGCCTGCCTGCCTGCCTGCCTGCCTGCCTGCCTGCCTGCCTGCCTGCCTGCCTGCCTTCCTTCCTTCCTTCCTTCCTTCCTTCCTTCCTTCCTTTTTTTTTTAAATAACAAAATAAAATGTAATAAGAAAACAAAAACTATCACATCAAAGTTGGACAAGAAAAATCAACAGAAGTTTTGAAAAGAGCCCAAGAATTGTCACAAAAATCATAGACTCACTTGTTCACACACTCAGGAGTCCCATAAAACCACTAAACTGGAGGCCATAGTCTGTGGTCTGTAGACTTTTTAGAAGCTTTTACATTAGTTACAGTATGTATCCAAGGCTTGTGTTCTGTTTGGCCACACTGCTTCCCAGCAGTGAGTTGAGACCTCTGTAACTGATTGTGCAGGGTCTTGAAATGTTGGCAATATTAAAGTTTTCTGAACTGAAGTGTTTATGGCTGTGTGAAGCTGAGCTATAGCACAAGGCTTTACTATAGCCAGGATTCTAAACCTGAAAGTGCTTACTTTGCACTTTGTATGAGGCTGTGCACCATCATAGAACACTTTGTCAAACACTTTGCCTCAAACACCTTGCCCAAATTGAAGACTATTGTATGTTATGAATTGTGGTATCTTTACTGTCAATAGACTATCACTGCGCTTATAGAAATATAATAGTTTATAGAAAGAAAATATTTTTATTGTTATTTCTTAGCATATCAAATTAGTCTATTGTCAGATTTTATTGTTTTAAAGTGTTTGACTTTAAAGATTGCTTTAGAGTTGCAGTTTCACATTTCATAAAAACATTGTTGAATGAATTTTGGCTTGAAATTAGGGTAGAATTTTCAACAACTTCTGAAATAGGCCCTAATGGTCCTTGGGCCATTTGTAGTACTTATTTATGTGGAGTGGTATTCTCAGCATTGATGATTATAAAATCAAAATGTTCACCAATTCTGAAAGATCCTGAAGTTGTATGTCCTCTAGTATCAAACATTCAGCAATGATTGATTCTTTTTGTAAAATAAGCACACCCATATTATTAGTATGCAAATCTGCTCTAGTGCTTAACAAATGGAAAATGATATGCATGGCAAATGTCCTTTTTGCTTTTGAATTTCTTTTCATGTGTCTGTTTTACCTGCATGTATCTTTGTGTACCATGTGCATGACTTGTGTCCATGGAGTCCGGAAGAGGGCATCAGATCCCCTGGGACTGGAGTGATAAATTGTGAGGTGCCATGTGGGTTCTGGGAACCAAATCGGAATCCAGACAGTGCTCTTACTCATCGAGTTGTCTTTCCAGGCCCCTGAATGGCCTAGAATGTCTCATGTGTCCCTGGCTAGTCTCCAATTCACTGTGTAGCTGAAAATGACCTTGAACTTGATCCTCTTGCTTCCATCTCCCAAGTGCTGAGATTGGAGAGACTATCCAACACTCATTTCTGTTGCAGAGGCCCCAAGTTTGGTTCCCATCATTCACATAGAGTGGCTCATAGCTATCTATAACTCCAGTTCTAGGGAATATGAGCCACCTTTTTCTGGCCTCCATAGACACCTATATGCATATAATGCTCATGAACTTATACAAGTTTGTACACACATACACTTTTTCTTTTTGAAAATAGATGATCTTTACAAGGGTGAGGAAACTTCTGCCTATTTCCATTTGCTGAGAAGGGTTTGCTATGTTTTAAATACATGAGTGGTGGTCAAATTTTATCAGAAGCTCTTATTTTTTTTTTTTTTAATTATTTACTCATTTATTTTTAAATGTAGGGATGCTGTGTCTGCATGGACACCTACTTGCCAGAGAGGGCAGCAGATCCCTTTATAGATGGTCCTGAGCTACCATGTTGGTCTAAGAACTGAACTCAGGACCTCTGGAAGAACAGCCAAGTGTTCTTAACCACTGAGCCATCTCCCCAACTACTAAAGCTCTTTTCTATGTTTATTGATAAGATCAATAGCAGTCTCCAGTCTGTTAATCTCTGATATAGTGACTTATTTTTAAATGTTGATCTACTTTGAATAATGAGAAAAGAATCCCAGGTTGTTATGCTATGTAATTCTTTTTATACATTGTTGAATTCAGTTTGCTAAAATTCTCTGACATTTAGTTTTTCCTTTCTTGTAAAGTCTTTGTCTGATTTTAGGATTAGGGTACTATTGCCTCAGGTAATGAGTTGGTATGTATTATCTCTGCCTCAGTATTCTAGAAGAGATCGGAGAGAGGTAGTATAATCTGCTCATATGTTAGGTGGAATTTGTTTTTAAACTCATCTTGACTTTTTCTGTTTTGTACAGTTACCAATTATTTTTTCTTTCTCCCCTTCCCCTTCCTCCTCCTTTTCTTCTTTCTCCTCTTCCTTTTTCTCTTCCTCTTCCTTTCTTCTTCTTTCTTCATTTTGGTTTTTCAAGATTGGGTTTCTCTGTGTAGCCCTGGCTGTCCTATAACTTATCTTGTAAACCAGGCTGGCATCAAACTCACAGATATCCTCTTGCCTCTGACTCCTGGGTGCTAGGATTAAAGCCATGTGCCACTACTCTCTGGCTGATTAACCTTTTAAGTAGGCATAATGAATAAATTTACCTGTTCATATCATCTTATATCATAGTGTGAGTTTGGCAAACTGTGGTCAACAAGTTTGGGCACAGAGTTGTTTACATATTTCTTCATTATTTTTTTAATGTTTATTGTTCAACAGTGATATGATAGCCCTCCTTACATCTTTTTTTTTTTTATCTGATCCTACTGGGAATTCTTAAGTATGTATTTTTTTAATGTTTATTGTTCAACAGTGATATGATAGCCCTCCTTACATCTTTTTTTTTTTTTTTTTTTATCTGATCCTACTGGGAATTCTTAAGTATGGTGTTAGCTGTGGTTTTTATTTTTTATTTTTGTCTTCTTGAGATAGGGTCTTGAGTAGTCTAGGCTGTTCTCAAACTCACTATGTAGCCCAGATTGGCTTTTTCTTAGCTGGGTCTGTCAATTTCAACAAGCATTTAGAGGATCAGAACACTGGTTCAGTGGAGACCTCTTCTAGAAGACCCAAATTCCATTCCCAGCATTCACATTAAATGGCTTACAACAACTGTAATTCCAGCTCCAGGGGGCTCTCACTTTTCTAGCCTCTAGGGATACCTGTACTCGCATACACAGACACACAATTACAAATAATAAAAACTTAAAAAAAGACCAGAACAATTACTTTTATGTTTACTTTTCAGATTATAAAATGCTACTTCATTTAATATTTTGTGAGACAGTTGTTACTATATTTGTTTTATTCAGAAGCAAAAGTTTTAAGAAAGATTTATGTGTGTGTCCCATGTTGCAGTGCCTGCAGAGGCTAGAAGAGGGCATTGGCTGCGCTGGAACTGGACTCACAGATGGTTGTCAGCCATAATAAGGGTGCTTGGAATTGAATCTGGGTACTCTTAACTGTGGAGTCATCTCTCTAGGCCCCAGAGACACATTTCTTATATCATAATATATTTAAAATGAGATTGTTTTGTATAATTAAAAGTTTTATTTAATTGGTAGTTTTTTCTAAGTGACACACAAAACAATGTCCGATTTTACTACTTTTCAGAATCTTAGAGTCCATGAAACACTATATAAATGCTATGTTATTTTTATCGATACTAAGGATTAAATAATATCCAGCGTCATAGAGCCACTAGTGCCTATAGTTTCATTGGATGTAGTCTTTTGATATCAAGATTCTTTTCCTTCTTTAATATGCCAATGTTTTGGAAACCTTAATGTTTTAAGAATTAATCTGGAGATACGTGGACACTCATCCTATAAAGATTATAGTTTTTAATGTCTGATAAATAGGGCTCAGGAATATTCTTTATTAACAATCATTTTTTTCTTGGATTTATTAAGTAAGGTCAGAGGTCACAATTACAAGTTCAATCTCTAACTAGCTACTAGAAAATTTGTTTGACACATTGCTATCAATAGCAGTGCCCATAGTTGGGTGTGGTGGCTCAGACCTGTAATCCCAATACTTTGTCTCAGGAGGCAAATTATAATTGAGTTTGAGGCCAAGTTAGGTTACAGAGTGAGACCCTGTCTCAAAAGGCCAAAAATTAAATGAAATAGCATTGCCATTTTTAAGTTGGATAAAGTACTTGTTGTTAGTAATAGGTCAGGAAGCCCAACCCCCAAAAGGGGACTCAGACAGAAGCTACCCACCCATATTGGTTTTAGCAGTCTCAGCTCATGTTTGCCATTCCCTGCCTTGAGATCCATGAAAACCCAGGCGACTTAAGGGAACATTTTAATTTTTTCTTCATAGTGTGCTCCTTGTAGATGCCACTGAGAACCACTCTTGCTTTTTTTATATTTGTTACACTGCACATCTAGAATGTGTTGGCCTGGTTGCTAGGGGAAGGGCTCATCTGTTTCAAGTGTTATTCTTTGGTGAAGTGTCTGGTCTGGTACTCTTTGTGAGAACATTGCCTTTGCCTTGTAGTAAGCAGTACACTCTGAGTTACCTCTGCATGATGTTGTGTGGTCAGCTTTTCCATTCATCTTAGGTAGAACTGAAAATTAGATTCTGCTAAGACCTTCTGAGTGCTTCCTTTGGGTGTTTCCATGCACTTCAAAGCTTACTCTGCTTATTAATTAGCTTGGGAATTGTTTTGTTCTTTGCAATATGTAACATTGCTAACAGTTAAGGACATACTTATGTATGTAATCTAATGATAGATATTTTTATTATTTTTTTAAAGATTTATTTATTTTTATTTTACACGTAAGGGTGTTTTGCCTGTATGTATGTCTATACCACATGTGTACCTGCTGCCCTCAGAACAGGGTGTCAGATCCCCTAAGATTGGAGTTACAGATGTTGTGAGCCACCATGTGGGTGCTGGGACTTGAACCTGGGTCCTCTGCAAGGGCAGTAGTGCTCTTTATAATTGAGCCATTGCTCCAGCCTCTTTTAATCTTCATTTATTATACTTTTCAGTTTTGACTTTTCATAATTCCTAATCTATTGTAGTATAATATTTAACATACATATATTTTTTGCTTATAAGACTTCATCTTTTATTTGTTTATTTCCTGAATTAAACCCAAAGTAAATGTCAGGAGATAGGATAGAAGCCAAATATTTTGTGTGAAAATCACACTTGGATACTGAGATGACAACGTTAGAAATGTAAACCAGATGGTTGTGTGTTCCATTTAACACTAGCTGGTTTGGGAAAGGAGTCTGCTATCTGACTCCTGGAAGCTTGCAGGTTGAATGAGGTAGCTCTAGAGAACCCTATTTTAAAGGCTTAAAAAAAAAAAAAAGTCTTAGCAGGGTATAGCTGTATACCCTGTGATCTCAACAGATCCCCACAGAAAGCCAAGGCAGGAGAATTAGGAGTTTGAGGCCAACCAGAGCTACATAATAAAACCCTATTGTTGTGGTTTTTAATCTTAAGATTGTCTACTTGAGTCACCTAACCATAATAATAATGTAACATTCATGAATTAATATGCTGCTTTTCAGTGGAAATGATGATTTCAATGTGGGTTAAATAGTTTCCAAACTTAAATCTTCATTTAACCTCTAGACTTCCTCCCACAGGCCATTTTGCAGCCTGTGTTGGCAGCAGAAGATTTTACTATCTTTAAAGCAATGATGGTCCAGAAGAACATTGAAATGCAGCTTCAAGCCATCCGAATAATCCAGGAGAGGAATGGTAAAATGCTGGAGTTAGGCATCTAAATACTAACTGAATTTGTTTTTGAAGTGTTTTTTTTTTTTTAAATTCTAACAGTCTTAAACATAGTAAGCTACCTTTTATCCATTTATTTCAAACGTGAAAGTCTTTGTAAAGGATTTAAGAAGGGCTGGAGAGATGGCTCAGCAGTTAAGAGCACTTACTGCTCTTCTAGAGATCCTGAGTTCATTTCCCAGCAACCACATAGTGGCTCACAACCATCTGTAATGGGATCCAATGCCTTCTTCTGGTGTGTCTGAAGACAGCTACAGTATACTTATAAAATAAATAAATCTTGAAAAAGAAAAAAGGTTTTAAAAAAGAGGATTTAAGAAAATAAGTTTCCTAACTTAGCATGTGGCATCTCAAAGAAAGAAGACAATTTGATTTACTAATGCTTTATAAGTTTTGTGAGATCTTGCTTTTCTGCCCAGCCACTGTGTTAAGTTTAATGTCTCGAGTGGCTGTTGCTGTTATGAGCAGGTGACTACTCTTCTGCTTGTCATTATTAAGACCTTAGTAGGAAATGGTTCTCAGGTGTCAGTAAGCACTGGGTCAGCTGTTATGGGTCTAGGGTGAGACCTGGTCACCTGTATCTTTAGCAGTTTTCCAGGTGTTACTGGAGCTGTTGATCCTGGCCACAGCAGAGGCCAGCACTTTACAAGTCTGGCAGCAAGATTGTTTCTTTGATGTTTTTGTGAAGGTATGGGAGCTATATTTAGTTGTGAAGTTTGCTTTTAAGGGTGTGGAATGTGCAGTAAGTGAGGCCTGTTTTTATTTGGGGGGAGGAACATCTCTGCCATGGTGCACATGTGTTGCTCAGAGGATAGCTTCTAGGAATGGGTCCTAGGAATAAAACTTAGGTCACAAGCTATCTCACCAGCCCCAACAAATAAGGATTCTGTGGATATGAGACAAACATCAGAATGTTGTAGATTTGTGGCCATGTGAGCCTTAACCTTTGAAGCCAGCCACTACTTTAGCTGTGCCTTAAAGTTAAGCTCCTTTTCACAGTGGGTCCTAGAGTCGTTGTCTGTTGTTAAGAGACTACCCTGACTGGGAAGAGTGTGATACAGTGTGGTTACTTTGAAGTAAATCATTTGGAAGAGTGTCTTTTTTGTTGTTTTTCCATTCTTTGTTTTGTGAAGTCCTCTATTCTCAATACTCCCAAAACTATGCTTTAATTTGTTCTGTGGGATAACTGCTTTGCATTTGTAAGGCTTGTTTTGAGAGGACAATGTTTAATAAAAGAAACAGTGCACTTGACCAGTGGACTGTAGTTTTCCAGTTTGGCATTTAAGGAAACTTGATTTTTTAAACAGAGAACAAATACTTCTGCGGTTGTATTAGCTTCATGCTTCAGATCACCAGTAATAGTGCACGCCAGTGAAAATGGTGTGACCAGTTAGACATCAGTCTCTGTCTTGTTAGTTAGGATTATTATTGCTGTGATGAAACACATGAACAAAGCAAGTTGAGAAGGAAAGGGTTTATTCAGCTTATACTTCCAGAATACTGTTCACCATCAAGGGATGTCAGGACAGGAACTCAAACATGGCAGGAACCTGGAGGCAGAGGCCATGGAGGGGTTACTGGCTTGCTCTTCATGGCTTATTCGGCCTGCTTTCTTATAGAACCAGGGATGGTACCACCCACAATGGGCTGGTACCTCCTTCATCAATCACTAATTAAGAAAATGTCCTACAGCCAGATCTTAGCATTTTCTCAAATTGAGATTCTCTCCTCTCAGTTAACTCTAGCCTGTGTCAAGTTGCTATAAAACTATCTAGCACAATCTCTCAGATGAAGTTCAAATAGGAAGACAAGTTCAGAATTGTTCACTCTAGTGCTCAGTGATGTTTTCAAGGCCTCTGACACTTGCCATATTTATACTCTGACATTACCAGCCTCTTCTGCTTCCAATGCAAACTCAGTGTTTTGTGAGGAAAGGAATTTTTTTGTGTGTGAATTTCTTTTTGTAAGAAAGATAACATTTCATGAGAGCCCTCCAAGAGCCTTCGCTCAGGCCCTATTGCTCAGGGTCAAGTTACTGGCCTTAAACTGGAAGGGGTTGGGACCATTGTGATAACTTGACTTAAGCTATCAAGTGCTACTTTTCTGAGGTGAGAGAGCGTTTGATCTCTCAGTGATGGCTGCCTGATGACTGCATAGAATCAGGCTTAATGGAGAAGGGATGGATGATGTGGGATAATTACTGCTGTCAGCCCACAATATGGGCAGTTTGCTCTATGTCTAAATTTAAATTAACATTTGCATCCAGGGCTGAGTAGTAGATCAGTGTTGATTGTATTCAAAACAGAATGTTTGGAAATTTTATGTTTTGTAAGAAAAATTCAAAGGCTTTCTGGATTTTTGTTCTCAAATAATTTGGAGAAAATGCATTTTGATGGTTTAAAGGATTTCTTTCGTACAGTTGCGTTGTTACTTACTGCTTTTAATTCTCCATAGAAAGGTTGCTAGGAGGAAAATGATTTTATACCTTTTGGCTGTGCAAAATTATGCTTCAGAGTGATGAGTTTGCAGGTGTGACTTTTCTGGTGTGATGCTGTGCTGTGGTTTCCAGGTGAAGAGTACATGCATTTTTCTGCTCTTTCTTTACAAATGACTATTAACTCAGTACAGTGTTTAGCCCCAAATGCAGATGAACATCAAGGGAACTGTAATGATAAACTACTTTAGAGCTAATCTAGAATCCTATTGTATATGTATTTGCATAAAGAAATGGAGAGTAAAATAAAGGTGCCCTCTTTTCCTGCTGTAGTACACAGAGATGGACACTTCTAATGAGCCTGCCTTATCAGGGAGGTAGAAGTCAGTTAAACCAACAATTAAAACTACTTCCTGTGAATTTCTGTTTTCTGGGTTGAGGGGAATGCAAGGTGGAGGTTGGCACAATTGTGATTTAAAGCTATTGCCAATACTGAACATGCTTCAAGGGCAGAGATAGTATCATTGATCTTTATGTTCAGCACAAGTTTAGCACATGCTGTCACTGCACATAGTAAGCAGGGCCTTTTCACTAGCATCACAGTTCAAATGGAGAACATGAAACTCCCTCTAACAAAGCACCATTTTGTTTTGTAACCTCACTTAAGGCTCACCTTTAAAAGCACACTGTTAACTCTGGCTAAGTGGTATCAGTAGGATATCCTCAGATGGAGTGTGACAATGGAAGACCATAATGTCTATATTATTTTTATTGGCATACAGTTTTTTTCAAGTTATTTTCTTAAAAATTAATAGTGTGTGAGAGACAGAAATAGGTCAATCTCTAGATAGAGAAAACATGAGTGCCTCCATGATGTAGAGGTCAAAGAAAACTTATTTTTTTTGGTCCTGGGAGTTGAGCCCATGCATGCTTTTTAAGGGCTCAACCACTGAGCTACATATTGGTTCCAATCATTGCTATTTTAGATAGTAAACACAAGTTATCACTGAGAGATAGTTGTAGCTAAAATCAAGACTGGTTTTTGTTGAGCTTAATCCCTAAAATGTAAGGAAGTTAAGCAGAAGATAATTAACAAGGCTTGGAATTTTTAAAAATGATACATTGTAAACTAATTTGTACCCATGGTCCATAACAGTGTGAAGAGTGTTTCAGTTGAGTTGATGGTCTTCCATGTGGTGTTTGGTTTTGAACAGGTGTGTTACCTGACTGCTTAACTGATGGTGCAGATGTGGTCAGTGACCTTGAACAGGAAGAGATGAAAATTCTAAGAGAGGTCCTCAGGTATGCATTTTCAACTGTTTTTAAATGAAATGTTAGTAGTGTTGTATATGATCTGAATGTATTTGAACTTTTCCCTAGAAAATACTACCGACAAAATGATTTTTTTGGGGGGGGGCATGTATACACAGCTTGAGTGAGTGACTCTTATCTAAATGCTTAGGAATGAATGTTTCAGATTTTGGAATACTTGCACAGATCACAGATGAGCAACCCTAACCAGAAAATTTGGAATTCAAACATTACACATTACATTTTGAATGTTCTGCTGATGAGCCAAAGTTTCTTGTTTTAGAACATTTTAGATTTTCATGTTTGAAGTCCAATTTGTATTATATTTAATTAGGAGAAAAGTATTTCTATATCACTTATCCTGGATCAGTCCAGTGGATAACTTTGCCTATACTATAATGTCAGGTTAACATGCTGTTTATTTATTCTTTGATGAAGAAGAAAATTTACTTTTTAGCCAGCCAGTAGGGGTGCAAACCTTTCTTCCCAGCATTAGGGCAGCAGAAGCAGGTGGATCGTGTGAGTTCAAGGGTAAGCTGATCTACATAGGGAGTTCTAGGACAGCCAGGGCCACACCAAACCGATTAACGTTTAATTTTTTTTTTTTTATATTTCAGAAAATCAAAAGAAGAATATGACCAGGAGGAAGAAAGGAAACGAAAAAAGCAGGTGCTTATGGGGATATAAATGCAGCAGAAGTGCATCTTACTGCCATTGCCACTCTCTAAGTTTACATCTGTCTTTTACTGTTAACATCTAAGCTTCTAGAGAACTCCTCAGAGTAGTCAGATTTTCTTGGAAAGTCAAAGTTTATATTTAAATTTTTATCCTTTTAACTTTTGGTCTGTGCAGGTTGTGTGTTTTGTGTGCATGTATGAATGTTTACATATGTGAGCACATATGCTTGTATCTGCACACGTGTGTGTGTGTTGATGTTAGATGACTTCTTCAATCTCTCTCTACATTACATTGAAACATGGTCTCTTGCTGAACTCAGATCCGAATACAACTTGCATCTTCTATTCAGGGATTGAAGGTTAGCTGCCACGCACATCTGTCTTATATGTGCTGTTTTGGGGATGAAAGCTGTGGTCCTCATGCTATGTGGCAAGAACTATGCACTGGGCAGTCTTCCCAGTCCATTTTTAAAAAGTTTACTTTTTTTTTTTTTTTTGACAATTTCCCCCACGAATGTAATGTACTTTGATCATGTTCACCTCCTTATCTTCTTTGACCCCCTCCCTCTAAGCCCCTTCTTCTTAACAAGCCCCCTATTTCATGAGTTTAATTAGGACTGCTTACATAAGCATTGGTGTGAGGTTACTTTCTGCATAATGGGCTACTACACCAATGGGGGAAAATGACACCCAGTAATCATTAACTGTCCTTAGCTCCTCACTTAGGGCTAGGTCCTCATGAGCCTTCCACTTTTGCATGCTGGAATATTGATTTGTTCTTGTGCAAGACTTGCTGAGATGACCACACTTGCTGAGAGTTCCTGCGTGCAGCAGCCGAATTATATCTAGAAGACAGTTTCACAGCACTCCTCCCTGTTCTCCAGCTCTTACATTCTGAGCCTTGGGATGGGGTTGGCAGTATGATACAGGTATCCTGTTTCAGGTTGAACACTGAATAGTCACTTATTCTCAGTACTAGGACTAGCCATATGCTTCTACATTAAGTACTGTCTATTTGCAGAAAGAACCCCAGGGCATGAGAGATGGCTCAGTGGTAAGAACACTTGTTCCTCTGACAGACTTCCCAAGTTCAGTACCAAGCACCATTCGTGGCTCAGAACTGTGACTCCAGTTTTAGGGAATCTCTTCTGGCATCCTTTCCTGGCCTCCATGGATACTAGGCATGGACACAGTATACATACATACATACATACATACATACATACAGACAGACAGACAGACAGACAGACAGACATACATACATACATACATACATACAGACATACATACAGACATACAGGCAAAATGCTCAAACATGTAAAATCAAGATAAATCCTTAATAAAACAAAAACCAAAACACTTCTGTGACTGAGAGCAGCATTAACCAGTGCTGTATTTGACAACTTGTCCATTTTACCAGGAAGATACGAGTAGGTTCCCTAGGTGTGGACTTTTGAAGAGGATTATTTTATCAGGCATGAATTCCTTCCTGTGGAGTGGGTTTAGATCCAACCAGAACAGTCATGCCTCTGTTTCACCAGAGTGCTTATCTTGACTGGCAGGTCAGTATTGCAGACACAGGGTAAGAAAATGATACTTTGTTTTGTTTATGTTTTTTTGAGACAGAGTCTTAATATGTAGTCCTAGATGGCCCTTAACTCACATCTGCATGCCCCTGCCTCCCAAGTGCTGGGATTAGAGGTGTTTACCACCATGTCTGGCTCCATACATAATTTCTTACAAGAGTTACTTTATACATTCTTAGAAAGTAATTACTGAGCCTGGCAGTGGTGGCACACACCTTTAATCCCAGCACTTGGGAGGCAGAGGCAGGCGGATTTCTGAATTTGAGGCCAGCTTGGTCTACAGAGTGAGTTCCAGGACAGCCAGGGCTACACAGTGAAACCCTGTCTTGAAAAACCAAAAATAAATAAATAAATAAATAAATAAATAATAAAAAGGGGGGGAAGGAAAAAGAAAGTTAATTATATAGTAGTTGAGCAACATACTGGTTGCTTTTCATAGTAAAGGTCCAGAGTATCATGTCAAAAATAGTATTACCACTCATATACTATATTAGAGAATTCTGTATAAAGTTCATTTTAGTCCTCCACTACAGCTTGTCTTTATTACTATTCTATTGCTGTGAGGAGACAACCGTGACTTTATAAGGCAACTTATAAAGAAAGCATCAACTGGGGCTTTGTTTACAGTCTCAGAGGGTGAGTCTATGGCCATCATGGAGGGAGCATGGCAGCAGGCAGGCAGATTGGCATAGTGCCCAAGCAAAAGCCGAACTTACATCTTGTCCATAGGCAGCAGGCAAGGAATAAGACTGGACCTGGTGTAGGCTTTCAAAATCCCAAAGCCTACCCCAAGTGACATCTCCTCTAGTAAAGCCACCAAATGGGAACCAAGCATTCAGAGAGCCTATGGAGGCCATTATTACTCAAACCACCACAAAGCTCCTACTATTCTTTGGAGTTCTGACTTATCTATGTTCACTCTACCAAAGAAAACTAAACAAATCCTGTAGTTTCCTGTATGCAAAGAAAATTAGGAGATTTTTCCTTTCCTTTTATTATATTGAAATAGCAGGCATGGCTTTCAGCATAGGCTTCATTATGAAGCAGGATCACAGTGCTTGGTCTATATGCGTCCGTTCAGAACCATTTCTGTAAGTGCCTATTCTGTGCAAGGGTAGGGTAAGTGTGACTCTAGCAAAGGAGACAAAGCTCATTCCGTGCTCCTGCTTTCTGGCTCTCTGCCTCAAATTTCTCCCTATTTCTCGGAAGGGAAAAGGGAACCCAACACAAACCACTGAAAAGTCATTTCCTTTTTCTCTGTCCCCTAAAACCATGACATATCCTTGTATTCCACAGTCTTACAAACCTGCCTAACCCCACTGTTCCTGATGTAGAGAGCATGCATGCTTATAGGGTGTTAAGAGATTATAAAATTATGAGAGGACACGATCTTAACTTTTCATTTTATATGCAAATATTGTTTCTTGAATATCATACTTTAGGTATGCACAGTTGTTTTCATTTGAGAACATTATGAAATTTAAAAGCATGAAAATACATATGCTGACATAATGAACTCCAATTATCTGTCACTCAGTAACCAGATTTAGAAATCTGTGAGTTGCTGGGCGTGGTGTCGCACACCTTTAATCCCAGCACTTGGGAGGCAGAGGCAGGTGGATTTCTGAGTTCGAGGCCAGCCTGGTCTACAGGAGTTGCAGGACAGGCAGGGCTACACAGAGAAACCCTGTCTCGAAAACCAAAAAAAAAAAAAAATCTGTGAGTCACCTAAAGAGCTAAAAATGATTTTGTTTTATTCTTAATGAAAAAAGAATTAAAATTTCTAAGCCACAAATTCATAACATATTTTATTTAGAAAAAAATTTAAATCAGTGGTTTTATTTTTCTGTATATTTTGATGGCTTGCTTTGAGTCACATGACTACCTAGTTCCTTCTAACTACCAAATTCTACTGTTATTAGTACTGCATGACTTGAAACAGGGTATTACTTGCCTCAAAAAATAGGTATAGGGGTGGAGAGATGTTTCAGCAGTTAAGAGTACTTGTTCTTCCAGAGTGCCAAATTCAATTTGCACCACCCACACAGTGGCTCACAAGTATCTGAATTTTCAGTTCCAAGTTGTTTGATGCCCTCTTCTGATCTCTGTGGGCACTAGACACACATGTAGTATATATAACATATACATAGGAAAAATACACATAAAAATAAATCTAAAAAAATTAAGTAGGAGCTATAAAATGTTAACATCTTTAAAACGGGAAAATAGAATCTCCTGCTCATTATCTAGTTCAGTGATAGTAATGTTTTAAATAACATCTTTGGGTACTTTAACTACTGAATTAATCAACATTATTTTTTTTCCTTTTTAAATTATGTTATGGAATCTGGAAGTCATCAGAGGCTAAAATGGAAGAACTGCCAGTATACACGAGTGAAGCTGAAAAAATGAGTAATTCCCAAGGGGATGGTGAACACTTTGTACAGCCACCCTCAGGTAAGCTTGCGGTATAATGTGCACTGACATCTATACACTGAGAATGCTATGCTCCAGAACGTGGTTTTTTTTGTACTTAAAGTTCTTTCCAAGTTTTATTTGTTAGGTAGGAAATACACAGCTTGAAGTAAATGTCATTTCCACATTTCTAAGTGAAGTTTGGAATCTAGAGAGTAATAAACACTTCTCTTTGAGGGAGCCACCATTGTTTGTACAATGCCAATAGCATATAATAACATATTGTGTGCTGGAAGTGCAACTTGGTGTGGGATATTATTAAAATTACTTTAAAAATTAAGGTAGGACTAGATAATAAGAGGCAGCCATTTTTCTAGATGTTTAATTAGAAAATATGTAAGTAAAGGAAATGCTAGCAGATGAACTTGTTCAATATGTATACATCTTTTTACTTTTTCTTACTTTTTCTTTTTATCTAAATTAGAAATTCAAGAATGTGACTTTACAAGATTTCTGAGCCCTTAAAGTGGTGAAATTGTGACTTCAGACCCTAAATACTATTTTCTTCTATACTGTCTGGTCTTGAACTCAGATCCACCCGCCTTAGCTTGGTGAGGTGCTGGAATTAAAGGCACAGGCCACCACACCTCACCTGGCTTTTTAAATTGTAGAGACATTTGTGAAAGTTCCCTCTGATCTCAGTTTTCTTACAGTATTCCTTCATTTTGAAGGAACTGTAATCTTAAACTTGCCAGGAATATGGAACAGGTTTAACAGATATAATATAAACGGCTTATAAAGTTCCTTTCTGTGCTTTTATTATGTCTGATCATTTTTTTCTCATGTTCTAGTTTGTAAGTAGAAATGAGTTCATCTGAATCATATATGTAGCACTTCCTGCTTTAGATATTTTCCGGTGCTTTAATGTGTGACCCAGATTTAACCTTGTGTTTATACAGGCTTCCATGTACTGTTTAAAGCTTGTATCTGATATAATTTGAATAAATTTGCTCTGTAGTGCCTAAGTGAGAATTTCAAGTGAGCATGGTAACACATGTCTGTGGAGGCAAAGCCATCCTGGGTCACATGGAGAGTTCATGCCTAGTGTAGGTTACATGACAACTGTGCCTGAAAAATAAAACAGCCAGATGTGGTAGTGTACTCTAATTCTACCACTCACCGGGCAGAGGGAGGGCAGTTTGAGGCCAGTGGGGTCTACATTTGTGCGTTCCAGGCCTGGCAAGGTTACATCTCAATCCTCTAAACACATAAAAACAAGAAAAAACAAAACTTCATCACAGACTACACAAAATAGTCTATATATCAAAAGCAAAACAAATAGCAAATAATTTCAAAAGTAATCTCTCTTTAATTTTTCAGTACTTTGTAAAACTGGCATATCTGATGTTCTGTAGATCACTTTATGCAAAGTGATGGCACCTTAGTGAGAAGTCCTAATTTTAAAAGAATCAAAGTGTTTGACTTGTTTTTTCATGTCTTCCCTTGGATCCTACTGAAATTAATACAAAGATTTGTTCTCTGATGGAGTTGCCAGAAATGGGTTAGGCTTTCTGACAATTTCTTTAAAAAAACAGGAAAATTAAGGTATTTTGACTTCACATGTGTTCCTTTTCTAGGTTTGAGAGCATGTATGTCCACATATCTAACATATTCAAAGCCTGGGTGTGTAAGTGCATGAGTTGAGTACACATGCTTACATGCATGAATACATTTCCAGTTCTGTGGCTCCATGAGCACTTAGAGTCAAATAGTCTCTACTAAGAATGGCCATTTTAACTTAGTTTGAATATTAGCAACAACAATATTATTTAAACTCAATAGGTCCTTTGGTCCTCTGCCTGCAACGGTTTTCTCTAGTCTCCTTGCAGTGCAGCCAATCTGTTCTGTGTGCAGCAGTGATCCTTGTCAAGTTTCTTTTCTGGTTTTACACATCTGGCAGGATTATTAATCCTTTGAGGTGTGTACCATGGTCTTCCTTCATGGTTTTACTTATTTGTATCATTTTTAGTCTTTCCATGTCTCACTGTTTCCTTCTGCAGACCATGTGTACTTAAATTAAAAATGTTTTTATTTTATTTTTTGGTGTGCATGTGTGGCTTATGTATGTCTGTGTGCACACATGTGAATGCTCATTCATTCCTGCACATGTAGAAGGCAGAGGTTGATGTCAGGTGTCTTCCTCTGTTGCTTCTCACCTTGTTTGAGGCAGTGTCTCTCAGGCCAGCAAGCTCCTGAGATCCATTTGTCTCTGTGGTTGTTGTCTTCAGCCAAGCTTAGCTTTGTAAATGTGTAGTGGATCCAAAATAAGAGTTTTCATGGCTCACAGCAAGAACTTTTCTCACTAAACCATCTCCTAAGCCCTAGGCCCTTAAAAATGATTTACTTGTGTGTGTGTGTGCGTGAGAGAGAGAGAAAGAGAGAGAGAGAGAGAGAGAGAGAGCGCAAGCTCTGTGTATGTGTATATGTGCCACTGTATACTGTGTACACGTGGGCAGAGAACAAGTTGCAGAATATGAACAAGCATCCTGAGATCATCATGCTGAGTGGCCAGTGTGTCCTCTTGCCAGTCTTCTTTCATCACCTAATTTTCTAATAGAAAATAGACTACAGAAGCAATGAGACTGTTAATCATACCTCGTAGCACAGATCTCACAGTATGGAATGCTTATATTACAAATGCTTTGAAGGTTCTGCTTGCTTTAGAAATGTTTACATTTTCTTAGTGCACTGGTAGTTACTTTTAGTATGTTATCACCATCAAGCTATTGTTGTTGGCACCTTATGTAAAAGAAAATCTGTTTTAAAGTAGTTCTTGAAGTGTAGAGTCACATTACTTGGAAACAAGCTTGGAAACCAAAGATGTTATTTGTAGGGGATCAGTGTGCTGTTTGAATTATGAAGTACCTATGTCTTGTATAATAGTGTAGTTCTTGTATCTTAATTATAAGAATTACAGGTTATAATATCTTAATTGGTCTCATTGTTTACCACTAGAAGTTAAAGTGCATTTTGCTAATCAGTCAGTACAACCCTTGGCAAGAAAGATGGAGTTGTTGCCTGAAACTTCCTCCCTCACACAAAAAGGTTTGAAGATACCTGGCTTAGAGCATGCAAGCATGGAAGGACCAATAGCAGTAAGTGAAAGCTAATTTACTATGAACAAGGCACTAGGAACCATGCAAAGTCATACACTTGTCTTTGTTATGATCTTGGAACTTAGAACTGATTCATTAGATGTCTTGGTCACGTGTTGTGTGAATGAATATAGACAATCCCTTCTCTTATCTGAACCAGAATTTGTCAGCACTTGGAACAGAAGAGTTACGTCAACGAGAGCATTATCTCAAGCAGAAGAGAGATAAGCTGCTGTCCATGAGAAAGGATACGAGGACAAAGCAGATCCAGAATACTGAGCAAAAAGGAAAGCCTACCAGGGAGGCAGAGGTACGGCTAGTTTTGGTATATCAAGTATGAAGGCCATGGGAAGAGGTTTTTGTTTGTGCAAGAAAGCCTCCAATGAATTTTGTTTGGTTGATGTACTCAAATTAACCATGAGCCAGTCAACAACTAAGTCTTCTCTCAGGGAAGTTTAGATGAGAATTTTGTGAGGTAGAAAAAATCATTTCATTATACATTTTTATTGACTTCTCTTGCTGAGTTCCTTAGGGTCAGTATGTGTGTCTTACTTCAGCCATCTGAAATGTTTGCAATGGTCTATCCATACCCCATCCATCACCTTCTCAATGCTTCTCCAGGAAAAGATTCAAGAAACTTGAAGTAACTTGGTTGTTGACTTAGTTTTACTGAAAATGCCCTTAATCTTTGTTGTTTTGAAATATGTCGAGAATTTTAGAAATTTGAAGCTAATTTTAGCAATTTTTTTGTCTTCAAGGAAATGACAGAGAAGCCAGAAATGACAGCAGAGGAGAAACAAACATTACTAAAGAGGCGATTGCTTGCAGAGAAACTTAAAGAAGAAGTTATTAATAAGTAATATGAAAAATTAGCAAAACAGAAGCCCAAATTTTCTTAAAAATAAATTATTTAATCCTTAAACAAAGACTGTTAGTTTCAAGCAAATACTTGCTTTTCTAAATGCAACTGTGAACTGACTATTATTTTAAACAGGTAAAGGCAAGAGGGAAGGCAATTTAAAAAACGTCTGCAGAAATCCAGGTATGATGGTGCATGCCTATAATCCTAGCACCCAGGATGCTGAATGAAGTAGAAGGATCAGGAGAACTCCTGGTCCTCTCCAGTGTCAGAGCAAATTGGAGGCCAGCCTAGTTTACATGATGAGTCTGTCTCAAATAACCACAATAAATAAATTTAAAAATAAAACAAAATTTTGGATGTTTTCTCTTCAAAGAAATTAGTTGATAGTGCATGCATTCATGTCACGTAGACATTGTTTGTGTTAAGCATGATACATACCAAGGGTATAGTAGTCAATGATTCTGACAGGGTCCCTGCTTTCATGGGGCTACCGATGGCCCAGAGAGCAGTGTTAGAGAGTAAAAGTGCAGTGGTAACATGGCAAGTGGTTGCATGGAGAAGAGAGGTGTGCAGTAGCTTAGGAAGCACATGCCGAACTAAACATGTGTGACTAGGAGGACGGTTAGCATAGGAAAAGTGATAGTGGGTTTGGGTAATGTAGAACCTGATAGGAAATGTAAAAACTTTCATTTTTTAAAGGTGTGGTTACAAGGCAGACAGCTGTGTTAGTAGTTTTGGATTTATCAGGTATGAGACAATCCAAAGGTGGTATCTTGGATATGGTAAGAGAGTTTTATATTTGAAGCAGGACATTTGGAAAATAAATGTGAGAAATGTAGGAAATAATTACCTTTTCTGCAAAAGTTGTTAAGGATTCCCTGACTGAACCTGTTGAGGAAAATGCTACCTACCATAGAGTGCTGGTCTTTCTAAACATCAAATCAGGCTTAGCAGCAAGCTCCTTTACCCACTTAGTGATCTTGCTGGCCTCAACTGGGATTTTACTAAAATTTCATCTAATCTGTTTGAATGTAAAATGTAAAACCTTCCACCTGCAGAAAAACTAGTGATTAAAACACGTGAATCTGTTTCACATAACTTTTTATTAAAAATAGTTTTTTATTAGGTACATGTTTACAGATATTTTTAGGACCTAAGGCATACAAATGTGTGCTCTGACTTGAACTAGCTGAGTGGAGATAATGCTGTAAGCACCCCAGCCTGCATGAGGGTCGTCATTCAGGACAGCAGCTACTGTGGAATCTTCCTAGTTGTGCCTTCCAAGGATCCTTTCATCATGTGGGTGAGCATATGCATTACACAACTGTTGCCCTTGGACTTTAAGAAAACATTCATATTTCCATTGTAAGAAACACTTCCCATAATAATGTCTTAAAAGTTTGAAGTTCCTCAGAAAGGAAAATTAAAGGAAGTCTTTATATGGTACAGTACTTTAGTTAACATAACAAAAGAGTTAACAGAACAGTTTATAGATCAGGGCTGCTTAGATTCTAAGCACTAAGATGGTAGAGGCTTCATAAAACTTGTTTGAAAGAATGCCTACTCATACAGTAACTTACTGATATTGGCTGAAAGAATCCCAGTTCACTTGTGATACAAGATGAATGCATGATGTATGTGCACCTTTGTTTAGAGGTGAGAATGGCTTTATGCTGTTAGGTTTGCTCAAGGTTTACCTCTTGTAAGTGATATTTAAAGAATGGTTGAGTCTTGCATTTAAGACTTTCTGACCTAGTGGCTTATAACATATCTTTATGGATTTTATCAGCCTTTAAAAGACAATGTAAACTGGACATATCTCAAAAATAGTTCACTTATTCACTTATTTTACAATAAAACAAACAGAAGCCTCAATCATGGAATTATAGGGTCACATTTTAATTCCTGAATTTTACAGTTTAGCAGTAATATCACCACATGTATACAAATGGTGTAAAACAAGTACAGTGGTATTTTTAATACAAAATAAACATCTGTTTTATGGAAAAACTATACTTCGTATCTACACGGACAGCCCATCTTTTCCAAACAATAGCCAAAATTAAAATTAACTCCAAAATTTCCAACACAGGAAACTGCTTTTAAGCTATTCCAGGAAAAATGGACCCATAACATATTATAGAGCTGATCTAAAAGACTGGAGCTAGAATTACTATTTTTAGATCTTTTTTTTTCTCAATGCATTAAATTGTAGTTTGGGGTCATTTTTCTCATCTCAGCAATGATCTTAGATCATAGATGAGCAAACTAACATTAAAATATTTACAGTTAACTTGTTCTAAAAAATAAAAGCTCTTAACAGCTTGCTTCAATTATTTTAAGTTCATTTACATACATGGAATGTGCTTTTTAAATCTCTTAAAAAAGCAGCTTTCACATCACCCTCTTGTCTGTGGAAGAGCTTCCTAGGCTGCATATGACTGTGATATTTAAGTAGCCTCTAGGCTAGAATGACCTGCAGATATTAAGTGCCACTTAACTCAGCACCATTCTTTGTTGGTCTTTATATATTTACCAGCAGCTCTTAGAACACCCAGACCTAACTTTACTGAGAAAGCAGAAAGTGACCATAGTGGAAACCCCCTGTTCTAGCCACTCCCAGGTTGGTGGAAGAGGAGCATTTCAGAACATTGCTGCTGCATTTCTTGGCTGCTGTTACCTCTAAAAATGCTGACTTTAGTTCTTTAAGAATACTATCCATTTGGAACCCAGCTTTCTTTTTTCTTTTTTTCAATGTATTAGAAGTTCTTGGTGTAGAGAAATTGGTATGTGCTGTTTGTTACCTAGGGTGTATGTCCTGTCAAATGCCAAAGGCTAACTTCTGTGAAATCTTTAAAGAAATGGTCCCAACAATGTAACTTCATTTCTGATGACAGTTCAATTTGCTTTACATAAAAAATGTCTTTTAAAAAAAGGCAACTGATTAAAACAACGTGGCCAGCACCATTATACAAGCAATGTTATTGGGTACTGAAGTCTCACAATTTCCTCTAGGTTGGACTCTGGGAACAATTAACCCTTCTTACCCCAAATATGAGCCTTTCCTTGTTGGGAAGCTTTCACCCAGGATCTAATTATCATTCTTCTTTTTTGGACAGCCCAAAAGGCAAACCCTTTAATTACTAGGAATTAAGTTTTTGGGAAGCCCGGTTCTTACACAACTACACTTTCCTACCTGGCAACCAAGAGTCTCTGCTACTCCGTGTGTTAAGTTCCATATGAAAGCTTTCCCATTCAGACTCAAGCTCCGTGCGTGAGCAGCTGCAGCAGTTAGTAAGACCATGTGGTGGGAATCCCCCAGCAAGGATTCTAGGAGCCCAGGCGAGGTCTTTTCCTAGGGGATGATTCTTCTTCCTCATCTTCCTCTTCATCATCTGGATAGTCTACCAAGCCAACCAAATTTCCCTATTGAAAAATGAAAAACATTATTATATAAAGGAAAATAAAAACAGATTATCATGAAAACAGCATGGTACAAATATCATCACTAAGATATTTGAAGCCATTTTTCTAAATAGCATATCTGAGATTAAGACAGGATATTGAATTTTAGAATGTAATTACTTAAATTATAATCCATTTACTGAGTGCTTCTGCTGGCAGTCTCACCCTCAGCTCTTCTATTGTTTCTTGGGTTTTTAATGAAACTTCAGAATTCAATTTAACAAAAAGTCACTAGGAAAAAGACTCCACCCACCCCCTTCAACTTCAAACAGTAGGACCTACACCACCTGGAAGATGGACAATGTCTAACAAGAACTATTTCATTTCTCTCACATCAACTGAGAAATCTCTAGTTTTTATATGAATTTATTTCATTATAAAGTATACACTATTTTTTTCATTCTATGTTTAAAGAATAATTTAAATGGCTGAAGATAGATAATAAAAACAAGAAATGGTTTGTAAAAGCTAGTACTTAAATATAAGGATGAGGTAATTCAGGGTTTGGCCTTTTATGAGTAACACACTCCCCTTTTGAAATCCTAGGAAAGCTTTGGAACTCTAAAAAAAAGGTAGGTATCCTCAGGACTGACTCATGTTGAACCAATTCTATGAAGCTTATGAGTGCCCTACAAAAAGGTTTACTTCAAACCTTTTGTACCACAAATAGCTAAACAAATACAATCTCAGTAACTTGTCCTTTATACCTGAGTGGCTCCATATGTAAACAAATACCTGGAATAACAATGAAAGAATAAGCAAAACACTGTAATCTGTCAGAAATGGACTGAGCATCTATAAGCAGTTACCAGTGTATGAACTAAAGAAGGGATATATTTGGAAAATTCCTAATTCTTGTTTGCTAAATCATACATGTTAAGTTGAAATCAGAAATAGGCTTAAGTGTTAGGACGTACTGAGTCCATTGTCTGATTTCAGTTTTCAAAGCTGTTATGTTCTGTATAGAAGAATCTGCAGTGACTGAAGCAGTTTGAAGTCTGATAATACATTTACTGTCTCCTTAAATTATCAAAAATGAAAGTAAATTGAAAAGATACAGATCTATAAGGAAAATGAGAAGAAAAATAAAGATGAAAACTGGAAGAGAGCAAGAATGGAATATATGCTAGTGGATAAAGAAATGTGAATGAGACTGATTTATCCAGAACATAACAGACAGTAAATACATCAAAATAGTATTTAAAAAGAGGAAAAGAGGAAAAGAAGCTGGCAAAACAAGACAACCATTGGGACTCTCCATTGCCAGGAAATTCTCATTCCTCTGTCATCATGAAATGATGAATGATATGAATTTCAAAAGAGAAAAAGGCTGGAATTTAAGGCAAAGCAAAGAGTAAGAGTTGAAACTGAACAGCTACTGCTCCCCTATGACCCCACGTCTTCCCTCAGAACACAAAGCCTATATACTTCCCCGATATAACAGACTAGTTATGCTATAAGATTAACACCATGGTGAGGCCAAGGGAGGATGCTGGTGGGAGTAGGTGGGGTCCTAGAGGTGAGTGGGGAGGAATGAAGCATAAACTGCTCTGTCTAAATCAAGTCATTACTTTAAATACACAGTTAAGTTACCCTCTGCAGTGTACAATTCAGTGTTCCTAGTGTCACAACATAGTGTGCGCACACACACACACAAACTGAATGTTTTAAAAATTTTATGTATGTGAATAAATTTTATGTATGTGAATACATTGTGGCTCTCTTCAGACACACTAGACAGGGCATCGGATCCCATTACAGGGAATTGAACTCAGGACCTCTGGAAGAACAGTCAGTGCTCTTAACCACTGAGCCATCTCTCCAGCCCCACAACATTATATGTTATCCCTCCTAATTCTGTAACATCTTCATCTTCCTTCCCAGAAAAGTCCCTAACATTTCTTGCCCCATATTTCCCTGCCTTTCCCCATAACTCCCCCTTTCTAGGGTACAGGCAAGCACTGATCTACTTGCTGTCCACTCCCCTCCACTACTGAAGGAGCTATTTCTTATCAGTTCATGTAACACACACTGTGGACTGCTAATCTACGTCATAACACACACCACTCTTTCACTCCTTTCCTGCTACTAACATTATTTGCCCAATTCACAAGTTGGCGGACATTTGTGTGGTTCCATCTTTTGCCATTATGAATAATGCTCAACAATCACATACTACTTTTTGAGTCAATATATGTTTTCAATGTTTCTCTGAGACAGGATTGATGTGTAAGCCATGCCGGTCTTGAACTTACAATCTGATCTCAGCCTTCAGAATGCTGGCCATGCACAGCTTGTTTCAGTTTTCCTGAGTGTATACATAGGAATGAAACTGCCTGCTGTGTCATATAGTTAATGTGTTCAGTCTTGGAAGGGAATGGGAATTGGGTCTAATTGGTGTGTTCTAAAAAATGCTATTTCATATTAATTCCCCATAAGCAATGAACATGGATTGTAATTTCTCTGTATCCTAGACAACATTTATTAAAAATATTATAGCCACTCTAGTAGGTGTGAACTGTTCTTACTGTGTTATTTAAAAAATCTTTTGTGTATGAGTATGAGCATGTCTGCCATGGGTCATGTTCAGTGTTGGGTAAGGAGAACAGAGGACAACTTTTGAGTGTTGGTCCTCACATTCTAGCTTGTTTTAAGTCAGAGACTGTGGCTTGCAAACTTGTGGGGATTCTCATGGCTCCTCCCATCTTCAGTATGAGTGCTGTGATAACAGACACAGCCCCTTATGTGGGTTCCTGGGCTCTGAACTTAGATCTTCATGCTTTCACAGCAAGTGCTTCACCATGGAACCATCTCTTCAGCTCTTTGCTATGGTTTTGTGTTTGTTTGAGTAATGATGTCAAACATTTTATTATGTGCTTATTTAGGCTATAATATTTTGTTTCTTTGGAGAAATGTCTGTGCATGTCCTTTGGGGTTTGATGTTACTGGTAACATCCTTCATATGCTCTCGACCCCACTTGTTAGAGGGTTTGCAAAGCAGGGCCCCATTTTGTGGGTTGTTTATTTTTTAAAGATTTATTTATTATATGTAAGTACACTGTAGCTATCTTCTGACACTCCAGAAGAGGGAGTCAGATCTTGTTACGGTTGGTTGTGAGCCACCATGTGGTTGCTGGGATTTGAACTCAGGACCTTTGGAAAAGCAGTTAGTGCTCTTAACCACTGAGCCATCTATCCAGCCCCTATTTATTTTTAAAAATTTTATACTAGTATCATTTCTGATCACCATGCTATATCGTTTTTTTTCTTTTGTCATTTATGCCTTGGGTGTTATATTGTCCCAATTCTAGGCCACCAATATTCCTGCTTTCTGAGAGCTTTGTACTCATGTTTAGGCCTTTTAAAAGTTTTATATCAAGTGAGTCCAACATCTCTCTTGCATGTAGTTATCTATTATCTAGTATTTGT
Organism: Mus musculus; assembly: GCF_000001635.26. NCBI lineage: Eukaryota > Metazoa > Chordata > Mammalia > Rodentia > Muridae > Mus > Mus musculus. The sequence continues at coordinate 29,214,987 of NC_000077.6, read as the reverse complement.
TGAAAAGAACCTTTTAAAAAATTTTATTGAGTTATTTTTATTTTATATGCATGGGTGGTTTGCTTACATGTGTGTGTGTGAGGGTGTCAGATACTTGGGAATTGGAGTTATAGTCAGTTGTGAATTGCCATGTGGTTGCTGGGAATTGAACTTGGGTCCCATGAAGAACAGTCGTGCTCTTAACCACTGAGTCATCCCTCTAGCTCTGAAAAGCATTTCATTATTGAACTATCTCATACTTTGTTTTGAAATCTGTCCTCCTCACTGCAAATTCCTAAGAACTTCAGGACTCGTGATACCTCTGCCTTGCAGCCTCCTGAAAAGCATGAACGGCAGAAAGCAGGTAATCGTATCCAGCTTTTGTGGTGTATTTCCTTGTTTTGAGAAAAGAGCTTGTAGATGATAACTAACTGCTGGAATTACAGGCATAAGCAATTTATGCCTGGCAAACTTCCTTTTTTCTAATATATGAAAATTCAATGATCATAAGGATCAAAGCCAATGACTAAATTAACTGTAGAAGAGGATTTTTTTTCCTCTCTGCAACAGAGTAAATTATAACCAAGTGTAGTTTCAAGCACACAAGGACTTTTTACTCTCTAATAGGAGATTATACAATAGTAATTTTGGTTGTTTCACTAAATGTGCTAACCAATATTTTACAGTCATGGTTAAATAACAGCAATAATAACAACATGCTGTCTTGTTCATGATTAAGTGGGAATATCCCTAATATTTCTTAAATACAAAACTAACTTTTGGTGTTATACAAGTAGTATGTTAAGAAATTATCCATTTGTTCCAATTTTATTGAGCATTTGCATTTGGAAATAGGGTACAATGCACATTCTATACAGACTTACACATAGATCTGAAATGATGTATGTAAAGTTCACATTGCTATTATGTTTAAAACGGCAACAAACTGGGAATTTTCAATAGGCTCATATATAGCTAAATAAAATGGTCAACAGTTCTTTATAAAAGTCCTAAAAGAAAAAAATGTTTAACCTAAAATTTACATAATATGCAAGATAACCCTCATGTGTTTGCATTCAATGTTGGGAGTCAGGTTCTGATGATAATAAAACCTTTTCATTCTTTGAAACTTTTATCTAAATCATCAGCACACACAAAGTAGTTTTACAGATGGAAAAGGCAGAGTTTGTATGGAATTTTTATTTTACATACCTTTGTGGCTGTCACTGATGTAGCCAGGCTTGTAGTTTTGGAAGAGGCCACATTAGAACTTGCTGGTGTTGTCTGACTCACTACAGACTTACTGTTTGTACTGTTTGTTCCATTAGTAGCACTGGGGGAATGGGAGAAAGTAAATTTGAAGCCACCAGATGATGCCCTTTTGGGAAGGTTTTCTTTGTCTTCACTTTCTTTTGCTAAAGCAAAAGTAAAATGAGCCTGCATTAAATACTGCTAAGTCAAAGCATTCGTTGAAGTGACAACATACAACTTTGCCTATGTATGCTTTCTAACAGCACATGTTAAGATAAGTACATGTTCTATTTGGTCAGACTCTTAGGAACGTCAATGAACAGAACCAACCATCTTACAGTAGATTGTTCTCAGTGTTTGCTTGTAAAGAAGCTCTTAGCAGTCTGATTTCTGTTACTGTCTTCCATTCACCAACTCCCCTCTACAAATCTTCTTTCACAAGTCACCACTGAAAATTCCTAAGGATAACTCTTAAGTATCCTAGTCATTTACTCCCTAAAAACTCCAAGTTTCTTTACTTGATTTCTTTATAGCATAGGTGCCCAAACTCCTTTAAAGTCTGGTAATTTTATTTTGAAACATTTCCTAACAGCATGCATGGCCTTTGTTTCTTTTTTATCGTGATATTGAGGGCGACATCTCTACTGACTGAAAGAAATGAACTTGTCTGCTAAACAGCACCTGTTCTGGACTGGAGATAGAAAGCTCAGTGGTAGAGTGCTAGCCAGGCCCTGGGTTCAAGAGCTAGCAAGTATACAAATGAAAAGTAAATAATGTTCCTTAGAACACCAGTAGGCTTTTTGTTAGCTGTAAGTGGTCCTCATGGCACTAATAAGTAGGAAATGAGTTAGTGAGGGAATAGCTGAAAGAAAAGATACTCAGTCACCTGAATGAGATTCTAAGAAGAAATGCCTGAAGAATAAGTCATGCAAGACATAATCTTGCCTTCCAACAAATAAATTTCTATTAAATAGACAAATAGTATTTGCAGGCCATTACAGTGATTATATTTCTTTAAAGATATTAGCTATATCTTAGTTCTACATAAGTAGGAACACTTATCCCTTCCCTCGTTGAGGCAGTGTCTAATGGATCTCAGACTGGTCCCAAACTTGGTTTGTAGCTGAGGATCACTTTCAGTTTCTAGTCTTCCTCCCTCCAACTCTTTTAGTGCTGGGTCATGAGAAGGTGTCACCATGCCTGGGTTTGTTTTGCCTTTTCTGAAGACAGAGTAGCATGTAGCATGGCCTGGCCTCAAGCTCGTCGTGCTTCTACCACCTCAGCCCAAGAATGGTGGGACTAAAGGTGCTGCCACCATGCCTAACTGCACCCCCTTAAGTAATAGTTGAAATTTCAAAGAGGAAAGTCATGTCTTTGAGTTCACATTGCTCAGGCTGTAAATATCAGAGGTAGAGTGTTCTAAGCTTCTATAGTTATAGTTACTCAATAATAAAAACTTAGAAAAAATTTAGTTATAATACAAGTCTTCAATGAAATTTTAGCAAAGAAACAAAGTCAGGCCGGATCTGTTCAGAAGTATAGTATACAATAAATTTCTAAACAGTTGTCAGGTGTGGTGGCACACACTGTAACCACAGCATTTGAGAAGCTGGGGTTGGGTGACGTGACTGTGAGTTCTAGGCGACAACGAGGCTATGTACTGTGACCCTGTTTTAAATATTATAAACTGAACATTTCTAAACTCAAAATGAACAGCATTAAAAACATTAAGTTTCAAGGAAAGCATTTTAAATATGAATATCCAAGATAACTTTAAAAGGGTATGATTCAGTATAAAATTCTTGTGCTTCTTGTTTTACAAACCTTGGCCAGATTTTTTTTCAAATAAGTAAAATATTATTATTCTATGTGTGTTTGTATGTGTGTGTACTGTGTTAAGGATCAAACTCAGGCTGTATAATTGTTTTACTAAGTGGTGATATATGAAAATTACAAACATTAGTACCTTTTTTAGTTTCCATAAATTTTTCATAACTATCTGGAAAATCATCTTCAGTCTTAGATTTTTCAACTGGTGTTATGACTGCCTTTCCTTCTTCATCATCATCTTCATTAAACCACATTTCTTCATCCTCTTCTAAGGCTTTTGCATCTCTGCGAAATCGGTTACTACGCAATATAGATGGTACACTGTAAGAAATATGTCAGATGCTGAGTAATGACTACAAGGTCATAACTAGATAAACTTTGGGAAGAATGACTAACCAAGATGAACTAATGTAGTTTAACTTAGCATGTACAGCATATCAAATAAGATGTAGCTAGAGAAATCTTCAAATGTTTTTGTATGTTGCAAATTAAGACTCTATCAAAATTACTATATGCAGTATCAAGTTGTCATATAATTAACTGATGTGGCAGAAAGACAGTTTACCTTATGCTCTGCTAATAGAGAAAATTTCACTGGATAAGATCTAAACTGTGTACAATTTTGTACTTAATTTTGCTTGCTATAAATGTAATAATACACTTAAATAATACCTGTTCAGTTTCTGATTTTGTCTGTCTTTTTCTTGTTCATATTTAGTCTTCAATCCTTTGAATGTCTGAACATATTCAATCGATTCAAGTGCTTTATAAAAGTTTTCAACTATATGTGCAGTAAGAGACTTGATATCTTCCTGTATAGGCACAAAATTCACATTATAAAACAATATAATACTTGTTGAGAAAAACAAAAATAAAAACTTGTATAGTTCCAAAATTGATCAAAAAAGGTTTTTCAAAATCACCTTCTAAAAATAAATGTCCTAGATTCCTTATACATGAGCCAGGACAGGACTCCACAGAAAACTTGGAACAAGGAGAGGCAATTCACTGGAGCCCTTTAGGGGGCTATAAGGAACATTTGAAAAGCAATGGATTTAGTTTATGTCTTAGTGCTTTATACAGTAAGTACTTCATAATTTAAAGAAAACTTTTATAATTTTATATATAATTATCATAATCCTATGAATATTTTACCATTTTACCAAAAGACAAAATTTAGGCCTTGAAAGCTTATTATAGAACAGTATTAAGCCCATATATTCAGTAAATGTTAATGATTTCCTATTTAACGCTGTCAAAACAGTCTTATCTAAGTACATAAGAAGAGATGCCTTTGATTATACTGTACATACAGACTGGGTGAACTACTTAACTGGAAGTCTGTATTTTGTACTCTGGCAGTAGACTGTTGTACATGGAATAAAGACATGTTAAGGTTGAAGATTTAGTGTACTAACCTTATCAATTTTCAAAAAAAAAAAAAAAAAACATGAAAACTCTAACAAAGGAGTTGGGATAGAGGTGTGAACCCAATTCATCTTACGTAACTGTTAAAGGAAAAGACATCTAAGTCCATAAGAAAGCCTATGAAAGGCTCTGAGTCATCAAAACAGACAGTGATGGAGGTAACCAGCACTGCCACTTGTCTAAGCTAAAACCTCATGTCTACACTCTTCACCTATTAAAAAATCATAGTCTTGGCAAATGGTGACTCTCAGAAATCTGACTGGTAAGAAACAAACAAAAAATGATTTTTTAGTTTTCCTCTTTCACATTCTTTTCACATGGCCATTTCCTTGAGGAAATGATTTGAGTATTTATTTTGCATGCACAAGAGGTAAATGTGTTCTGCTGATTATAGTAATCAGCTATCTCTATTATTTGTGTTTGCTGTTTCCAACCCGTCTTATGAGAAAAGTTTGTATGAAAGTGCTAGGGTGTAGCAGCAGGCGCTGAATGTGCTGCAAACTGTGGATGCTGTAACAGGCTGCTGAATCATTTCTGCTGTCTCAGTTCCCTTGCCTGTAATAAAAGGCAGTTGGCCTACTTTTAACCTCCCAATTCTTTTCATACTTAAAACTCCATCCTACTGCTTAGGTATCTTGTATAAAATTCTAAGAAAGAAAAATTTTAATTTTTGTATTCATTTATTATTATTACTCTTATGTGTTACCAATTCCTTGAACTTCACAATTTTCAGTAGTGCTTTGGGGACTGACTTGGTACAGCTCACATACCACATAGAAGGATCCATATAATCCCACAAATAAAAGAAACTATTAGCATTCAACCATCAACCGTGTATAAGTAAGAATAAAAAATAAGTGATTTTTAAAATTTCAGTTTATTAGAAATAGACTCTAAGACACATGGAATGAAGAAATCAATCTGATTACATACAATTGTTTTACTTTTATATAAAATTACATAAAATTGTTTATATATGATTACTAAGAGATCTTAGTAAGTCATAAACTTACCACTCTTATAAATTCAAACAATTCAATAACAGCTGAATTTAAAAGATTGTACCGAGTTCCATTATCCAAAAGGGCATTTATAACTGGCTCAAAAAGATTTCCTTTGGTGATGTAACGATTATAAAATTCATCTTTCAGGCCAATTATTCGCCTCATAAAGCGAAGAGCACCTAATTAAAAAAAGAAGAGGTTAATGAATCTACTAAAATTATTTTACAGATAAACAATGTTTAAGTCTTTCTAAAATAAAAAGTAAGATGGTATATTAAAAAAAGAAGAGGACTTTGAAAACAAAAAGTTTAGGAATGACAACTGGCTTGGCTCAGTGGATAAGGGCTTGGTAACCAAATTCAATACCTAGAACCCACATGAAGGTGGAAGCAAAGAGCTGACTCACAAAGTTAATTCTCTAACATCATGCACACACAAAAAAAGTGATAATTAAAGAAATCAGTATCTATAAAATCTCCTGCTAGTAATACTTGGAGCAAAGTTAGTGTTGCAGTAGAGGAAGCTTAGAATTGGGGGCTATTTCTAGGGTAGGAATCTATGGAGGCAGATATTTGTGTTTAGCTTTCTTGAAATACAAAGGAGCTCTCAGTAACATAACAGACCTAACTTTTTTTTTTTTAAATGGTTTTAGAGCTTTATTGTAGAAAGGTAGGGAGAAAGAGAGAAGGTAGAAAGAGGGAGAGACCGGCCTTGGCCACGTGGAGAGAGGGGAGAAGGGAGAGAGAGAAGGAGGGCTAGAGAGTAAGAAAAGTGAGAGCTTAAAGAGCAGATCTAACCTTTTAAATGGTTTAGTGGAGGCCATAAATCTCCTACTATTCCTCTGCTCTTGCTTTAGAAATATCACTTCTGAATCAATACTACATTCACATTATGACACTATTTCTTTGATTATCAATTATGTATGAACCTAGTAGATCAGATTGCATTTGCTAACAAAAATACCAGAGTAAGAACTATGTACTGAATGGCATTTCATATTTTAAAATATTAAAAAAAGGCATTCTTTTCTTTAGCTAGGATTTACTAGATAAAAAAATTAGTAATATTATTGCTAAAATGGTTATAGAATACCAAACACTTCAACTTTAATCCTTTATTTTTATGTGTTGCTACTTTAATATAACTTCCCCTTTAGTTTAAATTTTTTAATAGATATCACTAATTTTCAAATTTTATGTATCTCTTATTTTGTTAAGACATAACTGCATAAATGAGAAACTGTACCTAGTGTAAAACATTCTCTCTCTCTCTCTCTCTCTCTCTCTCTCTCTCTCTCTCTCTCTCTCACACACACACACACACACACACACACACACCATATACACATGTAAAAATTTAAAAAAAAATTAAGAAGACTGAAGCACTGGGGAAGGTCCGAGTATAAAGAGTCATATGCTGTTGCTTCTAATGGTAAACGAACCTAAAGACTTACAAGCTATAGCTACGACAACTTGGCTTTATTATGATAGAGAGCCTGAAACAAAGCAAGGCTTACTATCTACATCTAGTCAGGATATAGAGATCAGTGGGTATAATCTACAATCCTATTTAGGATTATTTATGAAAAACCTATCAAGAGAACACAAATCCTTCCAAAATTATTATAGAAATGTAATGCCAAATAAGATGAATAATGGCTATAAATAACCAAGAAAATTATGAAAATTAGGGGCAAACTCAAAAGGCAGGCATTTAAATCTTTTACAAAAATATGAAATAAAAAAAAAACATTGTTACTATTTAATCTGCTGAGATTAAGAAATAGATATAAAGAAATAAAGTACAAGTGTTTTCTTAGTTTACTGTGTAGCACTTTCATCCTATGGTAGTTATGAAGGTGTTAGTAAGAGGTGGCTAGCTACTTAGACTATCATGTTAGACTATATCCTAAAATACATTTCATATATATTACATAGTAAACATAAAACAAAGAATAAAAATACTGGAAACTATTGAAGAGCATATTTGTGTAATCTTAGAACACAGAAATATTCCTAAGCATGACAACTCCTCCAAAAATAAATAAAAGGTAAAATGAATTTGTAAAAATTCATGAAGCATTTAAAAATGTATATGTACCATAATGGGTATGTTATGTTTGTGTGTGTTAAGTGTTCAGGGAACATCTGAAGGACAATCTCAGGTGTCATCTACCTTCTTTGGGACATGATCTCTCATTGGCCTGAAGCCCACAAGTTAGGAGAGACTGGCCAGCCAATAAGCCTCAGAGATCCTTTTGCTTCTGCCTCCCTTGAGGTAGTATAAGTGTGCATACGACCAGCCCTGCCCATGGGTTCTGGGAATCAAATTAAGGTCTTTATTCTCAAAAATCTCAACTGAGCCATTCTCCAGCTCCAGTAAAGATCTTTTTAAAAAAGTTACATGGAAAACATTATAAACAGAAGGGAAGCAAGACTGGGACACCTCTTCCTAAGACATAAATTTAGTACACAAAGGTTCTATGAAAAAGAAAACCTGTAGTTCACATCAGATGAAAATGCAAATTAGGATGAACATGTTGACTTGGACCTAAATCCCATCATTTTGGGGGTAAAGGCAGAAGTACAACGATCATCCAGACCTATAATAGCAAATCTGAGGTCTGATGGGTTACTGTCTCAAAAAATTAATAAATTATATTAATATATGAAAATATCCTATAAGGGGAAAAAAGAATAAACCTATAACACATTTTTATCACTGGACAATTTTTAAATTAGCAATATAGCTGAGTGTAGTGGCTTGACATAGCACCAGGCTGAGGCAGAAGGGCTCACATAAGCCTGAGCTATGTAATGTATACCAAGCTAGCTTAGGACTGAGTGAAGTTCTGTGTTTTTCTCATTTATTTATGAGTATGGCATTACAGGGTGCTGGGAAAATGCCAAGTGCTTTTGGTAAGTAACCAGGTAGATAGGTAGATGTTAAAATTTAAAAAGAATATATAAAAGAGACAAACATTTTGTCTGCCAATTCTATTATGGATCTTATAACAATACATGAGCATATAAAACATTCTTGTACTGGACAGGGTAGATTGGAGAAAAGTAGAAACCCAGTAATCTCTGCTTTAGAGAATGATAAAACATCTGCGGGAATCATGTGATGAAATGTTATTTAACCTTAAACAGAAAAAGATAAGACCAAATAATTTATAGTAGTGCTGAAGGGCAGAGAAATGTACTAGTATGCTCCAATTTTCATAAAGACAAAAGTAAAAACCTGTATGTGCATACGAATATGCTTATGTACATTAGTACAGGGACAGAAACAAAATAAACATTAACAGGCTGTTAATAACATTGTTTTAAGTTTTTGCTTGTTTGTTTTGTTCTTTTGAGATGAGATCTCATGTCCCAGGGATGAAGGAGATTGAAAAATCAAGGCCACCTTGGCTACATGAGTTTGAGATCAGCACATGCATACATGCATGCACATGCAAAACATGATAGTTTGATAAAGTTCCAACATAGCACAACAGTTGTATGACACAATGCTGTTATTGTACATGGTATTGTATTCCAACAAAACCTAGGTTAATCCAACTCTATTTAAATGTTAGCAACATGTCTATTGGAATCCACTGCTTCTACTTCACATGCTCTTGCCTTTAAAAATAAAATATGAAACTGAAATACTTTTGTTTCTCAGCTATCTTATTAACATCACACATGCTGTTAATGACTTCATATGGTTAACTGGCTTTTACCTGTACTAAAAGTATTTCTTAAACCATTTTTACAAAAATGTCCATTTAAATGGTTACTTACACAAGGCCAGAAAAGTGTGCTTTGAATTCATCAACACCAAGACTCTTCTTAGCAAGTCCTTGTTCATGATGTAGTTTTTTATGTGGTATGTGTGATGTTCCACACAAAATGTGAGTAACTCTAAAATTAAGGCAAGCAGCTGTGCTGTTTGATAATTATCTACAAAAGAAAGGTATTTTGTGAGAATAAATATAATACATCTAAATAGAATAAATATATCCTGCATCTTAGGGCAAAAGTATATTTTATATTATTTAAAAAGGGTATACACATAAATATATATTACTTTTATATATTAGAGTCTCAAAATATTACATTTTAAGGTTCTTGTGTGAAAAATGTAATAACAGAAAGAAAAAAGCAATCTACAAATGTGATAATAAAGCTTTTGTCACAAATATGCAAATATGAGCCAATCCATGAAGTGACACAACAGAGAGGACAAGGACAAGCCTCAAAGCTCTTGCCTGAAGTGTCTCAATACGAATTTCTTTTAAACTTGTTTCTGCATGTGTGTAGGAGTACAAACATGGTTGCAGAGAACAGCATTTGCAAGTGGGTTCTCTCCCATGGGATCTGGGGACAAGAGCATAGACCTACATGTAAGCTACTCTATCAACTGAGCCCGCATAGAAGCCCCCAATGTGAATTAACATTAAAATATCCATCTTTTTAAAAATGCTATTTGTGCTGTTTAAGTACCAAGCAAAAACTATTTCACTGAGATTTTATTAGTAATAATCTTGACTATACCAACTCTTGACATTTGGATACCTGAAATTACTTTTGGTTATTCTTCTAGACATTCTGCTTCATGAAATGACTTCAATTTGTATATCATATTTTGATGTTCACCAAGGACGTAATATAGATATGTTTTTTTAGAAAAAATAAGCCTACCCTGAGAAGAAATTACAGAATCACAGCCTCATAAAGAGTTAGTAAACACCATCTAGTATAACTATTTTACATGAACAGGAACACTAAAAATACACCCCCTGCTCAACATGTGTATTTCATGCCACATGTGTACAGGTGCCCATGAAGGCCAGATAAGGGACTGGTGTATAGGCAGCTGTGAACTGTCCAATGTGGGCGCTAGGAATTGAACTGTTTCTCTGGAAGAGAAGAGTCTTTCTAGTTCATGATTAAATGTTTTTGTGGGGCTGGAGATGGCTCAGCGGTTAAGAGCACTGACTGCTCTTCCAGAGTTCAATTCCCAGCACCCACATGATGGCTCACAACCATCTGTAATGGGATCCAATGCCCTCTTCTGGTGTGTCTGAAGAAAGTGACAATGAATTCACATACATAAAATAAATCTTTTTAAAAAATGTTTTTTGTGGCTTTAGGATCCTACTGGAAATAATGCAGCATTCTTTTATTTAACAAAATGCTCTTCACATGAAAATAAAACTAGTACTTCAAACACCGATTTTACATCAAGTGAAAGAAAAATATCACAGCCAAAATTAGAATCTTTAAAAATTAATACACACACACACACACAAACATATATATATATATATATATATATATATATATATATATATATATATATATATATATATACACACACACAATTTTATGTGCCTGCATGTGTAACTACGTGAAGGTGGGGCTGAAGTTACAGACAGTGGTGAGCTGCCATGGGGGTGCTAGGAGTTGAAGCTGCATCGTCTGGAAGAGCAGCCAGTGCTTTTAACTGGTGAGTCATCTCTCCGGGCCCTAGAACTAGAAACCATTAGACTTTTTCATATTTTTTAAATTTATTTATGTAAGATTTATTTTATTTTTAAATATATGTATATCTGTGTCCATTTGTGCACAGGAGTGTGGTACCTTTGAAGGCCAGAAGAGGGTATCTCGTGCTTTGGAAATGATTACAGGAAGTTTGAGGAATGAAGGCTGAAAAGTGAACTCAGATCGTCTGCAAGAGCAGGATGATCTTAACTGCTGGTCTATCTCTACAGCTCTACAAAAAGTTTTAAACGGTATTGTATGTGTGTAAATTACATGTGGGTCAAAGGATAATGCCTCATTTTCACATTTATGTATGCTCTGAGGATAGAATTCAGGCCGTCAAGTTTATATGGCAAACATCTTCATGTGCTAAGCCATCTTCCCAGCTAAGGACAAAATAATTTTTTAATACTGATCTATCATTTTAATTAAAATTCTTAGCATTCTTCTGTGGAAGCTCACCTAGAGGATTCTATTGTCTCCTTTGATAAGCTTGGTAGAAAGAATGTAATGGTACACAATAGCTTCAATATTACGGGGCCATGCATTGAATGCATATTCTATGGAGAAGCAGTTGGGAAAAGATGTAGGCTACGCTGGAGGTGGTGGCGCATGCCTTTAATCCCAGCACTTGGGAGGCAGAGGCAGGCAGATTTCTGAGTTCGAGGCCAGCCTGGTCTACAAAATGAATTCCAGGACAGCCAAGGCTATACAGAGAAACCATGTCTTGAAAAACCAAAAAAAAAAAAAAAAATGTAGGCTCATAAACAAGTATACTCGTGTGCTAAAGTATGGATCCTAACTGATCATAGTCAATTACATATAACATACAAGAACTACAGATAATGATTTCTCAAAACAATGTCAAACAACAACACATTCACAGAGAAAACAATATGCTTCACATCTTTTATAGTTGGAGGGTTAGAACTTCTTTATAATCATGAAGCAATTATTTTAATGTTAAAAATGTTTTGCTTGTCTCTTCATAAATATATACTGATTAAGACAAAAAACCCTTATTATACTCTTAAATTATGGATTTATACTTACCAGGGCAAATTGTGTTGGTTGTGTTAGATCCAAGCATATTATCTTTAAAAAAAAAATTGAAATCAACTACTTTAACATTATCTTACATTTACTTAATGTTTTAAAGTATGCAAACACATTCAATCATAATTCCTTTTTAATTTCATAATAATTATTGAGTAGTTTGTTTGGTCAAATATTATGTACCTTTTACAGAATTTGGTACTGAGAGGTAGATTATTAAAATATAGTAACAGTGAGCATGGTATAGTGGGGCACACATTTAATCTCAGCCCTTGGGTGGCAGTTGCAGGCAGCTTTCTTGTTAGTTTGAGGCCAGCCTGGTCTACACAGTGAATTTCAGGACAGCCAGGAAGGAGCACATTACAAATACCAGAAAAAAAGTGAAAAAGTAAAAAAGAACGAAGCACTCTGACAAAAATGTGTGGTTAAAAATAGTAAGATTATTTTGCTTCCTTTTACTCAACATTTAACAATTAGGATATGTTTCAGTATCACAAAATAAAAAACCACAAAATACTGGAAGTTTAAAACTTCAGAGCAACACATACATTAACAATGTGTTTATGCTTAAAAATATGTGTCTTGGCAAAGGATAGTTCCTAGAGCCCTATAAGCTCACTTGCACAGGGAAGTGAGGGAGCACATACAGGAGCGTTGTGTACAACTGAACAAGGCTTGAAACAATGTACACAGGAAGAAGAATACTAATAGGCATAGAATACTAAGCAAGATTTAAAGCATCTCAGAAGCCTGACATCACCATGAATAGATCTTAAAGACAGAGTTATACCTATAATAGAAATAAATGTAAATCAAAATTGAGACTGAAAAACAACACACTGCGAATGCCACAAGCACATAAACCAACACAAGAGACAGACTCTTGGGTATATCTTTAGAAACTCCAGACTGCGCTGCAGGAGGACTGAGAAGTTCAAGGGGCAACTCTAACTCTATAGTTTTTTTTTTTTTTCTGAATCAGAAAAGAAGTATGTTAAGTTAGTTTTGAGATAAAGGTTGTACATACATATCTATTAATAGAATTAGCTATATTTTGTATGTGGTAGAATTGTTAAAATGAACATTAAAATGCATTATTTTAACTTACTGCAACAAAAATCTGGTATATGCATATGCTTTTTCTTACTTAATTTGGTGGGTTTTTTTTAATAATTAAGCTGCTACATCAAAATTCATTTTAATTATTATTATTTTTGTTTTTAATTTTTTTTTCGAGACAGGGTTTCTCTGTGTAGCCCTGGCTATCCTGGAACTCACTCTGTAGACCAGGCTGGCCTTGAACTCAGAAATCCACCTGCCTCTGCCTCCCAAGCGCTGGGATTAAAGGCATGTGCCACCACTGCCCGGCTTCATTTTAATTATTTTAACGGCAGTTTTCCTTTACATATTCTACACTATGTTCATTTTGATATCATAAGTAATATAGTAACAGTCCTGAACTAAGCATGAAAATGTAAAAATACTCCTTAGAGAATATAATTGCAAAACAATGAGAATTACTAAATAAGGTATGCCTAAGTTATAATTTTTACTAATTTCATAAACATTGTCTTGACTGACTCCCCTCACCACCTTTAAGGCAGTGACTCAGAGCCCACACTGGCCTTAGCTACTAAGCTACTTAGCTTTGAATTCCTGATCTTGCCTCCACCTTTTAGTACTGAGATTATAAGGCTGTTGCCACCATATCTGGCCATGGCTTCCTTCATTGTTTATTCTAATAAACTAATAATTGCTGCCTAAATAGATCCATACAACTACAAATGTCTAAAGAGTTCTGTTTTCAGATTATTTTGAAACTATCTTTGCCTTTATTCTACTTTGATTTATAAACTAGAAATTGGCATTTGTAAGCTTTGAGTATAACTTATGCAACAAATATGGAGAAGCAACAAAAACACGTAAGAAGAAAACCCTGTTCCACATATTATGCACTGATAGTTCTTACCAAAGATACCCAGAAACAAGGACAACCATGACTTCATAATGCACTTTAAATCTCTCAGTAATAATTTCCGTATAATATAAAGCACCAAGTAATACTTTATGGCCATTATAAGGAAATAAACAGGAGAACTTACCTTTCTCGCATTTGTCTTCTGACGTATTGGTCAAAAGTGGAGCAGTGAGAACATGCATACAATGGTTGTAGAAGAAATTTAAGAACTCACTCTTTTCAGTTTTCTGAAAAAAAAAAGTTTAATAGAGTACTTTATTACCTTTGCATTTAAAAGACATCTTCAAGAGTTAGCAGTGAAGGTCATACTCTAACAACAGTACTTTAACTACCTAGAGTGATAGAAGCAAACTTAGATACATATACTTCAATCTCAATTCCACAGATATGAAGTCTAATAACTCAAATTAGACATTAACAGTGAAAGAAACCCATACAACAGTAGAAAGTTTTTCCAAGGAAATTCAGAACAACTGTTTGTTCAAAAATGCTGGAGATCTGAAGTGTAATGAAGAAGACACCAACTTCCTGAACAGCATAGTGATCACAACTAATAGCAATGCACTGGGGACTTGGAAGCTGTGAGGGTCATGATTTTACAATTGTATTTTCATTCAGGTTGTTGCGTGTGTACACATGTATGTGGATGCCTATAAAGGCCTGAAAGGGGACTGGTTTCTCTGGTGGTTTTTAACTGCCTAACATGGCTGCAGGGAACTGAACTGTACTTTTCTGCAAGAGCACCAAATGTTTAAATCTGCCGAGTCACCTTTCTAGAACGGGGAAATACAAATTTTAAATATTTTGGATGATTAAAATTGGAGCATGACAACTGGTGAATGTACTTTGATGCTTAAGCATTTGACTACAATGTGCAAGGTCTTGAGGGTTCATTCCCCAAGATGTGAGAGTGTGTGTGAGTGTGTGTGTGTGTGTGTGTGTGTGTGTGTGTGTGTGTGCGCGCGCGCGCATGATAGAGAAGAGGCACTGCTGCTTTACCTATCTGAATCTGAAAAACTACTGAAGCAATTTATCATCTTAGAAAGATGAAATTCAAATCTGTTCCTTAAAGACTAAAAGTTTTAATTTAGAAAACAATTCCTGGGGGCTGGAGAGATGGCTCAGGGGTTAAGAGCGCTGACTCCTCTTCCGAAGGTCCTGAGTTCAAATCCCAGCAACCACATGGTGGCTCACAACCACCCCTAATGAGATCTGATGCCCTCTTCTGATGTATCTGAAGACAGCTATAATAATAAATAAGTTTAAAAAAAAAAAAAAGAAAACAATTCCTAATTTCTATCACTATTTTATTAAATAACTGGGCCTCTTAATTTATAGCAATTTAAAAATAATATACATATTTTTTAATTATGAGGAAATTTTACTAAGGGAAAATGGTCTTTTATATTGAAATAGCCACACTACTAATATTCTGGAATCCTTGAACTTTTCATGATTTATTTAATTAACCACATTGGTTTTATATCAATTTTCTTGCTTTTTATTGTGATAACATAAAGCTGCCACCTTATCTGCTCTCTTAAAATACAATGCAGTATTAATATATTCACACTGCTATGCACAAGTTTTAAAAACTAGTTAGCATTCAGAAGACAAAAAACAAAAACTAAATTAATCCAATTAACATTTCTGGGCCAGTGAGGTGGCTCAGCAGGTTAAAAAAAAAATAGCACTTCCTGGCAAGCATGATCAAGTCTGAGTTTGGTAGAAGAAATACAGAGCTAATGCCTGCAAGTTATCCTTGAACCTGCATGCATATCTCACGGCATGCCTTCTACCCCTAGTAAATAAAGGGAAAAGTTAACAAGAAAAAAGGATTAAACAGATAACAATGTTGTATTTACTAAAAATTGTTATAAAGATATCATTGCTTTTTAAATACAAATACTTATCAAAGTATGTGCTGTTTCTAAAAATTTTATTTTAAAACTATTTAAGACTGATTGGGCCAGAACATTTTTAATCTCGGTATGAGTTCTTACATTAGTTGTAGCCAACATGTTCTCTGGATCAATTAGAGTACGAAGAAGTCCCATTAACTGAACAGCACCTCCGAGCTCAGGGTCAGTATCACAAATCATCTGTTCAATCACCACATTAATAAGAAGTACATCCTGAAAGAAAATATGTTTCCATAAGACCTTGATATAAGACAAACACACCAACTCAAAGAATAAAACCAGACCATAGAAAAAACAGCATAGAATAGCTTCTTAGAAGTTTTCTTCGTTTTCCAATGTTCTGAAAATATTTAGAGTGAAAACACACACACACACACACACACACACACACACACACACACGGGGAGGGACAGAGAGAGAGGGAGAGAGAGACTGTTTACTGTTAGCATTCTAGGTTTTAGCTCCAGTATAAATCAAGAGGTTGATCAAACATCTATGATCACAGAATGTGACCCTAAAGCTTTTCATTTCAATCTTTAAACAGAAAACTCTTCCTAGAAAAAGGACTAGCAGCAACTCAGCTCGCAACTTTTTACAAAATTTGAGGACAGTGTCATAAAGTGACTTACTACTATTTTTATTGCAATACAAGTTTGTTATATTCTTAGCATATTTGTGTGCAGTGTATGTGTGTTTGAAAGCCTTTTTGTTCTGGTGTGTGTGTGTGTGTAAATCACGGAGATCAAAGGACAATGACTGATTTCCACCTTTCTATGGGTTCTGAGGATGGAACCCTCAACAAACAAACAAACATCCCCAAACAAAACAAAAATCCCCCACCACAGTAACATACTTCTAGAAAGTCGTTTTGGGGTGGGTTCACACAGGGTTTTGTCTTACTCTACAGAGGATGTTAGAAAGCATGGGCTGACCCTCAGCGTGTGGTAACCCTTTTGTTTCAGCCCCAAGAAATGCTGAGGTATGAGACGCAATGCCCAAAATATGACTTCTTTACTGTCTAAATTATAGCAGTACTCCAAACTTTGTAAAAAGATGGAAGCAGTAATGGTGACACATGTCTGCATCACAGCACTTGAGAGGCTGAAGAAGGCAGGGCTGTGAATTCAGACAATCTGGTGCACATGCTAAATGGCTCAAAGTAAAAGCAGAGGGCTCAAGTTTGCTTCCCAGCACCAAAGCTGGGTAGCTGACAATTGTTTGTAATTCTAGACTCAAAGGATCTAAGGACGTCTCTTGGCCACACATATACAGACAAACCTTAAAACAACTATCAGAAAAACAACAAACACACACCACTCCCCAACCAAGAAACATAGAAAACAACCAAAAAAAAAAAAAAAAAAAAAACAAACAAAGTAAAAATGTCAACAGACATTAAACATAACATGTAGAACTGGAATACACCTACACCTAACTGATTACTGTGCACACGTCTTTAATCCCAGCACTCTGGACGTAGAGGCAGGCAGATTTATACCTTCAGCTAAATGTTCACTTGGTTCCTGCTATAGTTTAAGGGCAAATTTTTAAACATTTTTATAGTGGGAAGATAAATCATTTTTCTTATTATTCAACTTTTAGTCTATTTAAAAATAGGAAATGAGTAAATAAAAACAAATTCTTAGTTATACAAGGTCTGCACATTCCCTTAGGGTTAAATGTCAGTCATCAGTCCTATATTAAGACATTTAAGATTATGGTTAAGAATTTTTTGCAACAGTTAGGCGCTTCTCCATGGTAGGTAGCACATGTAAAACTGCAGGGCTATTACTCACATCATCACTCTGCTGGGCTTCCTGCATCACAAATTCTCGGACCATGGACGGACTAAACTCCACCAGATAAGAGAATATATCTGTAGCAGCTGATCTGACTTGCAAGTCATCCATGCCCTAGGAAAAGGACGGCCAGGTTAGAGACTGTTCACACAGCTTATTCTTGCATTCCCCTCTTCTCTCTCTAATCCATGAATAGCCTCTCAGATTTTTAGATTAAAAATAAACTTCAATTTACAATCTGTTTCCTTCTCTAAATGGACTTATTATCTCCCAATTTTTGGATTAACACACCAAACTGAATCAAAATATCTTTTTCTTCCTTTCTTTCTATAAATGTTAGCATTTGGGAGCAGCTCAGTACAAATTTTAATAAGTTTTGCCATCCAAAAGAAATAGACTTTATACCTAAGTCAGCATGGAGCTGAATATAGTGGTGTACACCTGTAATCCACTGGCACTGGCACACATGCACCATATGTTCATGTAAACAGACACATATATGAAGAAATAAAACACTTATTTTAAAATGAATATTTAAGGTTATTATTTAAGTTTTTATATGAACATCTATGAATCAAATCCATCAAACTGAAATCAGACAACTAGAGCCTACTCTTATTTGGAAGCTTAGGCCCGTTGGTTCAGTCCTTCCTCACTCTGCTAGCTGGACTGAAAAGGGAGGACAACTTACCCAATTCTATGAAACAGTGTCACTCAAGGTAAGACAATAGTCTTTGAAAAACCAACACAAACACTGATGGTACAAATCTGGTAATGAAATCATTCTTGTGATGACTCAATATCAGATCAATGACTAAATGATAAGTTAGGACTGTTTTAAGTATGTTAAGAACATCCAAAATATGAATCTACGACAAATTTACAGCTTCAAAAGCATAGAAGAAACCACAATTACCATTACAATTTCAAGAGCTGGAAGAATTCCCAATTTTGCTAAGGTTTTGAAAAAAGCATCCCTGTTCTGAGGTTGCAATGTCTGAGAAAATGCACAAAATTCTTTGAAGAAATTAACCTGTAAAGTAAAATAAAGTAAGAAATCAATAGACATGAAAATAAAATCAAGCACACTAAAAGATTAGCTACCATAGTACAGAATTCATTATTCTGAAGCATCTTATCTTTTCACATATCCTGGTTCCTCAAAGTCTACATTTAAGAAATACATTAAAAGCTAATCTGAGCATAGTGTCTTATACTATATATATTCCCAGCACTGAGGGGGAAGGATTAGTAGTTTGAGTCTAGACAACAGTTGATAAACTGTGTCTTTTTAAAAGCAAAGCACAGGGTAGACCAGATGGCTCAGAGGGTAGTTATTTGCTATCAATCCCTAGAACCCGCATGATAGAAAGAGAGGTCAACTCCCATAAGTTGTCCTCTGATTTCCACTCATGCATGGAGGTGTGTACACTACTCCTCCAACTGTAAAATATAAGTCTCTCTTTCTCTCTATATATATGTATATATATATATATAAAATCACACATATATATGCATGTGTATATACATACTCACAAAACAAAACTAGCATCACATTTAAAGTAAACTTAGCTTTATTTGTCAAACATTGATCTGTTCTAAACATAAGACTGTCATGTAAGGCAGTTGCATAAAAAACCATCCTACAAAAAACAGTGCCTGGTTTACTAAGGGCAGTACAAAAAGCACAACAAAGATTTAAGTACTGACAAGAACAGATGATTCTCTACTTCAAAATACTAATTTTATGGGCTGGTGAGATGGCTCAGTGGGTAAGAGCACCCGACTGCTCTTCCAAAGGTCTGGAGTTCAAATCCCAGCAACCACATGGTGGTTCACAACCATCTGTAACAAGATCTGACGCCCTCTTCTGGAGTGTCTGAAGACAGCTACAGTGTACTTACATAAAATAAATAAGTAACTCTTAAAAAAAAAATACTAATTTTACAACCAGAAAACTTAGTAGTCCACTCAATAACTACCAAAGATAATTAAAATTTTTAAATTTAGTTTTGGTTTTTCAGGACAAAGTGTTTCTCTGTGTAGCCTGGTCTTGGAACTCACTCTGTAGATCAAGCTGGCCTTGAACTCAGAGATCTGAATGCCTTTGCCTTTCAAGTGCTAGGATTCAAGGTGTGCACCATCACGCCCGGCCAACACCAATTTTAATTGTCTTGCATTATTTTATAAAATCTGCAATTTGATTACATTTCAAAGTGGGCAACATCTGTTTAACAGTAATTGTTACTTTCACCTCTAAAATAGTTACCTATTAAAAGAAAAGCAAAACAAACTTGATGCCTCCTAAAACCTCTTTATAAATGTATCAAAAAGCTAAACTTTTCTAAGGAACCAAAAAATTTACCATTCATTTATTTTAGAAGTATTTTCCTTCTCCATTATGTAAATACCTACTACTATAAAAAAATCTGTAGTTCTGTCATGATATAAGGTATTCAAATTTCCCTGAGGAGGGACAATGAAGCACATGCCATCTCAAAGAGTTTACTGAAACATGTAAAAACAAGGTTTAGAAACTTTGAACAAGGAACTTACCAACTCGCGCCGTTTATCATCATCTGTAGCTTCATCTGTTAATTGTGCAAAAACTTCAGACAAAAACTTCTCATCTTCCTACATGAGAAGAAATAATCACTATGAAATACCAACAGAAGAATAGTTACATTATGCATATGCCTTACACAAAGTACAGCAAACAGAGACTAAAATTCAAAAGCATTTTCAGCATGAAACCTGAAGTGTGAGAATATAAGCAGTGTTTTCTGAGAACTGCTACTTCAGTTCCCTGCTAAGACACACTCAGCTGGAAATACTACCACAGGGCTACGCCGGGCCAACAGGACTTCTGGAGGTAGACAGTGAATTCATTTACTTGCCATTCGGAGCACTTTTCTAACTCAATCTTTACTTACTCTTAATTTGAACATATCTCAAATAAATCTGAGGATATCACTGTCAGTTCATATAGTACCAAAAAAAAAAAAAAAAAGAAAAAAAGAAAATAACACGATGGGGCTTAAGTAGTATATCAGTGAAGGGAGCTGGACTATGGCAGCAGGTACAAAGTCTTAAGGTGGGAATTTACAGAGCACTTTAATCCACGGCCGAGGATAAACTAAAATGACAAATCACCATGGTAATTGTATTTTGATAACTCCGATCTGTCTATCTCGGTCTTTTGATGGCAGGTGTTAATTTCTCTAAGTGCTCATTAAAAGAATACATAGAGCATGGGATCAAACCCACATCATTGTGCATGCTAGGCAAGCAATCTACCACTGACCTACAGATCCAGACCAAGTATGTGTGTGTGTGTGTGTGTGTGTGTGTGTGTACATATATGTATACACACACATACTCTTTTTATTTTCATTATAAAATTAATTTTGATGACTTTTTTTTTTTTTTTTTTTGGAGACAGGGTTTCTGTGTAGCCCTGGCTGTCCTGGAACTCATTCTGTAGACCAGGCTGGCCTCGAACTCAGAAACCTGTCTGCCTCCCAAGTGCTAGGATTGAAGGTGTGCGCCACCACTGCCCAGCATGATAACTTTTTAATATAAATTTGTATGTCTAAATTGTAGGAGTGATATTTACATCATAATTGTACTTGTTTTAGTTAGGCAAGTAATTTTCTTCAGTTTACCTATATTTTTCACAGTAAAAAAATATGAAGTAAAATCATATAATGTTGAAATTCACTTTAGATATTTGCTAAAAACAACTTTTGAAATTATGGTGCTTTTAAGCTTTCATTATATTCTCAAAACCCTTCCCTGTGAAATGTAATTTCTATAAATTTAAGTTAAATTAACATGTTTTAAAATACTTCTAATAGTAATATTTCTGACAAATAGTAAAATCAAATTACCAGATATAAAAGATGTATTTCAAGAATTTGTCCTTTAAAAATATGGATCATCAATTAACTAAGGATCTTAAACTGTTTCTGAAATAAGGTAGAGGACATATCTGTTGAAATACTGATTTCTCTGCCCTCATATCTTTTTCAATTAGACAAGACTTTGCAATGCTTATGTCTCAAGTTTGTGTAAATAATTCTTATCATCGATTCTCTGCCTTGTCAATACAAACTGACCACCCAATGGTTGGGCAGAAGAGAGAATAGGGAGGAACTTCTGCCAGCCAGGGGAAGGAGGGGGGTGAAGAGAGGGAGGGAAGGGAGGGAGAGAGAGAAAGAGGGGAGGGAGGGAGAGAGAAGGAGGGAGGAAGGGAGGGAGGGAAGGATAGAAGGAGGGGAGGAATAGAAATTCAGATTGGTCAAGAGGAGGAAGGAAGGAGTTCATGAGAGTTCAGCTTGAGAACAAGAGACCCTACTGTGTGCATGTTGGCTGGGAGATAACCAGATTATCTTAGGGGATTTAAGACAGGTCATTTAACTGCCCAGGTATTAAGGCAAAGCCTGAAAATAGATCTTTTCGTCTCTGCGTTGTTACTGGGAACTAGCTAGGATAAAGAAACACAGCAGCTGTACTAATTTACTACACATATTTGTATTAAAAACAACATTTAGACATGATCTGAAGACAAAGCTAGTAGTTTGCAAGTACCAGAGAAAGCATCAATGGGAAGTACTCAAAGACAAAGTATAAAGAGATAAATAGGATTTTTAAATCAGTCTGACTCAGAATGATGCTTCTTTATGTATTTCATAGAATCCTTTTAGACATTATATATTATGGCTTGATACATTTAGAGAACAAGCCTAATTAAAAACCCACTTCTATGAAATGTAATTTCTATCATTTCAAGTGGCTTGTTCTAAAAATATAATTGTAGTATCTGTTAAGTTTGTATTCCCCCATTCACATCCTTTATGTTTTGCCACGTATCTCTTAGACTAAATTTTCATTCTTTCCTCCTAAAGGGTTTTTAATGTTTCAGAATATTTTCAGAGGAGAAAGTTCCCATGTCTCAGTAAATGCAATCTTCTCCCTAAATTCTTTGTAAACAACTCAGCACTTATGAGGTGACAGCCGAAAGTGCAGGAACTATTCATAAATGCAATCTCAAATATGCTCACGGGGAGAATGTTGAGTCCTAGTCTATCTTCCAGTTTGTAATAAAGCACCATTTTCTGATTTCACTAAGTTACAAAGCACTATGTTTCAGGGTTCATTATTAGGAAGCATGGAACTGACTGCTTTTTCCTAAATCCTTTCTTCTCTAAGTCCTTAAAATTATCACTTTAGGTCATTTAAATTTTTCTTTTCTGTAAATCTTAAAAGCTTTTGTTTTTGTAAGACATAAGTGTCACAGTGTATGTGGGGAAACAGTTCTATATCAGGGCTGGTAGCTCAGAGTGTTTGTCTAGCAGTGAGATTGATCCTTAGCACCACTTTTGCTATCATAATGTAAAAGCAGGTAAAACAAACAATCATCTTTAAATGTGGTCAGTGTTGTAAAAACAACACTACTTTGAAGGTGCTCAGTCCAATTTTAGATTCCAGGAGATAGGAGCTAGTGAGTGGTAGAAATGGAGTTAGAACCTACTCCTGGAACTGGTGGGAGGACACACATTGCAATTGCAGAGACAAGAGTATGAGTCCCATCTACCTCAGGTAACTCACAATGACTTATTCTAGAGAATTCTATACCCTACTCTGGCCTCTATGAGCACTACAATCATGTGCACAAACCCATATACAGACCCACATGATTATAAAAACAACATCTTAAAAAATAAAAGTTCCTTGTGTATGCTCTTAAATTGAAGCATAAGAGCTGAAGAGAAGCAGGACCAGTCAATATGGGAAAGAGCAAATCATAATGAAATGGGTCTAAAGCACTCCCTGAATGCAAGGACACAACCTCACACATCAGTTTTTAAGAAGGCACTTAAAAACCTTATATATTTAACTAGAAAGCAAAATCAAAAGTTAGAGACATCTCAGGGCTGAAACCTCATTTTCTATAAATTATGGGGTGTAGGCCAGAGATTCTGATGGGTTGGCACTAAGTTCAACTCTTACCCGTGGACATTGGGAATATATGTGACATTTGCTGTCCTCTATCACTTCTGGGAGAAAGAGAAATTTAAACTTCCTTGTTCTGAAAGTGATCTTATCTTGTAGCTGCTTATAAAATAACCTTACTTTACTGGCTGCTAGCAATTTAATTTATGAAATATGTTTGAAGTATATTTTTCAAGTGTGGGCCTTGGGGTTTTTCATTTGTAGCCAAAAATTTCACATTAAGAAAATTCTTATCTGCTGGGTAGAGGTGTCATATGCCTTCAATCTGAGCAAATAAGGAGGCAGCAACAGGCAGATCTCTCTGTCTAAGTTCAAGGTTAGCCTGGTCTACAGAGTGAGTTTCAGGACACCCAGGGCTACACTGAGAAACCCTGTCTTGAAAAACTGAAAAAGAAAAAGAGAAAATTCTTATATTCCTATTATGAGCTGAGAGGTCAATGGGTATTACAATACATACCAGGAGCTCATAATCACACTAGTGCAGAGGTTCCCAATCTGTGGCTCTTGACCCCTCTGGGGCTCAATGACCCTTTAACAGGTCACATATTAGATATGCTGCATATCAGACATTTAATATATGATTCATGACAGTAGCAAAATTAGTTATGATGTAGCAACAAAAATAATTTTGTAGTTGAGGGTCACCACAACATGAGGAACAGTCTTAGAGGATTATAGCATTAGGGAAGTTGAAACCAGTGCACTAGTGCTTTCATAGATGTATATATGAAACATTTAAGATTGCTATCCTGTAACATCCCTGGGAGGAAGAGAAACGTTCTTGTTCTGAAAGTGGTCTTACCCTGTAGCAGTTTTGTTACATTTACATTTCATTAATATATTTCCATTAAACACACACACACACACACAAAGTTTATATAACTTATTTAAACTACTTTTTGGATAACTAACCTAACAGGCTATTACTTATATGTACTTTTGTTCTACCTCATTTTGGTTCAATGAGATATAGTGTGTTCAATCTCCCCTTATTTAACTCATACAACATATTAAAACTCACTTAAAAAAATATAGGTATACAAACAACATAGCTATCATGTATCTGGGAATATTTAGTATCTAATGAAACATTTCTTCATAGAAGCCTTGGAAGTGGGCTTTAGAAAATAAGCACTCAGCACTTACACGTATGTGCCAGCATACACACACACACACACACACACACACACACACACACACACACACACACTCTCTCATATGTGTGCACACAGGTTCAATTAAAAATAATAGAAATCAATTTTAGAGGGGGAAAAAGAGCATTTAAAGACAACTGGCTTCAGTCTTAATTTTTTTCTTCCTCCTACACTATTGGAACTAGATTTCAGTGTCACTGTAGGCAAGAAAAAGATAATTAAGTGGTAAATCTTAGAAAAACAGCAGGTAGTTTATAATTAATAACAACTTCATGGATCATAAATAAATACAAATTTCTTGGCTAGGTAGCATAAGCCTTTAATCCCAGCACTCAGAAGGGAGAATCACTAAGAGTTCAAAGTCTACATAGTCAATTTCAGGCCAGTCAAAGCTACTAGTGAGACCCAGTCTTAACAAAAACAAACAAACCCCCAAACCAAAAATAAAAAAAAAATTCCTTTAAAGTTTTGCTTTATATCATAAATTTCACAAATAAGAATTTTAAATATGTAAAGTGACATGCAAACTTTTACAAATATTTATAGCTTAGTTTCTATAACCTATTTAAGGTATTTTTAGCAGTGCTGGGAGCTGAGTCAGGGCCTTACACATGATAGGCACGCACTCTACCATTCAGCTGCATTTCTAGATCTTACTTTTCAAATATAAAAAAAGTTGTGATTTACTATTGTGGATCTGGAAACACTTCTAACGTCAGGCATTCAATTGAAAGCTATATTTGAGAATCTGATGTCCTTTATATTAACTCCACAGTATGACTTTATTTCCAACTTCCTGAGGCTGATTTTCTGTCTGCAAGTAAAATAGTATCCTGAAATGTACAGCAGGTCACATGACTGAAACCATTTCGCTCAGGAAGCTAAGAGAGGAAAATTAGAGGCCAGCAAAACACACACAGAGAAACCACAAAAATACCAGATCCTATTTACCATAAAATTAACCTAATATATGTATTTAACTTTCCTTATACCTATTACTGAAGAATAATGAAAAATTGATAGGTAGGGCCCAGGAGTGGTGGTACATGTGTGTAATCCCAGAAATTAGGAGTTATTCTCAGATACATTGTGAGTTCAAGATCAGCTTGGATTTCATGAGACCCAGGGCCAGGGAGATGGCTCAGTGAGTAAAAAGGCACTTGCTGTTAGGCCTAATGACCTAAGTTCAATCCTTGGGAGCCTCATGTTGGAAGGATAGAACCAACTCCTAAAAGCTGTCCTGACATGCCCACCAACAAAGTGCAGTATACATGCACATACATAATAAATGTAATTAAAAAATACAAAAGTACCTTATACTAACACACACACACACACACACACACATACATCGGCCATGCTTTCTACATTTGGTGGAACATTTAAATACAATAAATTTTTATCACCTGATTAAACTATTAGGAGCAAAATACTTGAAAATATGTGAAAAATAATTTACTTACCTGCAGCATGCTGACTATTTCAACTTTGTTGAAGAAAATAAAAGATGTAAGAGTAGAAAGGAAATTTTCTTCAAAAACAGATGGTGTAGGCAAAATGATGTCCTGAATGTACTGTACCCTGTAAGTCTGATGTATTTTTTGCCTTAGTTCCGAATCTGTTATTGGTATAACTTCCTTAAACTTTGCAGTTTTAGTTAAGAATTCTCTATGTCTTTTTGGCTGAGCCAAAGCAGGATCATATTCAAGGCATCCCACGACATCCATGATACACTCATCAGAAAACATTACCTCAAAAAGTGTTGCCTTATTTAGGAATAAGATTCCTCTAATAATTTCATACAGATGGTGTAAGCCTTCAGTGTTTTCTAGGTTCTCACAAGCTTGGAATAGCTGTAGTAGTTTTTTGATATAGCCTTCATTTTCCAAGGCCAGAGCCAGCTTTTCCCTACGGATAGGTGAGGAGAGAACTGAGGTAACTAAGTCAGCAATCTCTTCAAGTTTACTGAGTTCACATGCGGGCAGGTCAATTAGATGACTAGTTTCTGGCATTTCTTCAAATCGTTCTTCTTCAGATTCATCAATGAGGTCCTGTGTGACTTCTACTGATGGGTCCTTACCTTGAACCTAAAAATACCCAAGGAAAGCTGGTTATCTTAAAATACAAAGTAGATTAACACTGGAATCAAACCGCGTATCAGTGACCACTGAATTTAAGTAAAAATGCCTTGAAAACTGAGCACAGTTGTTCACCTGTAAGCTCAGTGATTGAGAGGTTAAGGCAGTAGAATCAGGAATTCAAGGCCAGTCTAGTTAAGAAAATGACTTTCTCAGGACTGGGGCAATGACTCAGTTGGTAAAACCCTTGCCATGGAAGCCTGAGGACCCTTAACGCCTCAAGTGGAGCCCTAGAAACCAACAATTCAGGACACGGCAGTGGGCACGTGTTTGTAATCCCACTGTGGGTGAGAAGAAAATGCAGAGGAGAAATAACAGAGGGCAAAGAAATGGGTAGATGACGATATAGTAAGAAACTCAATGCTGCATCTCTAAGGGTAAGAGCAAGAACTAACGCTGGCTCAATTATACCAGATGCCTGAAGGGAAAAAACCTTATTTATCAAGGTTTCTAGAACCTGGCCAAAGGAAGCCTTGTAAACTCTGAGTGCTCTGAGACATCTCATCATACAAAGCAGTGAGGAACTGGAACAAATCTATTGACTCTTACATTTTAGGTCCATTTACCACCATACTATTACTGTACAACAGTGATATTCTTGACTCAACTTTTATGTACATAAATTGTACGATACTGATAATCAAATATATTGGAAATTTAAACTAAAGCTTCCTGAGGATGTAATATTAAAAGACAATGACTGGCCTGGGGAAGACACAGATTTGTCAGGGGCTGGATTCACTTCTTTCTTTCATCTTTGAGACAGAGCCTCTCTTTGTAGTCCTGGCTGGCCTTGAATTCACAGAGATCCACTTGCCTGTCTCCTTAGTACTGAATAAAAATGTGTGCTATGATTTCTGGCCTTTTTATTAAGCAATTTTTTCCCTTTCCTTTCCTTCCTTTTTTCCCCCTTCTTTTCTTTCTTAAGACAGAATTGCACTGAACAGCCCTGGCTGCTCTGTAACCCACTTTGTACACCAGGCTGACCTTGAACTCACAGAGATCCATCTATCTCTACCCCAAGTCCTGGGATTAAAAGCATGCATTACCAAGTCTATCTTGGGTAATGTTTAAGTTAAACAGTGCTGATTTAAAAAAAAATCATTTTGTGTGTGTGTGTGTGTCTATGCCATAGTGCACACATGGAGGTCAGATGACAATGTGAAGGAGTCAGTTCTATTCTTTTACCATGTGGAGTTCCAGGAACTGAAATCAAGTAGGCCATCAGGAACAATTCTGAACAAGTACTGCAAGGTACAAATTGCAGTAAGTCAAAGGGAAAATAGTAATGGATTGTTTTAAAGTCTGTGTGTGTGTATATATATATATGAATAATTAAATGGGAAGTGGACACCCCAGTGCCATGGCATGTTTCAGAGAGATCAAAGTGATTCCCTGCTCCCACCATGAGTTCTTGGGATCAAACTTGGGTCATTAGGCTTGCAGATAAATGCCATCTCACTGGCCCATGTTTTAGTATGTCCACTTTACCTGGCTCCTTCAAATGTCAGGCATATTTATACTGCTTCTACTGTTTCTAAATGTAGATGCTTAGTCAATATGGCCATTTAAAATTTGCTTTAGAGGGTTGAAGAGATGTCTCAGTGGTTAAGAACGCTGGGTGCTCTTCTAGACGACCCTGGTTTCATTCCCACCCACAAGTCTCGCAACCATCTCCAACTCTAGGTCAAGAGATCCAACACTTTCTGGCCTTCTTAGGCATTGAAGGCCCATAGTACAGAGTCATAGATGTAGGAAACACATGATACACATATTAATCACCAAAAGAATTGTTTTACTTTTTCTCTGTCGGGAGATATTGTGGAGGTCAGAGGATAACTTGAGCAAGCTGATTCTTTCCTTCTACATGTGTTCAGAGGAATGAAACTAAGGTGGTAAGCACCTTCACCCACTGAGACATCTCACAGCCCTCTTGGTCACTTAGGTGGAAGAGCACTTTGGCCAAGGGAATATTGTTACCGAAAGGAAAATTTGTCCTTTGCTCAGTTCCTGATGGGCAACTTCTATGTACTTGCAATGTCCTATTTAAAAAGGCAGCTGATTACATGGAGTAATCAGTCTATGCATCATTCTATGCATACAATGTGTTTTATTTTGGTTTCTATAGATTATGAGGATCCTGACCTCTGAAGGAGCTGGAGTCTAAGGTCAACCAACATTATATGACTTATCTCCAGTGACAACCCTGGACACAAAAGCTTCGGTAAACTGCTCTGGCTGACAACGCTCACTGTGCTATTGCACACTGGGACTGAGAGATTTAAATGCTATCTGTATGACATTCAGAAGAAAGACTTGGAAACTCAAGTAGAGAACTCTCCTGGATATTTTGCCCTATGAGCTTCTTCCTATTTGGTGATTTAAATCTGTATGTGCTATTATAGTAGTAAACTGTAATTAGAAACAAGACTGTTATTTACTGAACCCCCCACCCCCACCCCCATTGGTATGGCTGAGCCCTTAGCACAGAGCTTTAATCCTTCTGGCTGGAATTCAAGATGCACCCATGTTTGAAAGTGATGTCTACTTGAGTTGCGGAGAAAGTGATGAATCAGAGAAAGACTTGACAGAATAGGATATACTCAACTCTCATGAGAACAGAGAAAAAAGGCTACTTAAGAGAGCACCATAGAAAAGAGGAAAAGAGAGAAAGAGAGGAGGCAGTTTTACTGGAAGACTTTTACAGAGACAGGCTGCAGAAAGACAACAAGCTAGACACAGGAGAAGACAGAACGAGTCAGAGAATAAGGAGGAGCTAGGTTAAACATACTGCTAGAGTTCGTTTGAGGCCAAACAAGGCCAAGAGAGAAGTCAGACTGAATCCGTCAGCTTGGAGAGAAAACAGCAGAGCCAAAATGTCAGAGTTGACCAGCCAGAGTTCAGAAAGCAAAAGAAAGGGTGAGCTTAGTACGTCTCAGAGCCTGAGAACATTATATGGAGGCTAGAAGCTTCCAGGACTAGACTTAGGTTAGCAGACTGAGGCAGTAATCATCAAAGACAACAATTACATTAGGTGAATAAAAGTTACTCTAACAGTTGAGTTCTTTTGAATATTTTCAATCAACTATTGTACCTAAAAGTGGTCTTGTGAACCTTCAGAACTATCTGAGTCAAAACATTAAGACAAAATTTTAGTAAAAATTCCTATGGCGGGGACAGCAAAATAGCTTAGCAGGGAAAGGCAGTTGATTCCAAGTCTGATGACATCAGTTCAATCTCTGTTACCTACAGGAGAGAACAGATCCCTGCCAAGTTGTACTCTAACCTCCATACATGTTCTGTGGCACATGTGTGCCCACACAATACATACAAACACAAGAAAAAAAAACTGAAATAATTAAAAATATTAGTACAAATATATGAAGTTTCAGTCGCATATATAATATATATATATATTTACACACACACACACACACACACACCATATATATATATATTTTTTTCCAAACCATATATTAAGTAGTAAGGGTTGAGTTGGGAAAGGTATAATCTAATATGCTGATTACTAAAAATATTATCTACTATGCACATCTATGTTGTATTATATAGATAAGCCAACACTGCAATTCTAAATAAAGTTGTATATACTTTTCTAATATTTGAAGCTTATCATCTTACAAAGTTACCTTTATATGTTATAATCTATATTCCAAACAACTTTATAAATGTTTCCATAGTATTCTCTTATTTTTATTAATTTAGTGATTTTAACAGTTTTATATTTCAAGTGTGTTTTTACATAGATAAAAGTCACTTCGTGGATTAAAGTGTAAACTAAGACCAGAGTATCAAATATTTGCTGAAAATACATTACAGGTAAACAATTTTGATCATTTTTTAGGTCTGAAATAGTAATTTATAGAGAATCTCATATGCTAAAAATACAGCTGCTTTTTAGAGGAACACATGAAAGAAACAAAATAAAAATTATTCACAGGTTTAAAGACAAGTAACAATTTCAATTTTATTCCATGTATATTTTGACGAATATACGAACACTCTATTGGATGTTTGAATACCAGAGTTCTGTTATTTAATAGAATATATATTAATAATGCTCAGTAACAATATGTAATAAGATTCTGGAAAAAGAAACCTTCCTGCTAAAATTTTACTGATCAAGGGCTACACATCATTGGTAATAGGAGATTCACTTTGTTTTTGGTTTTTTTTGAGCTTCTCGTGTAGTCTAGAGTGGTCTCAAATCTCATCTCCACCCCGCTCCCCCAACCTGAGATGACCATAAACTCTTGATCCTCTGGTTTTCATCAGTGTCCCTGGCTACAGTTTCTTGAAGTATGTGTCACAAATTAAAACAGCCAAGGAAAATTGGATTTCAATTAAGAATCACTAGAAGAGCCTGGGTGTAATGGTTCATGGAAACTCAGTTCTTGGGAGGTTAAGATTGAGGATCACAGAGAGTTTGAAACCAGTCTGAAAATGCAGTGAAATTTGATCACAAATAGAATCACAGAGAAAAGCTCAAGTGAGAACGGTAACAGTCAAACAACAATAAAATTAATCCATTGGAAATAAAGACCTGTACTAGGTAGTCATTGAAACTGATCTGTTATAAAAAAAATTAAAATTCCAGTTACCAAGTATCATAGCCAAAAAACATCTAAGAAGACAAGGAGATGTGAGAGGTACAATGTGGCAGCATGAGAAAAGTAAACGGACATTAAGGAAAAGCTTAGTTGTAAACAAAGCATGGGTTTTAGATAATAGTACTACTAACTATCACTGAATCAATTGCAAATAATGTTCCGTATCAATGTGAGGGGTAGCTGAGTGCAGGTGTTGTCTGCTATACAGGAAGACTACACTATTAGTTCATTTTCCAAGCCCCATTCCCCTTCTGAGGTTTCATTGCTTAGGCTGACCAAACCTCCTATGAAGCTGATCCTTCTGCCTCTGAGCCTCTTGACTTTGCCTCCTGACTGTTGGGGTTAGGGTTTCATCAGTGTTGAAGCTGACCCCAGGGCCTCCTGTATGCTAGGTAAGCACTCTACCTCAATGAGTTACAGTCATAGCCTTGTTTACATAAAAACCCTAAAAATTATGATGATGTTGTTGCTGCTAATAATTTTAAGTGAAATAATCAGCTGCAATAAAGAGTCCAAGACCGAGGCTATAGGTCAGTGTCAGAGCACTTCTTTAGTATGAATTAGGACCTGGGTAAGGTCCACAGAAATATACATATAAATATCCATGTTAGAGCATTAAAATCTCACAGTTACCTTTCCATACTTTAATACATTCTTCCGAAGTGAAAAGAAAAAAATGAATAATGTACACAATCACAGTTATAAAGATACATTAAAAAAACTTACTTGACAAATTTTTTCCCAAATTTCATCACAGCCAGCTTTTTCTTGAAAACTTAGAGCCAGATCATAGTTTTCAGCTTCTGACCAAACAATTAATGTATCCTGTTAAAAAAAAAAACAAAACACTTCTCAATACCATACAGGAAAAAAATGTATCTATAAAATATAAACAGAAAGTCAAGAGCAAACTGACAGTTAAAGTACATTCACCTGATATTGCACATCTATAAAGTATTCTGCTGTGCTGTTAACATTTTGTAATATACTTTCAATGCAAGAGAAACTCTGATATTAAAGATGATACTGAACAATTTTCTAAATAAGCTAAAATAGATTAGCAGGCTCTAGGTAATCCTTCTTGAGCAAGATTGCAGATACTCCAACCATCTATTTTCTGTTATCTGGAAAGTCAGCCACTCCATTCATCAATAACTTACATTCCTACCTTTTCACTTCTTGTTACTGTATGTGTGAATGTTTGCATGTGTGGCCCGACATGTGAATACTTGGCGCCCAACGGTGGTGCAGAAAGCTTACAAGTCCGGCTTTTCTGGCAGTGGAAGTAGGCTTTCAGAGTTCCAACACCAGCATCATCCCAGTTTGCTATTTTTGGTTCATGGTATGAAACATGAGCCTTGAGCTCTCAGTTGTTCTTTCCATGCATCCTGCTGCCATGTAATAGTGATGGACTCTTATCACACTGGGACCTGTAAGCCCCGATAAACCTTTCTGTAAGTTGCTGGTGTTTAGTTGCAGAAATAGGAAAGTAATGCAGACACTGGTACAAGGGAATGGACTACTGCTGTGTAGAACTTGACTATGTGACTATATTTTTTCAGAAAACTCAAGAATTTCGGAAGATGGACTAGAAAAATAAGTTGATGTTGTAAGCAGAGCTTTATGGACCATCATAGTAGAAGCCTGACAGAGTAATGCTGAGAGCCAGGTGTAGTAGAGGAATGGTTCAAGAGGTTTCAGAGGGCCGCTGGGCATTGGTGGAGCACACCTTTAATCCCAGCACTCGGGAGACAGAGGCAGGCGGATTTCTGAGTTTGAGGCCAGCCTGGTCTACAGAGTGAGTTCCAGGATAGCCAGGGCTATACAGAGAAACCCTGTCTCAAAAAACAAAACAAAACAAAAAACCAAAAAAACCAAACAAACAAAAAAAGAGGTTTCAGAGGGGAACAATATTAATACTTGGGCTAGAGACTGGTCTTGTGATATTTGGTAAGAAAGAGGGTGGCTGCTTTCTGTCCTGTGCCTGAGGCTAAATTAAAAGGTAATGGGCTAATTTCTTTTCCCGAGATTTCAAACCTAATCCTCACACTGATTCTATGGCATGGTTATTAGTAACATTCTTATGCAGGAATACAATGAAAGAGAGTAAGTGGAGTAAAAAGAAAAACAAAATGTAGTATTTGACAAGAAAAAGTACTAGGAAGCTTGTTATACCCAAGACAAACAAATGAGCTTAATTAAGAGAGGCTTGATCTGCACTAAATAAAGGGAAGGGTGCTGTGTTAGTTTCTTTTCTATTGCTTTGAAGAGACACAACCAAGGCAACTTATAAAAGGGAGTATTTAACCGAGGGCTCACAGACCCAGAGGGTAGTACAGAACCCCTGAGAGGTCACTGCACGAAGCTGTGGAAATGAAGCCTGAGCTGAGACTCCCAAATGTTGAAGATGCCAAGTGCCAGAAGTGTGGGATAACTGCCAAGGAAAGCTGTACACAGAGAATGAAACAGCCCAAAAGAGAGGCAGGGAGCAAAGCTGGAGAGGAGAAGCCACTTAATCCCTTTTGCGCTCAGACATAAGCTACATGGCACTTTGGAGTCTGTCTTGGTGAGTTTGCTTTGGTCCAGGGTTTTTTGTTTTTTTTTTTTTTTACTATGCTCTCATTCCTCCCTTTTGGAATGACATTATATATTCTATGCCATTTTAGGTTCAAAGCATGTAATTTGTTTTTTGGTTTTAGAGGAAGTTGCAGTTAAGAGATTGCTTTGAGTTTCAGAACAGACTTTGAACTTTTAAACAGTGTTAAGACTGTGAAAGACTAAGGACTTTTAAGTTGAACTAAACACATTTTGCATTATTGCACGGCCAAGAGACTACGGATGCTGGGGAGCAGAATGTGGTGGTAAGTCTCTTCTAGTCTCTGGCATTTGAATATTGGTGCTAGAAGAGTATGGCCCATCACCAATTTGCAGAAGGAATAACCTAAGGTCTATTCTTCAGAGTATCCTCCATTTTGCTCCTACTTTAAAAAAGGTTAGGTTGTCACACTCTGTAATAAGAAACTAAGGTTAAGATTTTAGTTTAAACACACATTAAATTCACTATGTAATAATCTAACAAAATGAATAGGGTTGTTTTGGATACAAAGTAAAATTCTACTTTAAAAAAATATTGGGGAAATCCACTTAGGAAAGCTATCATCTCAGGCATCATTTCTATAGTTCGTCCTTAGAGCTGTTTCTCTGTGTAATGCACTGAACTTCTTTGAATGTATATTCAAGGACATCTACCCACTGGAAGAGATCACGCTAGTCTTTGTACAAAACAGTAAAAACCTTTAAGATTTTTTAAAAAAGAAAATCACTTTAGGAGTTAGAGTGATGTTACACTGGTTGCTCTTTTGGAGGACCAGGGTTCAATTCCCAACACCTACATGGCAGCTCACAATCACCTTCTCCAGATCTAGGAGATCTGAAACCTTCTCCTGGCTTCTGAGGATGCTGCCCACACAGTGCCCAGACATTCATAAAGTCAAAACACCATACACATAAAATACAAAAACATCACTTAAACCCATCTGTCTAATACTAATACCCCCATGATTACCTAATTTGATTGCCTAATCGGTTTCCATTACAGAGTGACCCCAACCCCAAATATTATTTCATTTATTGCATTCACCAGCACCCACAAACTGATGTTATGTATTTTGGATCATTTCTTTCTTTTTTTGTTTGTTTCAGAGGCAAGTGCAAACTAAGTCCCCCACTACCACATTAGGAAAACTGCAGGGTCAGCACATCTGGAGTGCAATGGATAAGTCTCATCTTGGGAAAACCACCTTTGTGATCATGGTATCTACCCTGTCAGGTAACTGAAAAACTCTTTCTAGGATTGGGAGGTAGGTCAGTGGCAGAGTGCATGTGCAAAGTGCTGGATTTGATACCCCCTCCCCCTTGGTACTACAAACAAAGCCCAGAATAAGTTATGTCTTCAAAAAATTTCAAACTTAATTAAAAAAAACAAACAACCCTAAAGAAGACTCAGATCAGTCCATAAACAACATCCTACTGGTCCAATGAATAAATGTGGACAGTTCTACAATGCTGTCTAAGTTTTGTTCTTA
The DNA here is from genome assembly GCF_000001635.26 of Mus musculus. NCBI lineage: Eukaryota > Metazoa > Chordata > Mammalia > Rodentia > Muridae > Mus > Mus musculus. Next base: position 29,179,186 of record NC_000077.6, on the reverse strand, counting down.
CTCTGTCTACTAAGGGGGTGTGCTGAAGCTAAAAGTTCATTTTATGTTTCTTAAATGAGGATCTACTTTCCAAATCAAACCTTACCACCAGCTCTAGATGTTTAATGTTAAGACTTCATTTATTTCACCCACTTTCAAGCTTAAATAAAACAAACAAACAAACAAACATGGGGGCGGGGAAGACTCAGAATAGCATATGGAATGCTATTTATTATGTGTGCTTAAGAAATGGAGAGTGAGGGCTGGTGAGATGGCTCAGTGGGTAAGAGCACCTGACTGCTCTTCCAAAGGTCCGAAGTTCAAATCCCAGCAACCACATGGTGGCTCACAACCATCCATAATGAGATCTGACTCCCTCTTCTGGAGTGTCTGAAGACAGCTACAGTGTATTTACATAAAATAAAAATAAATAAATCCAAAAAAAAAAAAGAAATGGAGCGTGAGTCTACATACTTAGTGTGAGATGATGACCTGTAAGAAAACAGAAAGGTGATGTGCACACTGGCCCACACTTTTAACTGTATCACTTAGGAGGCAGAGACAGGCCCATCTTTGTGAGTTTGAGGACAGCTTAGTCTACATAGTAAGTTCCAGGATTGCCACAGCTAAATTGTGAGACCCTGTTTCAAAAAACCCAGCCAACCAAAAATAATAAAAACAAAGAAAATGGTAATAAGGGTGACTGTTAGTAATACAAACCACATGGACTAGAGGTAGGAGAGACTTCAATAAATACTTTTGAATTACCCATGCCAACACATGCACATTAAAAAAAAAAAAAAAAAAGCTTTATTTTGATAATCAAGCCTCAAACCAAAAGCTCAATGTAAGCCTACTCAACTTCATGCACTTTCTGGAAAGAACTATTACTTTCTTGGCCCCAAACACTAGACAGTAATAGCAATAGTTACAGTCATAGTAACAGTACTACTAGTAGTAATAATACAAACAGGACAGCAGCCTCTGATTTCTTCTTTGATGTTTTATCATTTACCATGTCCTCTAGCAACTTCTTGAAAACATATCAGAGTTACATTTCTTCAAGTCTATCACAATTATTACAAGAGTTTCCCACTTTTGTTCCTCCATGTTCCTCTCATCTAGTATTCATGATATTATCATACTGGTTTGCTTAAAGGCAGTATCATTTTCATCATTTTGGGTCTCCAACAAGAATTTATAATGGCACACTTTTGTTTGGTGCTTTCTCCTATCTCTAATTTTCTACTGCCCACACCTGTGGAAGACAAGTTTTCTGTTTATAATATTTTGTGTTGAAATATTCCTGCTTTGCATTTTCATTCATACCCTTTCTGGACCTCAGCTGCCTCCACAGGAAATACTTTCATGCACTTTCAGTAAGATCTAGGCTTATTGAAACAATTTTCACTAGCTATCTTATCATTCTACTATTGTTTCACTGAAGTGAGGACTTATCTTTTAAACCCAGGAAAACATAACTATGTTAAATAGGCTAAGTTCTCTCTACCCCTATGATTTTGACTTTTGATTTACTCAAAAATGGTAGGACTGACTTTAAGTTACTTAACCATGTATCAGACACTGTTTCACGCTGTACTGGATAATCATTTTCTTTTCTTCCCAATGTGTTTCCTTAAATACTTAAATGTACTGAGAACGTATACTTCCTTCCCATCTCTCACCCTTTCCAGAACTAGACATGGGGGGGAAGTACAGTAAATTACTGATAACCTTCGACAATTCAGTTACTTGATACTTAATTGCACTTATTCTAATATATTTTGGGAGAGAAAAACCCATCTATTCTGAGCAGACAATTTAGCAGTCATTTTAGGACTGAAACTGTGACTATTACTCTCAATCTATTCAACATATTTTAATTTAGTAAAGTATTCTATAAATAAGCCATCCACTCACATTTTAATTTAAAAATCCATCTATTAATGATATACTTCTTTTAATTTTGGAAATAACTTTCTAGCATGATCTAAAATCTCAAATGTTGACAAATGCTGATGTGATAATTCTAATAAACATAAAAATAATGTTGTATTCAAGAATTCTAACTTGTGTGACTTAGTAAAAACTGCAAATTGAACACGACTTTGGTTAAAATAGGAAAAAAAAAACCCTATATATTACAAAGAAATTAAACTTAAAACTTTAAATGGCTCTGACTTCCACTAGAAAGGTCCTCTCAATTTAAGTAAACGTCAAGTAAATAAAAGAGGTGACTCTAGACAGTATTCACAGCATGCTTTTCCCTATTCCCCTCATGTATGTGTAATCTATAAAGATATGTAGCCCTGAACTTTAACTTAGATGTGACCAGTTGCAGAAAACATTTTCAGATGCCATAAATCTTTAAAATATATTTTTCCAATGTTTTGTACACTTAGTGTTTGTGTGTGTTTATGTGTGTGTATATATATGTATATGTATGTATGTGTGTGGTATATATATATATATATATACACACACACCAAATTTATCCAGAACTAGTTCATCTTCCTTCCCCTCTCCCTCTCTCTCTCTGAGACAGGGTTTCTCAATATAGCCTTGCCTATCCTGGAACTCAGAGATCCACCTAACCTCTGACTCCTGAGTCCTGGGATTAAAGGGGTGCACACCCACTGCCTGGCTTCGAACTAGTTTTTTAGAAAGTATCATTATACATGAAAGTATGCTTTAAAATTTTTAAGTATTTGAAGAACCACTGTATATCTTTAAAGTGTTGGAGTACTGTTTTACAAATAAGCCTCTGTACCATATGGTCTTTTCAATAGGAATAGTAGCTAAAATATCACAACACATCGAGAAAAGTTATTTTAACTAAATGTGTAGCTAATTGCTCATGAATATGCATCCACACTTACAAATGTCTTCATCATCATTTATATTCAGAGGTAGGAGATAAAAATGTCAAAATATTATTTCTTCACAACAAGCAAAGACTCCCAAGTCAACACAAACACAGAGTACCTAACTGCCTAGTTGAATTAGAAATTAAATTTATTTAAATGTCCTTAAATATATCTGAGATACAGAGAAACACTCAAAAGTTTAAGGCAAATGTTTTAATTGAATTCTTCACCAAAAAGATAGACACATATAAAAATTTTCCAAGAAAAAAAAAAAAAAAACTCACCAGTTGAATACTAAAATATATTGAAGAACTAAGAATGTATTGCATGCATCAACAATTTACATTAATATTTTTACCATTAATAAGCTTTACAAAAGATGTAATTTTATCTCTTCTGTGAAGTGTTTATAGAATCCAAATTCTCATAGACTTTGAAAAAAAGATAGACCTGATGCTATAAATACAAACCTAAAATGTCTTTCCTTTCCAAAGCCTGTCATAGTGACTTTATTTACAAAACACATCACACTACACCCACACAAAAATCAAAGGACTCACAGTTATATATATTAAAATTATAATACAGTATTTTAAAAAACTCCCTATGTTAACACAAATAAATCTTCAAAGAAGTGTGAAAACACAAATTTTAGAATACATGTAAAGTATGTTATCAATAGTATATTGTAAAAAGTTTAAAAACACAAAGACTACATATCATTTATGACTATATACATATGCAAGAAGGGTATAAAAAGCATATATACAGAATACAGAGCAATTTCATAATAGGGTTACCATAGGGAGAATAGAGAATAGACAAAATGAGGTAGATACAAAGGAGATTTTACCTCTATCCATGTTAAACATTACAAAAGGTTGAAAAAATATATTATGTTAATATTGTTAAATCTGATGGTGTTATTATATAATGGAGTCCACTATATTATTCTCTAAACTATTTAATATTGTTAGTATTTCATAATAAAAATGAAAACATCCACAGATGACGTCATGTTAACTAATTAGAAATACTAAAACAGATTTCCTTTCCCAAAGTGACAATAAATATTAACAGAAAATGCTGCATAATTACCGATGTGTATATTTATTAAGTACCCATTTATTATTTTAAAATATGCATACAATTAGAAGCAGACTTAAATACTACTTAAAAAATTCTTCTCCTTGGTCAAAGGATTTAACTTCATACCACAAACAGGCTCTCCTTGCTTTAAAAACATCTCTTTGAATTATTTCTTAATGGTAGTAAGTGAACACTCTGAATTTTCTTTTAAGCCATTTCTTTCAAATGTGACTTAGAACAAAAGGTTTAGTGCATATAGAACAGACCTGGCTTACTTTAAAGATCAAAGAATACATTGTATTGCAATACAAACAGTGGCTCAATTAAAAACCAACATTAAATCACCAATATAAAAACTGCTTTTCAGTCTGAAACTCTCAAACTGAAGGAAAATATATATGGTTCCTAATTTTAGTTACCAAACTTTTTTTCTTGTCTGGAAAATATTCCCATCTTTGTCACATAAATAATACATCCTGGATCACAGATGAAGTTTTCAAATTAAAGATAAACAACTACTTGCCTGCTGTTTCTGATATGCAGTGTTTGGATTTATCTTTGACTCTAAGAGTAGCGATCCTGAAAGAGTAAAAAAAAAAAAAGTCTGAAATTATAAAACCTTCAGTAGCACACATCTAGTAAGCATTTCATGTCTTCTCACCAGATGAACATCTGAAGCTACAAATGTATTTTAATTCATATTTTCTAAATAAAGACTACATGGTTAACTTAGACTGTTTCATCCTACCTCCATATGTCCTCAGAAGGAAGGAAATGTGAAATCAATATTCAGACTATGAGGTAACTAAAACCTTTAAGGTCTAATTGACCATTTGAAGACTAAACTTTAACAAAAGCTGTTTCACTGAATTTCCTGTCTAACAAAACAAATTACAAGGACCCCAGAGAGACTTACCATACAAATGATATTTATCCTTTTCCTTTGACAAACCCTCCTCTTCATAATGTAGAAATAAATGCCTCTTAACTCCTAATGAGGGACTCTGCACTAGTACAACATTTGCCCAAAATGATCTAAGATTGCTATTCTTTTATTTCTTGAATGCATTAGCTGTTCCAGTTGGGCAGCTCTTGAGTATATATAAGTAGTAGCTTTTTTATTATGGCTGTCAGTTTTTAATATTAAAATGGTTTCTATGAATTCTGCAATCAACAAATACAACTTCACAGTCCGCTTTAGTTTTCTAACTTGCCGAGATTGTGGAACCCACTTTTTCACTCCCTACAACGGCAGCCTTGGAGGGATCAATCAATAAATATGTACGTGCTTGTGTGTTTCGTGGCAACAGTCTGTAGTAACTCCAAGAGAAAGTCCGTTTTAGTTTTCCCCAGCACCTGGCGATTGGAACAACTGAAACTTGTTTTTAAGGCAGAGTTTCTCTAAACCTTTTATGCTACATAGGTACAACCGACAGGACTGTACCTAAAGCGGCTCGGGAGTCGGGGGTCATCTCATGGGCGATATTCCTACCTGGTCTTCTACTGACTTCCCACTCATACATTCTAAACCTCAACTACCGGGTTGGGATGGGGGGGTGGGGGGGGGGGGAGAAGGAGTCAAATCCTCAATAGGGATGGAGGCGGAGAACTGCGAGTTCACGTCTGACAGAGAGTAAATCCAGGCCCAGCAGTTTGTTTTTATCGTAAAGAAGGGCAGGCTCAAGACCAATGCGCTGTCCCTAGTGGTGCTAGTCAGAATACAGTACCGGAGCGCAGCGCTTAACCCTCAGGTTGTGCCGCAACCGATGCACTATCCCCTACCCCACCGTTCCAATACCCTTACCGTCGGACTCGGCACGAACCAGCAGCGACATCCCCTTGAGCTCCTCTACGTAAGTGGAGGAGACGTGCCCGGTGCCTCGGTCGTCCCATTGCCGGTCTTCGTTAAGGGTATAGACCTTCACTCGCCTCCGTGTATCCGACATGGTGGCTTCTGGCCCCACCGTTCCAGCCGCCACCTCCTCGCTCACCTCGCCGGTATCCCTCACTCTTGAGAGCCGGTAGTGGCGGCAGCGGCGGTGGTGGCAGCGACTCTGGAGAGGCCCGAGTTTACCATGGCTCTAAAGGTTTAGCCGCGAGAAGGGGTGACCAGAGCCACCGAGAGCCCTCCGCTCGTGGTCTCCGCTACCCCTCCCTTCACCGCGGCGCACAACCACTCTCCCTTCCTTTTGCGTCCCGGAGCTCGCTCGCTCTCCCGCTGCCGCCGCCCGCCGCGGTTACTACTACAGATCCGCCATCTTGTAACCCGACTCTCTGCCTTTCTCTTCCTCTTCCAGCAGGTTCGTACGGGCTGCCCTAGCAGGGGCTACGGCGGCCGACGAGCCCAACGCACAGTACCTTTACCTCCGAACACACTTCCGGAGAGTCAGACCTCGGCGATCTCGCGAGGAGTGCGCCGCCGAGGTGAGCCGGCCAAGGAGGGACTTCCTCCTCTTTCGGCCCCGCTTCCTGATTCGGGAATCTCAGTTGGGCGGGGAAGTCCCGCGAGCTTTTCTACCTGCGCCGGGAGGAAGCGTGTGTAGAAGGTTGCCTTGGCGATGGAGTTGCCGAGTTGTTCTTCGGGATTTGTAGGGCTGATGTTGGTCATGTGGCGGGTTGTCAACTCTGGACTTGCTCTCAGCAGAACAGAGCCAGGCTGAGAAGTCCGAATGCGTGCACAGGACTAGAGTGAAGCCAAGTGTAGGGACTCAGGCTGACAGCCCGAAAAGGACTGAGACGGGGTGAGGGTGTTCGAGTCATTCGTGAAGACGATGGGAGGTCGAGCCTTCACCCACTAAAATCCGTTATAGAATCTGCGAGGCTTCTGCCGGGAAGGTGTTCCATGGCCACGATGAGCAGTGGGCGATCTAATGTTCCACAAACGCGTTGACAGTTCCTATTTCCCGCCGAAGCGTTCTTCCGTTAGCCGGGTACCACGGACCATTAAAAGGTTCAGAGAGACCGGCGGCAGCGACGAGGCAAGCACAGGCGTACAGCCTCACAATCCTCGGGGAGCTCTCAGCTTCATGTGCCGCAAGAACGGTTTCCAGCGTGAAGTTAACGTCGCTCAGAGCGTGACGCTCGCCCGAAGGCATCCGCTCCCAGCGTAGTTCTGCCGCCTCTCCGTTCTCTTATATGGTCCCTCAACTCTTGGCTCTAACCTGAAAGGTGAACACGGGGCAGGTGCACATGTTGATCCCGCGGTGTATTTCGGGAGTTGTAGTCATCACCATGCTTGTCAAAGTGTGCTTATGATTTGACGAGGTTAGGCGGCAACTCATGTTTAAAAGGGTGTCTTATGTACATAGTCGCTTGATTGAAAAGGATTTCAAAATTTGAACTATCATTGCGATTCTTTAAATGTATGAGGGACCAAGAAAATTAGCCTGGTCTGCTGTCATTTGCCTGTAACGACTGCATATGGAAATTGCAGCCTATGGTATGTAACAGGATTCTGCCTATGATAAAAGGACGTGAATCACTATACATAAGTCCCTGATAATCTGTGACTGATATGGACAAAATGTACTTTGAACCAGGGAAAATATGACTTGTTTGGGGAAGGCCATAGAAAGCTTTCCAGAGTCAGTGTTTTAGCCCAATGTTAGAGGACACCCAAGGATTTGTCTAAGCATCCTTTTCATTGCCCACTCTAAAGGAGAAAAGAACGTTGGCAAGAGCACTGGATAGATCCTGGAAGCCCACTCAGCCTTTAGGACAGAAATTTCAGGTGCCCAGAGCATTCTCTGTAGAATGTTTTGGTCAGGGTCCATCCAGCTTATGCTGTAGTCTGGAAGCATCACTGTGCCATAGCCATACCTTCCCCCAGAGTCTTTTACAAGGAAACTACAACTCCAAAAGGTTGTAGCCCAAATGAGCCCCTGATGTCCTTGATCTTTACAAGTAATACCTTTATATGTGAAAAAATTAAAATGGCAAAGAACTTCTGCAATGCAAGGTAAGTCTCTTCAGCTCCCGCTTCCCGCTATTCTCCAGAAAACAGTGACTATATCACTCCCCACTAGATCCCCTCTCATTCTCACTGTGTGTGAGGTTAGACTGGGGGCAGTTCCTTGGTGTGTGTCCTATACATTTGTACATTTGATTTAATGCTGCTATCATCATCTAAAAATGTTAAGTAATTTTTGAACATTGTTTTCTTTCCACTAGGTTTTATGCTGTATTTTGTTTTAGAAATAGTTTAGCATGTGCAAATGTGTGTGTAAATATACTGTAGTTGTCTTTTGATGATTTAAATGACTGTTTCCAGGACTCAAATCCATCCCAATATCTGTATGATGAAGTCTTTCATATAAAATGGCATATGTTTTGCTTATAACCTATAAGGTCCTGCAGAATAATTTGTATCATTTTTGGATTATATTACTATAATACTTTATATAGTTATATTACAATACAAATGCCACACATTTTTAAAAAAGATTTTTATTGCGTGTGTTTTTGTATGTGTGTGGTTACCAGAAGGTTTTGGATGCTCTAGAACCAGAGTTATAGTTGTGAATAGCCAGATGGGTTCTCCACCAGAATTCTTTAACTGCTGAAACATCTCATCACTGCCATAGAAGCTTTTAAAAAATGAGATTTATTCATTTGGTGAAGGGAGGGGCTGTGCTACAACATAGTGTAGAAGTCAGTCCTAGAAGTCAAAGTCAGGTTGTCAGTCTTGGCGGCAAGCACATTAGAACCCTTTCTCCTACCTGACACAGGTATTTTTGCAGGAGGAAAAAAAATGCAGAAAACAAAAAACAAAAAACCCTCCCTTAAGCCATATGAGTTTGGTAGAATTCATGTATATAATATGTATGTATGTATGTATATTGTTACCACTTTCAGTTCTCTGATGACCTTCTCTGAGAATGATTGTGTGTGTGTGTGTGTGTGTGTGTGTGTGTGTGTGTGTGTGTGTGTATTTATAGAAAGGCTTACAGCCTATGGTCTAGCTAGTCCAATGGCTCTCTATGAATGGAAGGTCCAAGAATCTAGTAATTTAGTCTATGAGGCTGTATGTCTCTATGACTCTGTTGGTCTTCAGTATATGGCAGAATCTGAAGAAGTAGGCTCCAGTGAAGGAATGGACTTGCCAGTGAGATCAAGAGTAGGAACAAGTAAAGAGAGCAAACTTCCTTCTTCCATGTCCTTTACATAAGCTGCCAGGCAAGGTGTGGCCCAAATTAAAGGTGATCTTCCCACTTCAAATAATTTCATTAAGGAAAAAAAAATCCCTGTGTACCCAGGTTACTGTCTTAGTTGGAGTTTTATTGCTGTGAAGAAACACGAACACCACAACAATAATTGGGGAAAACATTCATTGGGGCTGGCTTACAGCTTAGAAGTTCAGTCTATTATCAACATGGCAGAAGCCTGGCAGCACACAAGTATACATGGTGCTGGAAAGGTAGCTGAGTGTTCTACATCTTGATTCACAGGCAGCAGGGAGAGAGAATGTGCCACTGGGCCTAGGTTGGGCTTTTGAAACTCCAAAGCCTAACCCCAAGGCCATACATATTCCAACAAGGGCACAAGTCCTACTATTTTCAAATAGTGCCACTTCCTGTTAGCCTATGGGGGCCATTTTCATTCAAAGCAGCACAGGAACCTATCCAATTGCTTGGGTTTTAGTTAATTCCAGATTTAGTCAAGCTGACAACCATGAATGGCCATCACAGGTTGTATACTAAGGCAAGAAAACAAGCAGTAAGATTGTTTTTGCGGAATGGTTTTAGTGTCTGACACAATGTGGCCTCTTTTTGCTGACAATAACCATGTTGCCTGTGCAAAATTTCAGGCACCTAAAAAATATGGAGGAAATAACTAGAGACTGAAATTGAGGTATTTAGGATATTTCAGAGACTAAATCTAGGTCCCAAGTGATAGACTTGAGCTTATTTCTTGCAATTTTAAGGGTAGATATAGGACTTGAGGTACGTGGAGCTCCATTTTATATTTTAAAGATATCTGAATGCTCAGGCTAGTCTTGGCTATGTAACCAAGGCTTTTGTTGGGAAAACCGAAGCCTTAAAATGTGGTTGAGAGCCCCTTAGTGATTTTGGGATTGTAGACTTTTGGACCCTCAGACCTTGTAGATGCAGCTCATGAATCCTTATAAAAGCAAGCACTTTCTTTCCTTTACTACTTATTTATTTTCTCTCTAGCTCTGAAACCATGGTAACTAGGTTTAAATCTATGGGAACTGCTTGGAAGATTACACACCAAAGGACCTAAAATCAGCCAGAATGTTGAGTTGGGAAGTCACATTACACCTGGAATTAGATTTTCAGTGTGCAGCTAAGAGGCTTCGTAGACTTCACTTGCACTCTTTGGGAGCAGGTATTTAACCATAAAATAGACTACAGGCATAGGACAAAGTCATTGCAGGTTTAGCTCTTCAAGGCCTGGAAAAGTTTTGCTGAGAAAAGTGGAAACGAGTTCTCCACATAGCAGCTTGGACTCCTGAGGAAGAGAGCTAGTTCCTCTGATGTGCTCACTTGTGAATCATACTTGTTTTGTTAAGTGGTTTAGGTGGTCATCTCAAAGTGTTTTTGTTTTTCTCTGATACACCTTTTAATTTCATAACCACCAGAAGTGTTGAATAATAGTGGTGCTTGTTTTGTTCCTGACTTTGACATAGTGTTATGTTTCTAATACTTAGCTAATATATATGTATATATATGCATACATATATTTCTAATACTTCTAATATATATAAATATATATATCATGTGCATTCAGGATCCTGCTGAGGGCAGAAGAGGTTGTCGGATCTCTTGGAACTGTAGTTTACTGGTGGTTGATATAAGCTAGCCCTGTAAGCCATCATGTGGGTGCTGGGAACCCAGTCCTAACTGCTGAGCCGTCTCTCCAGCCCATTTCTAATTTTTGACTGATATTTGCCAAATTATGGACATTGTATACATTGAATTTTTTAAGTTACTTCTCTGGGAACTGGTGATATGTGTTCCCCTCAATATTTTTGTTATTTTATATGTTATGATAATTACCTACATATTTTATGCTTTGTGTTCTTTAGTATCACTTTCTAGTTTATGAATTCTTGAGAATTATGGTAATTTTATAGGCACAATTTAAAAATATTAGTAGGCAACTGCTACTGTAGTTTTCATGAAACATGGTGTTTTTCAGTACTCCTAGCACATGTAGAATAAAGTTCAGTCTTAATTCTAAACTGCTTTACTGTATATTCTCTTATCTTTGTCTGATTATGAAACAACTACTACTCAACAGTCTGTCTCTCTCCTGCCACCATTCCTTACAGCCAGGCTCACCTAGTGACCTCTCTATATTAAGAAGCAATTCAAATTCCACTGCTTAGAAAGTTACACTTTTTTTTCCTTCTAGTTAATAGCTTGTTTTCTCTATGCAGCTTGGGGTTTTTGGGAAAGATTAGGTTGTACTGTTACCCAGACAAGGGTTAAATATCTGCCTTTAAGAGATTCTTCTGCGTTAGCCTCCTTTGGAGCTTGGGTATTGCAGGTGCCTGCCACTATGATCAACTCTTATCACTCTAAAATGACTTTGTGTATCAATGTGCAGACACAGTTAAACCTCAGGGATCATTCATTTGGAGATAAGGTCTCTTCACTGGCTTGCAATTTGGCCAGCGAGCCCCAAGGTTCCACCTGTCTTCATCTACCTGGTATTGGGATTACAAGTTCAAGCCTTCATGTTTGGATTTTTTTAATGTGTGTTCTGGGGATTGAACTGTTATGCCCATAATAAAAATACATGGTTATTCATTTAGTATGTGTATATGCATATATACATGCCATGACATACATGTGGAGGTCAGGACTTGTGTGAGTTAATACTCTCCTTGTACTATGTGAGTCTCTCAGATTAAAGTCAGGCTTGACGGCAAGTGCCTTTATCCACCAAAGGATCTTGCTGGCCAATATTTTTTTTTGAAAACTTTTTTTTCTTTTAATATTTATTGTGCATGTTTACACTTTTTTTGACAGTATGTATGAGGTCAGAGGACAACTTAGGGGAAATCAGTTTTTTCTTTCTATTACATGGTCCTAGATTGTCAAGACAAGTATCTATCTGCTGAGCCATCTTATTAGCCCCCACCATGACTTTAAAAAACACCAGAGCCAAGATGCATATAAGCAACTCTCAACATTTGGGAGGTAGAGGCAGAAAGATAGCTTCAAGTTAGGTCAGCCTGTTTTACAGTAAACTCCAGGGAAGTTATGGTTACAAGAACTCCTAGCTAGAGTGCCTATCAAATTAATTAGTAACTATATTAAACATTAAGTTTCCAAAGGAAACAAAGAACAACATACTGTAGCATTGTGCTCATAAAAGACTCTTTTTAATTTTTAAAAAAATTTTTGTTTGGGGTGTGGGTGTGTGTTATGTTTTGCCAAGGCCTCTTAATATTTTCCAACTGAAAAAGAAAGTGTCACAAGACTCACCACTGGGGTGGAAATTTCTTTTGGGGTATCTTTCTTAATGTCTGTTGCCACTGTTCCCATACACAGACCCAATCGATTCACTTGTTGATGAACTTGACTTGGATTGGTTACTTTGGTTCATAGGTACCTTTTCTCTGGGGAGGATAGAGCTCAAAAGGTCACCTGTTGGGAGCCGCCCTCACATTTGCCATTATAAGATGGCGCTGACAGCTGTGTTCTAAGTAGTAAACATAATCTGCACACGTGCAGGGGCAGTTTTCCCGCCATGTGTTCTGCCTTTCCCGTAATGACAACTGAGCCGATGGGCTGCAGCCAATCAGGGAGTAATACGTCCTAGGCGGAGGATAATTCTCCTTAAAAGGGACGGGGTTTTGCCATTCTTTTTCTCTCTCTTGTTCTTGCTTTTTCTCTCTCTTGCTCTTGCTTTCTTGTTCTTGTTCCTTTTCTCTCTCTTGCTCTCTTGCTCTCTTGCTCTCTGGCTCCTGAAAATGTAAGCAATAAAGCTTTGCTGCAGAAGATTCCGGTTTGCTGCGTTCTTCCTGGCCGGTCGTGAACGCGTGTAAGAGTTGGTGCTGAAACCCGGGACAAGAAAACTCGGGACGGGAGTTAACCATCACCGGCGCAAGGAAGATTCCTCATTCCGGAACCAGAACTGCGGGTCACGGTCATAAAGGTTCCCGTAAAACAGACTGTTGAGAAGGATTCAACTGCGTGAATTCAGAACTCTTCAGCTGGGGAACAGGGTACCCGTAAGTATAGCTTTACAAGGTAAGTCTGGCCTTGAACTTTCTAACGAAATTCAAGACAGTCTATCAGAAGTAAAGTGGGAAATAGCTTTACAAGGTAAGTCTGGTCTTGAACTTTCTAACGAAATTCAAGACAGTCTATCAGAAGTAAAGTGGGAAATAGCTTTACAAGGTACGTCTGGCCTTGAACTTTCTAACGAAATTCAAGACAGTCTATCAGAAGTAAAGTGGGAAATAGCTTTACAAGGTATGTTTGGCCTTGAACTTTCTCTAGTGTTAGGAGCCTTTTTGTTCCTTTTCACATGTTATCAAGTGGTTAAGGCAGGGCTGAAAATTCTGGATGAAATTCAGGGCAATCTATCAGAAGTAAAGCGGGGAGAGAGAGTAGGAGCAAAGAGGAAATATGGTACACAAAATAAGTATACAGGCCTTTCCAAGGGTCTTGAACCTGAGGAAAAGTTTAGGTCAGGTAAGAATACCTGGGGAGAGATTGGAAGGAAGGAGAAGGAAAAAGAAAAGAAAAAAGATCAATTAGCAGAGGTCTCTAGGAGAAGGAGCCTATACTCATCACTAGGTGAGCTCAAGGAGCCAGTACTTAATAGTTCTGAATCAGATGAAAAGGCTATTAGGGCCTGGAAGGCGCTCTCCCAAGCAGGTGAAGCCACTGGACAACTAACAAAGATCGTCCAGAGACCTCAGGAGTCATTCTCAGATTTTGTGGCCAGAATAACAGAGGCAGCAGAGCGTATTTTTGGAGATTCAGAGCAAGCCGCGCCTCTGGTAGAATAGCTCATTTATGAGCAAGCCACGCAGGAATGCAGAGCGGCCATAGCCCCAAGAAAGAACAAAGGCTTACAAAACTGGCTTAGGGTTTGTCGGGAGCTTGGGGGACCTCTCATTATGCGTTACTTCCATTCAGTATGAGAAATTTACTAGGGCAGCTAACTTGTCAAAAAGTCTTTCTCAGTATATGTTACAGAATTGGACGGCTGAATTTGATCAGACCCTTCGGGAATTGAGACTTGCCATCATTCAGGTCAACTCCACGCGCTTGGACATGTCCCTGACCAAAGGATTACCCAATTGGATCTCCTCAGCATTTTCCTTCTTTAAAGAATGGGTATGGGTGGGATTATTTGGAGATACACTTTGCTGTGGATTAGTGTTGCTTCTTTGGTTGGTCTGTAAGCTTAAGGCCCAAACTAGGAGAGACAAGGTGGTTATTGCCCAGGCACTTGCAGCTCTAGAACATGGTGCTTCCCCTGATATATGGTTATCTATGCTTAAGCAATAGGTCGCTGGCCATTCAGCTCTTGCACCCCACGAGGCTAGTCTCATTGCACGGGATAGAGTGAGTGTGCTTCAGCAGCCCGAGAGAGTTGCACGGCTAAGCACTGCAGTAGAAGGGCTCTGCGGCACATATGAGCCTATTCTAGGGAGACATGTCATCTTTCAAGAAGGTTGAGTGTCCAAGTGTCCTTCTCCCCAGGTAAAACGACACGGGACCAGACCAGGACCCCTCTGGGTGATGAGCCTGGGAGGAGGTTATGTGTACGGCTCCTTTACCTGCACACTGGGGATTTGACCTCTATCTCCACTCTCATTAATATGGGTGGCCTATTGCTCTTATTAAAAGAAAAGGGGGAGATTTTTTTTTTTTTTTTCCTGCGGCAAAACTCTTACACGCGTTCTCACGACCGGCCAGGAAGAACACAGCAAACCGGAATCTTCTGCGGCAAAGCTTTATTGCTTACATTTTCAGGAGCCAGAGAGCAAGAGAGCAAGAGTGCAAGAGAGAGAAGCAAGAGCCAGAGCAAGAGCAAGAAAAGCAAGAGAGCAAGAATGAGAAAACAAGAGAAAGAAAGAGAAAAAGCAAGAACAAGAGAGAGAGCAAGAAAGCAAGAAAAAGAACAAGAGCAAGAGAGAGAGAGAAAGAAAGCAAGAGAGAGAAAAAAAATGGCAAAACCCAGTCCCTTTTAAGGAGAATTATCCTCCGCCTAGGACGTATTACTCCCTGATTGGCTGCAGCCCATCGGCCCAGTTGTAAAGGCAGAACACATGGCAGGAAAACTGCCCCTGCACGTGTGCAGATTATGTTTACCACTTAGAACACAGCTGTCAGCGCCATCTTATAATGGCAAATGTGAGGGCGGCTCCCAACAGTCACCAAAAAAAAAAAAAAAAAAAACCAACCAACCAACCAAACAAACAAAAAAACCCTGCTTTCTATAACTTTCACTCTTATTTAGCTAGTTGTCCACTGATATCAGATCTATTATCTTTACAACCTGCAGGCTAAAGTTAGCATTTTGACTGCTTCCTCCTCTTTCAACTTTATATTCCACTTCCCCGTGAGATAATCAAGTAGTGCTGTTTTAGTTGACTTCTAAGACTTGCATATCAAGCATTAACCAATAAAATGCCCCAACAGACTTGCCTATAGGCTAATCAGATGGAAGCATTCTCTCATTAGCACCACCCCTAGTCAGGTGATCCTGGATGGTTTAAGAAAATAAGCTGAGGAATGCATGGGAGCAAGCCACTAAACAAATCCTTTCTTCCTGAAGGTGATTTTGTTCATCATGGACTTATAGGACAGATCAGTTCAACCCCTTACGCAAATGTCTTTCTAATTTAAAGCATCTGCTACTACATCATCATGTGTTCCATGCTTGTTTACTAAGCATTTTAGAACTTTTAGCTTTGCTTGCTGACGTCACTGCACATGTCATAGTGCTCAGTCCATAGTAAATGTTAAATGAATGAATTCAGTTTGGCTAAGTAAGCTGAATGAAACAGCTGCTGATGTCCATGCTTCTTAGATCTAGAAATTTAAGATATTTAGGAAGGGAAGGAAAATAGTCAAATAAAACCCATAGTTTGAGTGAGGAAGATGGCTTGGCAGGTAAAGGTGCTTGTTGTAAGTTTGATGACTTGAATTTGTTTCTTGGAACCCACAAAGTGGGTTGTACTGATTCCCACCCATGCACAGTAGTTTGTAAGTTCACAAAATAAATAAACGTAAAAAGAATTGAACACTAACTTATGTCAAAATAAAGGTCATAAAGGAACAACCTGTAAGTACTATAAATCAGTTTTTGGCATATGATAGTCCAAGATTAAACACTTAGAAATTATGGAAAACTACCATGATTTAAATAAAGATAAGCAGATGCTCTGGCTGGCACGTGTGGTAGGCTCCTGTCTTAAGCAGAAGTGATGGTGCTTCAATTGTTGGTATTAGTGAGCTATCTGTTTAATTCTGTAGCATTCTCTTGGAGTTCTAAGAATTGGCTTTGTTTTTTCCAAATTGTTAGCAGTTTAGCATACCTTTGATGCCTTTGAAAATTAAGAGCAAATTTAAGAAAACCAAATTAAAATTAAAAAGTCCTACCACTAAAGGTTACTGTCCCTTAAATTAAGGATTTGGTGGTCACTACTAAATAATATTAATTATAGAAATAATTGTTCATTTTCAGTTACTTCAATATTTCAGAACATGTATCAATATTGTCTAATATGGTGTTTTACACAGAATAATATTTACTGACTTAAGTATAAACATACCTTAAAAATCTTTGGCTTGAACAAGTACATATTTAAATAAATCCCAAATCAAAAATTCACATATATTTTTTATAAGATTATAAAAAGGAACACAGTCTAAATTATGTAGTATTTACTTTTTGTGGACTATTAGCATGTTTTAAATTACAGCAATTAGCTGGGTATGGTGGCTCACTCCTTTGAGTGATGTGGTGTCAGGCAGGTGGATTTCAGTTCCAGGCCTGCCTGGTCCAGTGGGTTCTAGGGACCCTGTCTCAGAAAAAAAATAAAAATAAAAAGGCGATGGATTTGACAGTTATCAGTTATTTCTAGACATTATATCAATAATCTTTATACTGACTGATTCCTCTCATTCTTACAAAAATATTCACACACTGCCAATTACATAATATGAAGAATGACCTAGTTCTGTCCCATGAGTGTGTAATTTTTATATTAGGTAATTAAAAAAACCAAGTTACTCTAGCAAGAATTCCATTTATAGGATTCATTTCACTGTATTTATGATCTTGTGACCAATTTGAAAGACGAATCATTAGCAACTGAATCAAATCAGCTCCTCCCAATTAAATGTGTAATTGCTTTGAAGAACTAGGTTCTGGCTTTCAAAATGCCAACTTCTAGTGTGTAAAATAATAGTAGGCAAGCACAGTTGTTGAACTAATGAGAGTGGCTATTATTATATATGAAGAGAAGGAAGGTATAAAAAAGATCCTTAGGGAGGTATACATGATCTATTATTTTTCAATAGTTTACAATTATAGGAACAGAAAGGTTCTCTTTCCTAAGATATAAAAATAGCTTATTTTTAATAATAAATATTTATTGATTTAATCCAAATAAGAATAAGCAAATATAGGTTGCTCCTGAAATAAAAAAGGCACATGATCATTTTAATACAAATAATTATACTCAAATTATATATAAATCTACACAGTAAGCAGGACTGTTAAAATTTGCTCCACAGAATATCGCCATTGAATATTATTTCAAAAGGAGTCAAGGGTTAGAGTTAGATGACTGTGAGACAGGCTCTCCCATTACAATGCTGCTTCTATCATTTAGAGTTTTGAGAGCAGTTGTAGCTGGAGACTGAAGTACTTTACGAGAAAGCCTCATTCTTCCATCAGCTGGATCACGGCCAAAGTATTTGACCTATGTTAAAGAAATAGATTAAAGTTAACATGTAATTTCATAGATTTAGATTTACGCTGTCCAAATAAGGCAGTAATTAATATTTGTGTGTGTCTAATAAAAGCACAGCTTAGTTCTATGTAGAGATACACTCAATAAATATAATCTGGTTAAGTAGCTGTTATAAAAAAATAAAAAGAATCAATGTGTATTTCCCTATGCTTGTTATCCTAACACTTGTTGGCAGGAGGCTTGCTGAATTTTCGGATAGCCTGAGCTACCAAACAATGGCTCACTGGGTTAAAGTAAGATCTTATTTAAAGAAAACCCAAAGTTAATTAACTAACCAGCAAAAATTTAGAGACTTCTGGTAAACTGGCTGTGCCTTTTAATGGTCTCTAGATCTCTATACTGAAGACAAAAGTTACAGTTATGATTTATATAAGGATATTCTAAACCCAGTTCTACAAATTCTGTAGGGTGCTTACATACTCATACTTTCTCTACGACTCAGGGACTATTACAGTAGAGTATATTTTTCCATGGAAAAGGCAAACAAGGATGAAATGGATGGATGCTATATTGGGTCTCATCTTTTCCCAAAGCTGCTTAAACGATAGGAGCACAGATTGGGAATAAACTCGTGGCCTTAGTTACTCAGGTATAACCAGAACAGAATGTGGTGCATCCAACACACCAGATTATGAACAACTTCTATTCACTGATAGAGGACAAGGTCAATTTTATTATCAGAATTCTAGGCCCCAGCAACATTAGTCTTAGGTAAGTTCAAAAACATGTCAAGTACAAAGGCTCAGCCACTCAAACTGGACAAGGCTTTCAACCATGTTATCAAGTCTATCACCAAATGGTAGTGTCTCTGTCTCTTCTCTCCTCTCTCTTTCTTTCTCTCCTTCCTCTTCCCCTTCCCCTTCCCTTCCCTTCTTTCTTTCTTTTGTGATCTCCTTGAGGGAAAGAGTCTTATTTTAAATCCTTACTTAGAAAGTCTGGTTAAGGCACCCTAGCTTATAAAAGCACCGTGCAGAGATACAAGTTAAGTGTTTATTCTACTCTTTCAAAAAGACTAATTGGAACTTGAAGCACAATTTACACCTTTAAAGATAATATATAGAACATAGGTACCTGAATTTCTTGGCCAACCTCTAGTCCTAGGGCAGTGGGATGTTTAATCTGAAAAAAAGTTAATACATTAGTTATATATAATTAATAACTACAGAAGTAAACATCTTTCCCTAAGTGAATAGCTGTATTTGTTTTTCTGCAAAATCAAAAATATCAAAGTAGTCAGAAGAAAATGAAAGCCACACAAAACTCTTTGGTTTTTCGAGACAGGGTTTCTCTTTATAGCTCTGGCTGTCCTGGACCTCACTTTGTAGACCAGGTTGGCCTCGAACTCAGAAATCCGCCTGCCTCTGCCTCCTGAGTGCTGGGATTAAAGGCATGTGCCACCATGCCCGGCTTACACAAAACTCTTTGTAGATAAGTATTGCAAAATGCACAATTAATGGGCAAAATGCACAATTCTCAACAATTCGGTTGATTTTAATATTAATTGTTTTTAACAATTAGAAATAGTGAGATCTGGGCCGAGGAGATAGCTGAGAAGACGAGAACACTTGTTGCACAAACTGAGAACCTGAGTTCAGATCCCCGGCATCTATAAAAAGCTAGGGACAGTTATGCCTGTGCCTGTGACACCAGTACTGTGGACAATGCGGAGAGACAAGATCTTTGGAGCTGGCTAGCCACCAGACTAGATGACAATGGCAAACTGCAGGGTATGAGAGATCAAGTTTCCAGGGAATAAAGTGGGGAGACCCAGAGGAGGATCCTTGATACCTTCTTCTGATCTCCATGCACACATGCATGTACTCACTCAGCACACATCCACCACACACACAAATTAATTAGACTTTCCTTTTACCTTTCGTTGGTCAAGTTGTGAATTATGAAGCAGCACTGCAGTCATGTTTGGATACAGTTTTACCATCACTCCAGTGTCTCTGTAAAAAGATAGCAGCTTGGTTAAAACAGTAGCATGTATACCAACAAATAGAATCTATGGTCTTAAGGAAGAGTATCAAACAAATCCCTGACCATATTCTTGGATATATTTTTCTTTTTCTTTTTTTCTGGTGACAGGGTTTCTCTCTCTAGTGCTTGAAATCACTCTGTAGAACAGGCTGGCCTCAAACTCAAAGAAATCCACCTGCCTCTGCCATCCAAGTGCTGGGACTAAAGGCATGTCCCACCATGCATGGCTTCTAGGATATATTCTCATGATTATAAAAATTATGACTATGCAACAAATATATTTTTCTCATCCCTCTCTCCCTGTCTTTTAGTCTCTGTCCCTCCTTTCCCTGTCTTCACAGTGCTTGGGATTGAACCCAAGACCTCATACATAAGACCTCTAATAAGCTACATATCCTGAGCCCAAATCCTTATTTTGCAATAGAAAATTATGCCCTATAGTTATGAATCATTTGTGAATCAAAACACCAAGAAGGATAGAGAAAAAGAGAAACCTGTGTTTCTCTTCAACATTTTTGAAATTTTATTATTTTAGATTTATTTTGTATGTGTGAATGTTTTGCATGTGTGTGTGTGTGTGTGTGTGTGTGTGTGTGTGTGTGTGTATGCATGTCTGTGTACCATGTGTGTGCCTAGTGCCTGTGGAGGTCAGAGAGGACATTAGATATCCTGGACCCGTAGTTATATACAGATGGCTGGTTGGTTCTCTTTCTTTTTTCTCTAGTCTGAAAGCAACTAACTATATTGCTTATTTTTCACCTGTAATGTTAAATAAATTGTCCCATTCCCATTCTATACCTCCTCACCCCGAAATAGTATTCTGGGGTAATTTCAGCTGGTAAAAATACTTTGAGGTTGAAATGGACTTGAAAATATGTATTAATTATCAATATCTGTAGAAACAATAATAATGAAAAGGGAATAGTATCTATGTTTTAGGCTGTTTTCAGAGAAAATTAAATTGGCAGAATATGTGCTGTGAAAATAAAATATGGTAGAAACTTTGGTTTAAGGAAAAAATTCTGGCAGAAGAATCTATTATTATAGAACCAGGTTACTGAAAACATACATAATGGCATAGAAAAAAAAAATTAGCTTAAAAAAAAAAAAGAATTGCGTGAGGCTAGGGATGTAGCTTCAATTGGTATAGTACTCATATACTCAAGGCCCAGAGTTTGATTCCCAGCACTACATAAACAAGTCAAGGTGGTAGAAGCAGAAAGATCAGAAGTTCGGAGTCAGTTGGAGAGATGGCTCAGCAATTAAGAGTATTGCTGCTTTTCTAGAGGACCTGGGTTTGAGTCTCAGCACCCACATGGCTGCTCACATTGGTCTGTAACTCTAGTTCAAAGGACTCTGATGCCCTCTTCAGGCCTCTGCAGATCTCTCTCTCTCTCTCTCTCTCTCTCTCTCTCTCTCTCTCTCTCTCAGGCCTCTGCAGATCTCTCTCTCTCTCTCTCTCTCTCTCTCTCTCTCTCTCGCCTCTGCAGATCTCTCTCTCTCTCTCTCTCTCTCTCTCTCTCTCTCTCTCTCTCTCTCTCTCACACACACACACACACACACACACACTTGCAAGAAATACATGTAAGCAAAATCCCCATATATATAAAACAAACAATAAGCACAACAAAACAAAAAAGGTGTGGGCTAGAGGCACAGTTCAGTGGCTAAAATGTACATCCTGGTCTTCTAGAGAACTTAGGTTTAAATTCCTAGCACCTGCCTGGTGGCTCACAACCATCTAATGCCAGTCCCAGGGAATTTAACACCCTCTTCCCTCTTCAGGCACTGAATGGTGAGTAGACATACACGCAGACAAAACATCTATACACTTAATAAAGAGGCCCTTGGTTTTGTGAAGATCATATGCCCCAGTACAGGGCAATGCCAGGGCCAGGAAGCAGGAGTGGGTGGGATGGGGAGCAGGGGCCGGGGGAGGGTATAGGGGACTTTTGGGATAGCATTTGAAATGTAAATGAAGAAAATATCTAATAATAATAATAATAATAAAAAAAAAAGAATAAAGAGCAAAAACAGTTCAGAGTAATTCTCAGCTACATAATGACTTTTAATCCAGTCTGGGCTAGAGACCTTGATATATAAGTAAATCCACCCCCCTCCCCCCAGCTACTGGCATATATCTAAATATAAAGTGAAACTGGGCTTGCAGTAAAAGTCTTTTAAAAGTGAGCCCATTGCTTACTTGTAATTACCTGATTTCAGTTATTGTCGCGGTATAAACTGCTCCAAATTCTAATTGTTGCTCTTGCTGTAAAGTGTAAAATAAACCATTAGACTAATAAAGATAACAGGAAAAATAGGGAAAAACTATCACGAGATGTACACTTACATCATCTCTGCAAATTTCTGTAATGAAATCTCTTGCTTCATGCATTGCAGTAGGTGTTGGTGCAAATATGGAGAAGGTTTCTTCATCAACCTGACTAATTGTTACACCTTTAGAAGAAACACAGCGTCACAGAGTGGGAGGGACAAAAAAGAGGTAACTTAATACATTAAAATTAACAATCTCATTGCCAAAGGTGACTAATCTAAAAAGCAAATATGAGAATAGGGGAGGGGCCTCAAAACAATTGGACTGGGTTCTTTGTATGCTTAATGTTAGTCCCGTAGTGACGGGAACTGCTCACCATGAAGCATACACTGCTCTGCTGCCAGGTACCTGCCATTTTACCAGGCTCTGTGGATATAACAGTAAACCATGTCCTAACATTTTTAAGGCCAATTTTTAGGGCTTTCGTTTTGCTCTTTAATTATGACTAGAAATTACAGCAGAATACTTTCATTATCTTGCTTTATCATTTTCATCCTTTAGAATGAATAGGTGAATCATGTTAGTTTCTCACTCTTAACACTGGTTAAAGCAACTCTGCTTCTTGCCCTTTACAAGCCCGAAATGAGACTAGGCCATCTAAAACATTGCTTCTAGAAGAAACAAAACTTAACTATTTCTGGATATATTCTTTGTTGTTTTGTTTTGAATTTTTTGAGACAACCTTCAATAAATGTAGCCTTGACTGTCTTTGAACTCCGACTAGCCTTGAACTCATAGAGATCCACTTGTCTCTGCCCCTGAATGCAGGATTAAAGGTGTACACCACCACACCTGGCCTCTGTATATATACTCTTTAAACAAAAGATCCTGAGTGAAACTAAGTCAAAGCAGTAGAAGTAAGAAAGTGTAATAATAAGCCTTTCAAGTGAAAAACTAAAACTTATTTGGGAATTTCCAATTTTAAATGTGAAAGGAGTATGATGAATTTTTGTCATCCTTTCCTTTCATCTGAAGCAGGGTCTTGCTATGTTTGTCCTCCATGCTGCTATCCAATATATCTGGATCACAGGCATATCCCAATACTGCTGCTTTGTCCTTTTTGAATATTGTTGAGGATTAAGAGTAGCACAGTAGAGATAAAATAGCAAACTTACATGGTTTGGATTTAATAATACCCTCAAACTAGAGAGAACTCTTACCTGTCTCAGCCTGGAGTTTTTTTAAGTGATATCCACCAGGCCCAACGAATTTTGCTCGTTTTGATAATGGAACCTTTACTGTTTCTGAAATGCAGTGCAGACAAATATGTAAAAAAGGCAAAGATATACGAACCTAAACATATGTACAAATCTTTGATTATGAACTAGGATAAATTTGTTTGAATAATATTAATGAAAAATATACAAGAGTATGTTCTTGGGCTGGAGAGATGGCTCAGCGGTTAAGAGCACCGATGGCTCTTCCAAAGGTTATGAGTTCAAATCCCAACAACCACATGGTGGCTCACAATCATCTGTAATGAGATCTGATGCCCTTTTCTGCTGTGTCTAAAGACAGTTACAGTGTACTTATATATAATAAATAAATAAATCTTAAAAAAAAGAGTATGTTCTCAAATTTAAAGTTTGCTCTTCTTTCAATACACACAATGTTTTAAAAAAAAATAACACAGAAATTTTATGTATTGTGATTTTTGATACATGTACACATGTGTAAATATATCTGTTCTCACTTTCCATATTTTTATGGAAAGAATATTTAAAAATCTTTTTTCTAGGGCTGGGAAAATAGCTAAAGTCAGAAAAGGCATGTGCTTCTAAGCCTAATAGCCTAAGTTCAGTCCCCAGGACTCATATGGTGGGAGGATATAATCAAGTCCCACAAGTTGGACCCGGGACATACAATATGGCACATGCATGCCCCACCTACATATACACACAAATAAACGAATAATTGTAAAAGAATTTTTTCTTTTAAGATATTTATCAATAATAAAATGAAATAGGCTTATTTTGATAGGAGAAAAATATTTTAAAATAGTAGTAAATCTTTAAATATTAATACTATCAAACTACCGGTAATAATTTTAATGTCTTACCTACAACTGGTCCATTTTCTTTTCTTGATGCTCGAGGTTTTGAAATCGTTTTGTTCATTATCTGCAGTATCTCCTTCTTTGCCACTAGAAGGAAAAGCGACACAATAAAAATGTAACTCCTCAAGTAAGTATGATCTGAAATGGTTTCTCTGGTGTAGAATCCAGACTCTAGCTCACTAATGAAAGTTCTTTCTATTCCAATTATCTTAAAAAGTTACTTCTATTCCTCACTTACTTCTCCAGACTGACTCAGAAAGTTGCTTACTTTGTAAATATTAAAATTTCAATATTCTTTCATTTGAGTAGTCAATGTGATCAATAATTAATATTTGATCATGTTAAGTTACATTGCTGCAACTCTTCTAGTTTTAATGGTGCTGTGGAGCAAACCCAATTCTTTATACATCATAGGTCAACATTCTGCCAGTCAGCTACACTGGATTTTGAAAGCAAATACTGAATAGTAAGCTTAGTGGGAATTGTAGGTAGCATTAACAGACAGAAACAAGAGAGGAACAAGGCACACTGACTTACCTGACGCTTGTTGGATGGCTTCCATTATAATTTTAATTGGTACTCCAGGTAACTTAATATCAGCCTAATATAGAAAAGCCAAAAATAAATAGTGGCCCATGCCATTATTTAGATATTTAAAACATGAAACAGGATGGTTTTCAAAAATACCTGTAATGCAGTTATTCCTTTATTTGTACCGGCTATTTTGAAATCCATGTCACCATTATAATCTTCAATTCCCTTCAACAATTTAAGAAATTACAGTAAAGTTTAAACAAAACAAAATTCACCCATAGTCACTGTAGAAGAATTTCAAATTCTAGCTCTGGAAGTAAGCTGTATCCTTTAGCGTTAAATGCAAAGAGCCACCTCTGCTGCTTGATTGCTGTTCAATCGCACAAAGCTTGTCACTGCAAATATCACTTTATGGTTAGCTCATGCCTGTTTCTAAAAATACATAAAAAAATTCATTTAGAATTAACCCTAAGGGATCCATTCTGGATAAGTATGTAGCAATACATATCCTTTAAAATCCAAGGCAAACAGAGGAAACAAACACTGCTCTGCATTCTTGAAATGAACTGGTTCTCAACCTTCCAAATGCTGTAAGCCTTTGTTTAGTACAGCTAGTTCCTTATAGTGTGGTGATCCCCAACCAGAAAATCATTTTCATTGCTACTTTATAACTGTAATTTTGTTACTATTATGAATCATAATGTAGATATTTGTGTTTTCTGATGGTCTTGTGTCTTTTGATGGTCTATAAAAGGAATATCTAACCCCCTCAAAGGGATTGTGACATACAGATTGAGAGCCACTGTTCTAGTCTGAGGCTTCTATATATCTTTATTATTATTATTATCATTATTACAATTATATTTTTTATTTTTTGAGACAGGGTCTCCTCACATGACTCAGGTTGGCCTGGAACTTGTTATATAGTCTTAAGTTAGACTTTCTGCCTCAGCCAATGAAGGTATGTGCCTGGTCTAAGCATGTACTTTTAGATATACTTGTAAATATTTTAAACTGGGAATATACTTGCCAGAATATCTGTTAGCAAACGGTAGTCTTCTATTTCACCTTTCTCTGGATTGGTTTTGGTAACCAATCCCACTGCTACACCTGCAACAGCAGATGAAATTGGGACCCCTATAATTAATAACAATAAAAAAAAGGTTTGTATATTATGTATGTAGTAGCATAAGACAGTCTGAATTCTGTTGACTTTATTTAATATAAGAAGATGGTGTTCTCTAAATCATCAAATTGAATTGAAAAGGCCCTATCTCAGTTCATTTTGATCCTTTAATAATGTAAATACCTACCGCAAATAATAAATAAAAACAATACCTGTAAAGCAACAGGTAATTATCTATACTTGGCAAAAACCCAATGAAGCAGACTTTGATCTGTGCTCTGCTATTTTGCTTTTGGTTCCTTCTTCTAACTCTATATTTGTTAAATTTTCTAAGTCCGAACCTTTCAGTTCACCTCCCCATAGCAGCCTTCTAGGAAATTTTTGTATACAACTATAAATGTAATCATAATTTTTAAATTCTTATTTGTGAGAAACATGTTGTGTACATTATCTGATATCTTGCCCTTTTTAATTCATAACAAACCTACAGCACACTAATCCCCATATATGTAATAAAGAAATAAACATTAAAAAGTACGTATCTATCTTTCCTTTGTTATTTTGAGATAAGATTTTACTATATAGCTTGGTATTGGGTTGTCTCAAACTCACATGCTTCTTGCCTTAGCCTTTCAAAGTGCTATGGTCACAGGTATGTACTACTATGTATGGCTACAAACCAATTTAAACAAAGACAGGATCTCTCTGTGTAGTCCTGGCTGGTCTTGAACTCACAGAGATGTGTCTGCCTCTGCATGCGGATGCCATAAGAGGGCAATGGATTCCCTGGAAGTAGTTACAGATGGTTATAAACCACCATATGGGTTTTGGGACCAAATCCAGGTCCTCTGAATGTGCACCAGTGAGCCATCTCACCAGCTCCTACAATTGTATCTTAACTGCCTAGTCCTTCCACTTGGATCTTTTGGCCAAGGCCTAGATTTGCTTAGACAAACTTTGCTGGAAACTTTGTTTCTATCAAAACAGAATCTAGTTAAGTAAATAATAAAATATAAAACCCTTTAAGTTGTCCATAACCTAATTTTGTATTTGTGTTGGTTGTGGTGATGGGATGATTAGCTAAGCAAGCACTGTATCACTATTATACCCTCAAGCTGGAGATTTGTTTTTTTTAAAAGACTTTTAAGTTGTAAGTATGAGTGTATATGCTTGGGGACCATAAGAGGGCATCAAATCCTTTGGAGATGATTGTTATACTCAGAGTGAGTGCTGGGAACCAAAATTAGGTTCTAGCTCCAAGGTGGGGGCCTAAAGTATTCTGGACACTGAAGTGGTTAGAATGAGAATGTCCCTCATACGCTCAGTATTTGAACACCGCAGCCCCAGTCTGTGGTGCTGTCTGGGGAGCTGATTAGACTATGCTGCAGGAAGTATATCAATGGAGGCAGGCGTTTAGAGTTTACAGACTGGCCCCATTTCCAGCTTGTTCTTTCTCTTTTGTTTCTACCACTGAACATGTGATCTCTAGCTTCCTGTTTCTGCAGCCATGCTTCTTCATGCGTCACGATGGACTTTCTTTTATCTGTCTGGAATCATAGGCTAAAGGGAATTCTCTAGTTTGCACAAGTTGCTTTGGTCATGGTGTTTTATCATAGCAATAGAAAAGTAACTAATATAGTTAGTATACATTCTGTTCCTAGAGATTCAGTGCTCATAATGAATCTACTCAACTTACATTAAACAAATTGCTTAAGGTGGACATAATGGCTCATGCCTATAATCCCAGCACTTGGGAAGTGAAGGCAAGAGAATCAGGAGTTCAAAGTCAGTCTCAGCTGTATAAACTCAATTTGAGGCCAGCCTAGGCTACATGGAACCCTGTCTCAAAATACAAAACAAAAACCCATCTCAAATAAATAAATGAATAAACAAAGGGTTGAAGAAGTGGCTCAGTGGTTAAGAGCATTTGCTGCTCTTGTGGAGAACCTGGGTTTAATTCCCAACACCTACATCAGGCAGCTAATAACCACCTGAAAGTATAGCTCCAGGAGACCCAACTACTTCTTTTGACTTTTGAGGATATCAGGCAGGTATGTGATGTTCATATATACACATACACATACTCACACATACAAACAAACATCTTTTAAAAAGGAGGAAGTAAAACAAAACAAACAAACATGTTTTAGCTGCTCAAGTGGCCTTCAAAATCTGGTTCACTTACTTAATGGTTCCTTTGAATACATTCAGACAACAATGCTATTTTATAACTTCATCATTTTGCACAGGCTACTCAGTCCATGTTTTCAATGGGCCTCATTCTAACCTAACTATTCAACCTTTAAACTAGGTAAAATATCATGGCCTCTAACTCAGTTATCCTCAACCTAATTTATTATTTTCCACTGTGCAATACACATACTTATCAATTTGCTCATTGGTATTTTATGTTAATTTCTATACCTGTAAGCTTTTTAAAAAAATAGATTCCATTTGTGTCAAGAGTGTGCAGGCTTGGCTTAGGGCTTAGAAGCACTCATTTCTTTGAACTAAACTGCATACTTTTTCTTGGCCCTTTCTACAGTACTTGATTTTAATTCTTATTAAATTCAATATTTTTACATGTGTTTATATTTTTCATCTTTTTTAAAAAAAGAGACATAAACTTTAGTGGGTGTGGTGGTATACTCTTTTAATCCCAGGACTCTAGAAGTGATCTCTGTGAGATCAAGGCCAGCTTGATCTGCAGGACAGCCAGGGTTACATAGTGAGACTCTGTCAGAAATGAATAGATTTTATCATTTAATACAATAGTTACCATTCCTTTTTCTTTCTTCTCTTTTTGAGACAGAGCCTTGCTGTGTGGCTTTGGCTGGTCCCAAAGTTGCCATCTTGCCACCAGAAGCTGGATGACAGCTACCCTTATTCCTTTTTACTAACATCCTTTATATTGGGAGGTCACTGTTGTTATGGAAAGGAAATGGGCTGCTGATGAGGCATCTTTTAAGTATTCTACCTGGTACCTCTCTCCTGTGGTACCTTTCTCTTATACATTGATTAGTAGTCATAGATGATGTATCTATTATTTAGTATAAAATTCTGTACCATTTACATAAAAGATACCTACCCTGATAAGAGAGATTTCTAGATAACAGTATTCCTCCACCTCATTTGGAATTTAGGTTTTTTTTTTTTCCACCCAGAAATAACAACAAAGTCAGTTATAGACATTATTTATTTCTCTTTATTATCTTCTGGCTCCTTTCTATAGCCACTTTTCATTCTAAAATATATTCACCCATTCCCTTTTAAAGAGAGTTTTATTTCATTACTGTATGTGTATGGGTGTTTTGCTTGCATTTATGTCTGAGCACCACATGTAGGCCCAGTGCCCAGGAGGCTAGAGGACATAAGATATTCTAGGACTGGAGTTACAGATGGTTTTAAGCCACTCCCTAAGTACTGGGCACCAAATCAAGGTCCTTTCTAAGAGTAGCCAGTGCTCTTACATGTGTCCAGCCCTACACGTGTCTTTTATGAACTACTTGAGAGTCTTAGGAAGTCCTACAGTTCTATCTTACAGAAAGTGTAGTCTTGTAAAATCAACAACTGCCTATGCTTCATGTCAGTGCATCACCACTGGCAATATTAGTCTAAACCTGGAATCCCCTTATATTTCCTTAGACAGATCTTTGTCCTGTAATCCCAGCCACTTGGGAAGTAGAGACCAGAGAATCAGGAGTTCTAGGCCAGCCTGAATTACATAACACTATCTCTGAAGCGAGGGAAAAAGTCTTTTACCTTTCAGTTAGTCTTTTCTTAGCATTTTTCTGAGATAGAATCTTATTAAGTCACTCTGGTCAGCCTTGAACTCAGAGATCTGCCTGTTTCTACTTCTGGAGTGCTGGAATTAAACCATGATTCTTGGCTGCTTTTTTTTTTTTTTCTTTTTAAATTTGAGACTTGGCTGAGAAAGTAACTTGTTTTTAAAAGAAATGACTTATTTGCTCATCACTATGTCCCAAGGACTTAGATCACTGTTTGATTTATAGGTGAAGATTTGTAAAATGAATGAAGACAAACAATAGAAAATTTAATATATGTACCTCTGGTAAATAGAACTGGGAAAAGATCATTAGCAGTTTTCGCTTTAGCCTGATTGAAGCTTTACTGTTTCTAAGTAACATTAAAATCTACTCACATGACTGTTTCACTTCCTCTTTGGGTTATGCTCCCTTCTAGATTTTATATCTGTGTTGTAAATGTTCAAGCTTAACAGAGAAATCGTTGTGTGTCCTCTGTAGTACCTTTGGGTGCCTTTTCTCTCTCTCTCTCTCTCTCTCTCTCTCTCTCTCTCTCTCTCTCTATATATATATATATATATATATATATATATATATATATATTTATTTATTTATTTATTTATTTTTTGAGTAGCACTGTAACTACCAGAAACAGTTCATGAACGCCTAAAACATGAGCTCTTTCTTTTTTCGTGTCACAGACTCAAGGGTTGCATCAAACTACTTCCCGTATACCTCCTATAGAATCGTTTCTGTGGATACTTTTAGAGTGCTGCTCTCTCCAATATAGTGGTTACTATAAACCTATTCAGACACTACATGGTTACTCTCTCTCATGGATTCTAATGCTTTTGTTTACTAGTTGAAACTTCTTTATTGACAAGAATCAATTCTGGAAGTCTCCACTTTTGGAAGGTGAGAAAGTGCATTTGGTCACCAAGGCAAGTGTTTATAATTTTCAGTATATTATAAATTTCCAATGTCTTTTAGCTAAAAATAAGAACTTCAGCTAATATCTTTCTGATGTAATTATATTGTATCTAGCCCACGGTTTTGACTTTTATTAAATCCAATCTAAACAAATTTTATATTCTGTACTAATGAATATATATGTAAAATACTAACAGTTTTGAGACATAATCTTTACCTGCATCCATTAATGCCAAACTTCCACCACATGCAGATGCCATAGAAGATGACCCTATTTGGGAAAGGAAAAATAAAAAAGGAGAACCACTTATATTGTAATATATTAATTTCTTAACATTAGCGTTGCTTATTTCCTTGTAAATGCTGTTCTTAAACACAGTCAACGGTCTTCTTGTCCTTCTTTGTAACAAACTTGATGGGCTGGAGATGACTAAGTGGGTCAGAGTGCATGCTGTACAGTAGGAGAAGCTGAGTTTCAATTCTTAGCACCCATTTTAAAAAGAAGAAAAAGCTGGGTGTGTGGCCAAACGTACATGGATCCCCAACAACCAGGTATAGAGGCAGGGAGATCACTAAGGCTTGCTGGCTGCCAGCTTCGTTCTAAGCTCAGTGAGAAACCTTGTATCACTGGAACAAGGCGAGACTGATAGAGTAGGACATCTGATTTTCTCCCTGCCTTCTGTGTGTCTGTAGATGTAAGTTTCTCTCACTTGCAATCCCAGCACTCACCAATATATAAACAAACAAATAAAGATATAAAAGCATTAAGTCAATCTTGCTCTGTTGCTTGTTTGGAAAAAATAAATAGTAACCAAAACTAGATGTATTATAATAAATGCAAAAGGGGAAATGCTTGCTTTACACATGCTTGCTTTCACAATAACTTAGTGCCTAAGAACAGATCAACTTAACATTGTTTCCTGCAGAACATGACATAACGTAACCTTAGAAAAGTTAAGACTGCATCAGGGAATCTAGTCTTTTATACTAGGAAAGAAATATTGCAGTATCATACCATTTGATTCGAGGACTTCAGATGTAACTCTTATGGTAAAAGGAAAATCTTTGGGAATAACAGGACACAAAGCTTTCTCGGCAAGAGCACCTGAATCAGAATAGGAAACAGTAAGCAAAAAGCACTAAGTCTCTCTAAGACTATAACACAAGCTTAGAACTGTACTCACCATGTCCAAGTTCTCTTCGATTCACACCAGTAACTTTGCCGGTTTCATTGGTTGCATAAGGAGGGAACTTGAAAACACACACACACACACACACACACACACACACACACACACACACACACACACACGTTAGTGACATGGCAAGGCCGCAGATACATTAGCAAACAGTACAACACATTACAGTATGACAGAACCCCACTCTGGTTCTAAAAGGTATAGTATCTATCTGCCTGTACGTCCATCAGTCTGCCCATCTGACTATAATCTATCTACATATGCATTTAATTTATATTTGGTAGGTGATTGAAAAAACCCAAGTATATATCATATTAGTAAAATTAGCTATTTGTTTAAGTAGATTAGAGGGTAGGAAAGGTTATGAAAATTTATTTCACTTAAAGATTTATTTTTATTTTATTTGTATATGTGTTTTGTCTGTCTGTATGTCTATGTAAATGTGTGTGTGGCTGGTGTATGTGGAAGCCAGAAGGTATTTTCACAATAAAAATGTTGGGGAGAAAATGTATCTTACCTCATAGTGCAGCATGAAATTTTTATCTTTTACCCCACTACAAGAAAAAGGAATACCAAAACCATTATAAGGACATAAACAAACTTACTTCTATAAATGATTTATTATGATTTTAGAAAAATAGTTGAGTATTAATAAGTTGGTTGGAAACACAAAACCTGAAGAAGAGAGGGTGAATAGGATTTTTTTTTTTTTGAGATCGTCTCTTTATATATGCTTGCCCAGGTTGGTTTCAAACCCCTTATTTAGGTAATGCTCCTGCTTCAGCCCCATGAGAAACTGAGAGATGTCTTCCAACAGCTGGTACTTACACCTGAATTCTAGACTGACTGAGGAAAACAATTTTCCTTCCCCCCCAAAATGATCTTTTGTTGTTGTGTTTTAGATACAGGGTCTCATGTACCTGGGCTGCCCTCCAATTTGCTAGGTAGACAAGGATAGCGTAGTCTACTGATCTTCCTGCGTCTACCTTCTCAGTGCTGTAACTGCAGGTGTATATATACCACTAAGATAGATTTAGGTGGTGAAGGAGACTGCATCCAGGATCTTTTATATGTTAGGCAACACTACCAACTGAGCTACATACATCCCCAGTTCCTGAACTGTTAATTACGTACATAAAAAAATGGGGTGGGGGGTGTTAGGTAGCAATCCTGAAAACAATCAGGAGTTATTACCATCAGTTTGGTAGTAAGCCTGTAAGTTTTAGGACCATGATGCAGTGGGGCAGAGAAAACATCTTAACCAGATGAACAGAGTTATACTGCTGAACTTTTAGGAAGAGGAAGAAAACCAAGTATTTCTGAGCACAAAATTAAATATCACTTGAGACTAGACACAAGTTTTTTTATTAATAGTCTCTGGCTTATTTTTAGCACCTGGACTTCACTCATATATTTGTTCTCTCTTTTGTAATAGAAAATTTATTCAAGATTACCTTAGAAGTTAGTGCTGAGGAGTGTTTCTAGGAACATAAGCTAAATAATCACATTATAGAACAAATGTCTTCTAAATGTATTCTAAAACAACAATTTAGAAGAAAATATGGTTTACCAACAGAAAAGCGTTCTCTGCAATCCAAGTTTTTCTGTGTAAACTATAAAAGGCTATAAAGGCTATAAAAGTAATAATGAAGTTGGTTATGATAGCTCATATCTGTAATTCCAGCACTCTGTAAATCAGAGGTTAGCCTAGACTACACAGCGAGGCATTATTTCAAATGCCCTTTAAGAGTTTGTTACTGTTAAGACTAGAATAAAGTACCAGGATACAAAAAAAAAAAAAAAAAGACCATTTAGTAAAATAACACAAAATATAACAAAATATAACTTACTTTATAGCTGTTATAATTTGATCTGACTTAATACTGGATTCTAATGAATCAAATGTAACAGTACAGAGTACCTTAAAAAAAAAGAAAAAAATTATTCTTTAAGCTTTAAAATACTAACAATAAAGATTAAATCAAAAAGGAAGTATGTATGTACGTGTACACACACACTATAGTTTGTTGGTTTGTTCATTTGGTAATTATTTGTTTTTTTCCATTGTTTTGTTTTAGAGTGTGTGTGTGTGTGTGTGTGTGTGTGTGTGTTGGGGACTGATCCAAGGGCCTTGAATACTAAGCATGTGCTTCACTACAGAGCTACACGCCCAGCCCAAACTAAAAATACTTGATAAACTTATCTAACTCTTCCTAAAAAAAAGTGTAAAATGTAAATATATATTACACAGTGCTAGCCATGGCAGTTACTACAGTAAATATACATTTACTCTGAAATACGAAAGCTGACTGTGAATCTCAGCAATCCAAAAGGCCTCAGTACATCTCACTAGTGGGACTGAAGGGTGAGAGTGGAGGGAAGATTAACAATGCTAATTCCATAAACGCAGCTTCCTCACATTTCCATAAAACAGAACAAAAACTTTCCTGTGTAAAACAAAGTTAATCTTTCTAGATTTAAAACCCAGCCTAGAGATTCATCAATGCACTGTTCACAAGGTTTGGCAGCAGCAGCAACTAGGCCACATTCTCAAAAGAATGTCAAGGAATAGGAGAGAATGGTCTTTAACTGAAGTCTAGATTAACAGTCAAGGATTTCTTATAGCTATAGGTTTATAACTGAGGACACTGCACAATGACACAAGTCATTGTGTCAAGAAAAAGACAAATTATAAATTATCCAGAGATCAGAGGAAGCTCAGTGGCAGAGCACTTAATTATTAATACGGTCTGGGTTTGATCTTAAGCATGGGACTGAGGGCAGAGAAATTTGAAAAGAAATGGAAAATGGAGTCACCCACTCTGAAGGGAACATATTCACATGTTCCTGTAAGAGAATATGAAAGAGGCTGGCATATGCCCGGAGAGAAGATTGAGGAAAAGTTGGAAAAATAATGGCTGAAAATGCTCAAGCTTAATGAAAAGACACATTTGTGATCCAAGTTTGAAATTCTAAATATGATATATTCCAAGAAAATCACCCTTTTCAGAGTTGTATGCTGAAATCCAAAGACATCTAACATCACTTGCATAAAAATCAATATATAGGGAATGATTTAAATGATTCCTTATTAGATAAAAAAATAAAAACAAGAAATACCACATCATCTTTAAGTGCTCAAAAACAAACAAATAATAACAACAAAAATCCCAAAGCAACTGCCCCTCCAACACACACCTTTTAGTCATTAAATTAAGCATAAATAGATCATGCACTCCAGTTAAAAGGTAGAGACTGTGAGAAAAGGTGACGAAAGTATCCTGAACATCTACTGACATGTTTTTAATGCTTTATTGAAGGGCACAGAGGAAATGAGTCAATGGTGAGAGACACTATATTCACTGTAAGTACTAATTCAAATTGTAAAAATACCATTGCTTTCTCAAATGAATATATTTAATTCAGTGAAATACCAATGAAGAACTGTCATACTTCCAACATTCAAATGAAGAAACCAATGTACCATGGAAAGCTAAAACAGTTTTGTGGGGAAGGGTATATATAGAGCAAAGATGTACTTCATAGACTTTAAGATGCACCCTGAAGGCTTAATAATGATAATGATACTGGCCCAGAAAAAAAAAATCCACAAAACAATGAAGAGAGTATAGTTTAAAGATGTACTTATAAACTGTAAATATAAGTTGTTATCAAAAATTATATTGGGAAAAATGATTAGTTTCACTACATATCATATACAGGAATATGTTCCAAGATATATTAATTGTCCAAATTTAACAGCTAATACTAGAAAGCTAACAGAAGGAAAATAATAGGTAGCTACCTTTCTGACTCTGGTACTAAGGAGTGATGCACAATAAAAAGTAAAAAGGAGATGGACTAACCACATCAGAACTCAAGATTTCAGAGGCTAATATAATAAAGTTCAAATGCAGATAAAGATGAAGTCATGTGTATAAAATTGGGGTTTGTTACTGAAAGGGATTAATATCTAAAATTTCTAAGAAATTATTGCAAAGTAGCAGGTATAGTAACATAAGCAATGTTAAAGATAGAAAAAGAAACACAAATGCTGATCAAGAAATCTGGACAGGAAGACAAAAATTATCTTGAATTAATGCCTCAAGTCAACCAACTCGAGGTGAAATGACCTACATGAAAATAAGGGTGTACAGCCCTTCCTAGCTGTGATTCATACAGTGATCCCAGTTACTGGTTATTACATAAGGAGATTCTCACCAGGAAGCGGGGAAATACAAACTAAAGCAATAAGATACAACTCTGTACTTATTAGGTTAGAAAAATTAAGTAGTGATTAATGTAAGAAAAAGTGGCATAAAGCATTATACTGTACAGAAACAGTGGGTATACATAGAGGTAAATGAGCAAATGGATACTGAAACCAATGTAAGTACCACAGAACTACATAAAGAAAAAGAGTATGACAGGTTTGCAGTAATATAGAAATGTAGAAAACAAGCAAGGATCATGAATGGATGACCAACGACAATACACCCTAAAACAAGGAGAATAAGTAACTGAACTTGGTGCTTTTAATATTAAAACAAAAAATTAAAATACCCAACAGTCCTAGAAAATGAAATGAACTTATAGAAACAAAAGCCACTTCCTGGAGAGAGGTATCAGAAAGAAGGACCTACAAAGACACATGGATACTTTAGGAGCTGACTGGAGGCTTAGCATGTCTGTGAGCTTCCCTTCTGTGGTGCTGGGCATTGAACCCAGGGCTTCTGACATGCCAGTTAAGTCTCTAGCACTGAGCTACAGCCCTGAACCAATATGACGGTCTTTTAATTATGGCAAATGTTTTCCAGGTGTATAAATTTAAACACATCAAATCATACATTTTAGGCATCAGGTTAAGCAGTGCACTCAGACTAGTGAGGTAGGAGAACAAGTGTGAGTCCAGCCTGTGCTGCAGAGAGCTCCATGCCAGCCTGAACTACGTAGTGGGACTCCAAAAACAAAACAACAAAAACTACATACAAAAATTCCATACATGTTAAACTATATACTTTACTGCATTAAATTATGCCTTAACAGTATTTAAATTATAGTAATAAACACATTAAGGCTTTATATAGTGATGCATGCTGGTACTCTGGGCATTCAGAATTCAAAGGCAGGCAGCTCATGAGTTCCAGACCATCTTGGGTTACATAGTGATAACCATCACAACACAACACAACACATCAGTGATACCCTGTCTCATCACAACACAACACAACACAACACATCAGTGATACCCTGTCTCAGAAAGGAAGGAAGGAAGGAAGGAAGAGAAAGAAAGAGAAAGAGAGAGAGAGAAAGAAAGTTGGGCCCAGTGGTATGCATCTATACTTCTGTTGTACCTATGGAGAGATAGGGGGCACAGTGGTATGCATCCATACTTCTCGTGCATCTATGGAGAGATAGGGGGCAAACACAATAGAATCACAATAAACTTACAGGCCAGCTTTCATGGCAAATATAGCTGTAAACAACTAGAGATTCCCTGATTTCAAATATGGGGATGGACACACACTCACAGCATCTACATAGTGGAAATGATTAAACAAATAGTTTTCTAACATTTACTACCTGTGTTTGTCCTCTCTGAAATAATGCTGATCCATGAAGTGTTTTAAACATATCGACCTCACAACTTATATTCCTAAGTGAAGTCAGATCTCTTCCATCACACCTGGAATAAAGAAATAAAGCTATATGTGAAGTCAGAAAAATTACATCTCTTTATCTCTACCATTAATTTCTAAACACCAGCTGCCTACAGTAACTTGTTAGAATCTTAAACAGTAATATAAATACTTGGGTTCCACTCTAAGTCCCACTGAATCCATGTCTGGATTTATACATCACCAGAGAGCGCTACCGCCACAAAAATCCATATACTTGCCAATAGGTGCTCATTTACAAAATTATTATTCCTTACTCTTCAATTGAAACCAGTCCCTTCCTTGAAGCAAACTGCTACTTTCAAGGGATCTTGCAGCTGCTTCACTTTGACCACAGGAAGATATATTTACCTTTTGTATTCATTCAAAATAATACTTCGGAAAACCTCCTTTGCAACAATGTTGAAGGATTCTATTATTTCAAATTGGTCAACCTCTGGAAATTTTTCTACAGAAAAGAGGCAAATCAAAACAAAGGCTTTATCTTTTTGGAAGATAAGTTCTCCAATGTTCACAGCATCAAATAAGTATTGTGCAGATAAGCCAATGGAGACAGTCAAACATTTAGTCTTCAGACAAAGCATCTAAATTATATGTTCTTAAGGCAGTTATAGGCATTTGGCTTGCTCTTTTTGTTTGTTTAAACAATATATCAAACTCAGGATTCCAAGCTTATTCAATAAGCTCTTGGTAAAAGGGATAGAAAAAACCCTAAGCTATTTTAGAGACAATTACAG
Organism: Mus musculus; assembly: GCF_000001635.26. Classification (NCBI taxonomy): domain Eukaryota; kingdom Metazoa; phylum Chordata; class Mammalia; order Rodentia; family Muridae; genus Mus; species Mus musculus. The sequence continues at coordinate 29,140,934 of NC_000077.6, read as the reverse complement.
GTAATGGCATTAAATGCAGCAAAAAGAATTTATATTTTAAAATCTGATAAACCTTCCCACAAGAGGGCACTTTACCATTGGTGGAAAAATTAACAAGAACTGTATGTCGAGCTTTCCTTGTTACAAGAATTATAGAGTAAGATACTCTGCTTAGTGACTGTGTGGAGTTACTCTAACAATCTACCCCTTATGATTCCAGACAATGTTAATAACAATAGCATCATGCTGAATGATAACTGTGTAGCAGGTACAGATTATATGACTTACTCATTTAATCTCCTCCATAAGCCAGGTATTATTGGTATTATAATCTCACAGATGATAAGACTCAAGAATTTCTTGTAAATGTTTTTTGTTTTTAGTATTGGAGACTGCACATAGGCCTCATGCATGGTGGGCAAAACACTCTACCACTGAGCTATATCCTTAACCAATGGGATTTTTTTTCTTGAGTTTTGAGACAGGGTCTCTCTACATAACCCTGGTTATCCTGGAATTTAGACCAGGCTGACATGGAAGTAACAGACCCTCCTGTCTCTGCCTCCTGGGTGTTGGGATTAAAGTGTATGTGCTACAATGCCTGGCTGTTCTTTTATTTTTGACTCAAGAATTTTAAAGAGTATTTTTAAATTTTCAAATGATAGGCTACAGGACTAGCACCTTAAGATCCTGATGCAAATAAGAAAAGAACACTTTTACATTCATTATTTCCTAGGTGACTAGTCAGGCAAAATGTTAACTATACTTCTAGAAGATAATATGACAGTCACCCCATGATTTAACGTAACAAATTTAAGATAAAACTGATGAACTATGAGAATAACTGAGTTTTTCAAAGTCTTACCACTGAAAACTGAAAATAAATCTATGCGGTTTTTTAAAAAAAAAATCTTTCTTTTAACATCTTTAAAAATGAAAACAGAATTTACCCTTTAGATGCTCCTCTGTATCTAATCTTATCTTGTTAACAGCTTCATCCCTGGAAACCTAAAACAGCATTGACATTAGACATAAACATGACATTCACATTTTTGTTTTCTATGTTACATGATAATACTCTGTAAGAACAAAACCCAATTACATTCCTGAAAGATTAAAATCTGATTTAATTAATTCAAATATGTATTTGTACATTTCCTTAAAATGTGTATCAACAAAAGAATAGCAAAGAAGTAGGCTTAGACTTAACTTTATAAAGAAAAGTCCAGTTGGAGATAAGACATTAGGGCTAACAAGAAGAAAGGCACTGAAGAAAGCAAGATACATATGGGAATGTGGGTGTGAGCTCTCAAAAGAGAATTGCTTTATTCAGCGTTTTGTTAGAGATTTATTTAATTACTGCAGTGCTGCTAATTTGCCACAGGGCTTCATGAATGCTGGACAACTGATCTACCACTGAGCCAGATCCCCAGGCATGGCCAAAGAGATTTGTTTGTTTGTTTTTCACAACAAATAGTTATCTTTATTTTTTAAATCTTTAATAAATTATTGTATTTATTTACATTCCAAAAGTTGCCTCCCTTCCTGGCCCCTCCCCCCCAAGTTCTTCACCTCATTCCCCCAACCTCCCGACATGTCCCCCCACCAAAGGACTAATAGCATAGAGTTGTATGAATTACAGCAAAAGTAATCTTAAAACAAAATCTAAGGTATACCTACTTTATCATGTTCATAATCTGTAAAAACCGCATAGAGTTTCTCCATGGCAATTCTATTAAGGATAAGATAAATGTTAGCAAAACAGTATTTGAACCATGAAGTTTTTATAACAAACATATTAAACATATTAACTACAAATTAAATAATAAGCACTTCACAAAGATCAAATGTTGTTGTATGTCAGTGCTAATGTGCTTAATATTACACAGAACAGGTTTCTTTTCTGGCAAATCAGTCACATGGCTCTATGCTCCCCTTACTCTTCATTGCTCATGTAATTCCAACTTCGATTCACTCATATTTGCTCAGTGCCTCCGTTTGTTCTAAGCATTACTAGGCACCATCTAAGTACTGGGTGTAGGGTTGGTTCAAACCCATCTTTATGAGAAATCCAACTGTTTCCTAGATACTCACATACCATGTTTTATTTTATTTTCTCTGGACATGGAGAGATAAAGGATCTGATTTTTAAACAACAAATGTCTCTTCATTTAAGATTTAAACTTTTATCTTGACTTGGTTTATGCTATAACTGGCCTTCAACTTCCTTTACAAATCAGATAGATATTTATGATAAAAACTTAAAGCAGGAAAGCACTGCATGTGAAGCAATACCAAGTGCATTGCCTTAGAGGAACTGGAGCTTTGTCCATCTGCACAGGGGTTCTTACATCTTCGTGTACTTCACAATCTCTGCAGAAGGAGTAAATATCTTCTGCGGTGTCCTCTTGGCAACACCGATTTCTTTTACCAACTGCTGGATGCCCTGAATTATCTGCTGTGTATACTTCACCCCAACTTTGATAGCATGGCAAAAGTCCTGCTGTAGAATATTTTCTGCAGAGGCTTCCAACATAACTAGTTAGAGAAAGTAAGAGGATGGTTATTGTTTTAGAACCTTTCACCGATGTAGTATTTTTTAAATGAAAAACAAAGACACAAATAACAAAAGAAGAAAGTACAACTTGCAAGTAAAATCCAGAATGAATATATTTAAATTATTTACCAATTTGGCTTTTAGGTGCTCCGGCAACTACTAAATTTAAAGTGCTAGAAGACATTTCTCTCCTTGTTGGGTTAACGACACATTCTCCATCAATCATTCCTATTCGTACTGCCCCTAAAACATATTAAAATGTTGGCAGCTGTTTAAAACTTGCAGCATCCACATTATTATTCTAATACTGGGGTCAAGCCACTTTTTGACAAATATGTTGACAAAAGAATGAAGTTTCTACTTCTCCCATGGTTAAGTTAAGGTCCAGCAAATACCCTATTCCACCCTCCTCTGTGGGCTCAGTGGGATGCTCTGAATCCTCACTGCAACCACTTGCACACCTGTTTATGCTCTTGCTCTCCTCTATATACAGACTATTCTGCCCGAAGCAAATGCTTGCAGCCCTCCCACTAATGTTACACTTACACACTGGCTACTCTGTGAAACCCTTCCTGACAACCCGCCCTTTTGTATCTTCTCTAAGCTCCTTGTCTATGTCATTATATTAGTATTGTTTGTAAATAAATACTAGTCTCTTTCCCTTATCCATGCTAAAAGCAAGAGCCTCTTTAATCTTTCTGTTGCTAGTACTCAGATGGCCTTTTCCCTCAGTGCTTAACCCAACTGTTAACACTGAGCACACTTCATAATTACAAACGATAATCATTTGCAGACTATATGGTTGCCCTGAATATCTGCTTACAAGAGCTATAAGTTACAAACATGTTTGTTTTATCTTGAAAGAGTATGTACTCTGGTAATTCCTCACTGTGAAGAATGAAAAGATAGAAATGGAACAAGAAATCTAGAGGTATAAAATCAATAACATTGTAACAGGGTTACTGGTAACAAAACCCAAAGCAAGGATGAAAATGCCTGAAAGACCTACAAGAAATCTTAGAAGTCATAAATCAGCACCAATAACATGTTCATTGTTACTGAAAGAACAGGGGTTCATACTTTCAAACTATAACTTACCAACAGGTCCATTCCAAGGGATATCTGATAAGGAGAGGGCTACAGAAGCTTTAAAAGGGAGAAAAATAAAAAACTGAAATTATAATATGTCATTGCTTAAAAAAAATCAGCAGTGATCATTTTAGTTGGTGTTACACTTACCACCATTAACTGCTAGGATATCAGGTTCATTGATGCCATCTACTGCTAGCAGATTACAGAGAACCTGGCAATAAAGGAAACAACTTTGACATTCAGACAATAACATCAAAAAGCCCAGGAAATTGCAAGATTATAATTTAAATTGGCAATATGACTTAAAATATAATACCTATAAGCTCAATATCCAATATCCAAATCCTTTAGAGTTGGCTATCATTTAACTAAATCCTTGACACTAGGCATTTCCTCTTTTTTTTATTTTTTATTTTTTTTGAAGGGTATAGGTTTACCAGGTATTATTGAACCCAGGGCTTTTACTACCAAGCCCTGGCTCTGTTTCTTCACCTTTAGAGAGAAAAACATTTAGCATCTTCTTAAGGGGCTTACTTGAGAACTATAAACGTCGTATGCTGCAAGAATCCTGTAAATGTCAGCTATGTATTTGTATTATTATCAGTTCACATTGCAAAGATACCTATGCTAAATTCTTAAAGAACTCTTTCCTCGAGGCTCTGATATCCTCTCAAAGGTATACTTTCTTAGTGCAGTAAAATAAAATGGTTATGTGAGTATGTATGCCTGACTAAAGCATATGATCAACACCGAAGTTTAGATGACCTAGAAATAAACATGTTATTTATTAAATTAGTTGCGACAAGCTGGTCATAATGGCTCACTGCTGTAATTTTAACAAACACTTGCAAGACAAAGGCAGACAGACTGCCATTTGAGGCTAGCCTAGGATAGGCATAGACTTCAAAGCCAGCCTGAGCTATAGAAAGTTAGATCTTGTTAACCAAATCAGAACTATTGGTTATGTTAATTGTCTTAGTGGGCTATTATAAACTTGACCTACAAAGCCAAGACACCTAATCTGGCTACTCATGACTATCACACTATCTTTTATGTATACTCATTTCTTCCTTCCTTCCTTCCTTCCTTCCTTCCTTCCTTCCTTTCTTTCTTTCTTTTAAATTATTTTTTAATTAGGTATTTTCTTCATTTGCATTTCAAATGTTATCCCAAAAGTCCCCTATACCCCCCACTCCCCTCCCCTTCCCCCCACTTCTTGGCCCTGGCATTCCCCTGTACTGAGACATATATAGTTTGCAAGACCAAGGGGCCTCTCTTCCCAACGATGGCCGACTAGGCCATTTTCTGATACATATGCAGCTAGAGACACGAGCTCCGCGGGTACTGGTTAGACAGGGTTTCTCTGTGTATCCCTGGAACTCACTCAGTAGACCAGGCTGGCCTCGAACTCAGAGATCCGCCTGCCTTTGCCTCCTGAGTGCTGGGATTAAAGGCGTGTCCCACCACGCCGGGCTACTCATTTATTTCTTAATGCAGGGCTTTTTAGATTCTCATTCAAACTTCCTACAGAGTTCCCAACAGTCACTTACTGCTATTCATATTCAGGTGTCAGCACAAAATGATACCAATCACATGGTTTTTTAAAGTAATGCTTTTTAAAATGACTTAAAATAGAATGCATAAGATGATCAGAATTCTTTAGAATTTAGCTTTCTCTAGAAAGAATTATAAAACTTAACTAACTTAAAAAATATATCTGGTAACAAACAAAGCAGCATTTACCTGAGTATCATAAAAATAGCCGGCTGGAAAGAGAGGGCGAATTGAACGATCTGTCAAAACAAGACAAAGATATTAAATAGTCCTGACAGAGCTGCTTTAGAACAAAAACCTATTGAAATAATAAGATAGCTGTTGAATATGTCACAGACACAAACAGGTGTTAAGAAAAGCATTAATTAATACTTTCATTAATATGGACCATTATCTAAAACAAAGTCAAGGAAGAGACTGAATACTAACAGCAGACAAAAAGAACATATTTCTTTGGTTTACTATGACTGAGGAATACATGTAAATATATATAAGCTAGCAATTATTGGATAGGAAAAGCTATAAGCTATAAATGATCCCACAGTATTTGCAGATGTCAAAGATTGGCTGGTGATATAACTTAGTATTACATAGCTCTGGGTTTCTTCACCACCACCAACACCACTACTACTACTACCACCACCAGCCTCTCCTCTTCTTCCTCCTCCGCATGTACCTCTTCTTTCACAAAAAAGACTTAGAAGATGACAGATACACTTCAATAGCTGATGAATACAATGCTTTTAGGAGTTACTAAGTTGAACATAAAAATGAAGAAACACAAAGAATCAACAACAAAACAGGCATGGGCATGGGATTCACACATTCTATAGACTCATTTAGCCAGTGTTTACTGACAGCCTCTTCATCAGGCTATACAATGTACTGGGATTTGGCAGTGACAAAACAAGTTGTTCCCTCTCATGAAGCATTCATCTGAGGGAGCAGAGAGTAAATACTATCTGGTAACCGTCACACAATGAAAGGTAGCTGAGCTGACTGGAGAAGCACTGTGCCAGAAGGGGAGTGCCTCTGCTAAGAGCTTACCTATTACTCGACTTGTAAGAACCTCTCTGTCAGAGGAGCCAATCTCCCTTCTAAGGTAGTTTGTGGGGATTCTGCCTGCTGCAGCAGCCTTCTGTCGGTAGTCCACCTGAAGTAGCAAAGAAGAATTAAAGTTAACACAATTCCTTTTTTAAGTAACAATATATCCCAAGAACTGCTATATATGTCTTAATTTTCCTGAGGTTGCCAACAACATATTTTACACTGCAAGTAGATAATATTTTATTTGCTTTTAGCATTCTCTTGAGACGCTCACAGGAAGAAAAGTATATAGAGTACTTTATAACCAACTAATTTAAAAAAGCCCTTCACTTAACAGCCAGATGACTGACTAGTCTCATGACTGTCTACAGTAGCTTACCTTAAGCACGTCAAATAGTGCCCCTTCCCCTGCTTTCTGTGCATCAACTCTGTGAGACATAACTGCCTTCTGCTTATCATATTAGAAAGACACAAACATCCTAATGAATTCTTAGCATATAGTTGCAGACCCCAACTGGAAGAAAACCCACAAAAACAATGAATTAATTGCTTCCTTAACACCAAAGTACTCCTGTACTCCCACTGACCTCATCAAGCTGGATGTTCTGAAGTAAGCCCACTCTTAGCAAACACTTCATTCTCTTAATTGACACATAGTCCCAAACACTACAGGCCGTCATTTCTGACATATTTTAATCTTAACTTCAGACGCTTCAACAGGGTAGTGAGAATTCTCCGTATACACTATTCTAGAGGCCCATATAAGTCAGCGTACTTACCACCAACGGCATGAATTGGGAAGGCGAAGCTTTTGTTTTGCTGACTGCCGTGACCATTACTGCAGTATCGCCTGACTTGATTGAAGATATAGATATAAAGAAAATCAGTAAATTTCTTTGAAATCAGACATTAATGTGTAAACAGTAATTGAATGACTCTCTGCTCCAAATAAACTCAATGGAAGACATCTGTCTGTCTGTCTGTCTGTCTGTCTTTCTTTCTCTCTCAATAATGTCTCATTATGTAGCCCTGGTTAGCCTGGAATTCACTATGTTGACCTCAATCTCACAGAGATCTACTTACTTCTACCAATAGAGGTCCAGGGCACTGGGTTTAAATTCTTGCACCAGCAAGCCTGGTTCAACAAAAGACCTCTTATTTCATATGACCACAACTAGTCCAATTCTGATCCTTTCTATCTGACCAAGGTCAGTATTAGAATATTCACTGATGTTTTCACATGAAGAAATGGCTAACAGCTTAGTCACATCAATGGACTGAATCATATTTTTTACTCTTTAAGAAGAAATTTAGACTATAAAGAAAAATTTCCAAGGATTACAATGAAAAAAAATAGCGAGAATGCTTTTTCTAGAAAGGCATAATGAATTTTATTAACAGACTCCAATACTGCCCACAGTTTAGAAGAGAACTTAAGGGTATTTAATATACACAACACTGACTTTGATGGCTTAGTGTGGTTCTGACACTAGAAATACCCTTAGTAGGGGTTGAGGAGATGGCTCAGAGGTTAAGAGCACTGACTGCTCTTCCAGAGGTCCTGAGTTCAAATCCCAGCAACCACATGGTGGCTTACAACCATCTGTAATGGGATCTGATGCCCTCTTCTGATGTGTCTGAAGAGAGTGACAGTGTACTTGCATACATAAATGAATAAATCTTTAAAAAAAAAAAAAGACCCTTAGTAGTGTCTGAACTAGTTCCCAATACCACAATGATTACTTATGATGCTACAAAGATACCCAGCCACTATGATTAAAGCAAAAACTGGTTTCCTACCTGTATCACAGCACAGCCATCAGCAAATCTTGCCAGTTTCCCAGAGGATATTTCTAATTTTCTGTTTAAAAGGAAAAATGTAATACAAGATACCAGTACAAGTCTTTGCTAAGTAAAAATAATTGGAGAATCGAGGGGAAAAAAAGAATGAAATGCTCCCAATTGTCAGAGAAAAAAAGAGTAAGTAGGAGTTGTGACCATCAAAAGCACAAGAGATTTAAGCGCAGCTTAAAGACAATGAGAACCAAGGCAAAAGATGCATCTGGAGAAGGAAGTATGGTAGGGAGAAAACGGAATTCCTAACTATTAACTCCCATCTTATGACTCAGCTCAGTCTCTTATCGTCCCTTGCTTTGTTGGCTGTATTAACCCAACACACAAACTGTTCTCTTCCCTATTAAAATAATTTTAAAATTTCTCTATTACTTTATGGAAAAAAATACAAACTTTTGAATATTGACTACAAAGACTTTCATGTTCTGATATATAACAGTGTTTTGTACGCTAAGTTAAAAATAATAAAGACTATCTTCTGATAAATAACATTTTGAATGCTTAAAAACTTAACAAAGATGTTGAGATGGTCACATACTTCATATAAAAATAAAAACTCAAAATAGACTCATATGTCCATCCATCTTGACCCAGTTCTGACCCTCAATCTTTAGCTGAGCTCTACCCTCTGGCTTGGCCCTATGGGCCTCCAGCTGCTCTCCAAATGGGACTACCAGCTGTAGTCTCTCAGTATGTGTCTTAGCTCTTTGCCTCTAGTCTAATAAGTCTTTCAAATCTTTGAACTATGCAGCATCTTTAATATGCACAGAAATATATAGAAATACACAAATATTATTAGTGTACAAAGTATAATGTGCAATCAGAGAGTTGGTATTAGTTAGCAATTGATGGTGGAATAAAAGCATGTTTGTCAACAACCAGATTATATCAAAGGAAATTTGAACGACCTGACAAATTGCGATATCAGAACTGAAACAGTATGTTATTCAATGAATTCTAATAATGCAGAAAGTCAGAAAGATTTTGGGGGGTAGGGAGTACATGTAATTTTGATTGTTCCAAGAAAGCTATTAAGTTTATGGTGTTTACATGTAATTTTGATTGTTCCAAGAAAGCTATTAAGTTTATGGTGTTTTGTTGTTGTTGTTTACTTTGTCTCATAACAATTTACTTTTCAATATTATATTGTATAAAATACCTCCAAATACATAGTGGACCCATAGCATAGCTAGCCTCTGGGGTTTGGAAGTAGGCATTTGGGAATAAATGGAAGAGTTCTGAAGTTTCTATATGCCAAACCATGTGAGTGAATGCCTACCTAAATACTCTATGAACATAAACAAGAAGATTGATAGAATGAACAAGCAGAACACAGTGATGGGAAGAGTAATCGGATGCCAAGGGAGGACACGGGGCAGCGGCCTGCCACAAAAAGTAGAGCTTTAGGGAAAAGCTTTAAAAAAACCTATTATTTAAAATATCCACATATACACCCCCGCCGTGTGTCTTGTTAACTGAGAAATTTGCCTTTTTGACCTTTTGTTGGATGGTAACTGTACTTTCACTACAGGTTTAACAGGACTATGTGCATCTTATAACTGGCATTCATCTCCGGCTCACACCGGCCATCAGTGGACCTGGGGCACGGAACGATAACGCATTACCTAGGGTTTCCTACTTCAGAGCTCGAGGTCTCGGAAAATAGAGAAAGGATGTCTGGGGCACAGGCAATAGGACTCAGGAAGTTCACCGCAGGGCTAGGAGGAAGATGAAGAGGCAAAAGGCAGCGGCCAGCTTGGGAAAGGGAGACAGACTTTAAATCCGGAAAAAGGAAATCTCGACCTTAGGTTTGGAGTAGAGAACTTAAGAGACTTAGGCTGCTTGATTCCTACCCTGGGGGGGATTTGACTTCTGGGGCTGAATGGACAAGACAGACGCCGCGTGAAAACCGCGAACTCACACCGTTTCTCACCTGTGTCCCAGGTCTACAGTCACCGCTCTGGATCCGGTGCTGCTCCACAACGCTCGCATCTGCAAATAGCTGAGTGCCCGATTCCGCCCGGGCCGGCCGAGGGGGCCGCAGCCCAGCGGTCGGAGGCACGGGCACAAGCAGCACAGCCTGCAGGCCGCCATGACACCCAGAGCGTGGAAGGCCTGGGCAGCGCCTCATTGGCCAGCACTCCTGTGGGCGGAGTCGGACGCAGTTTCGTTTCCGTGGAGCCTGCAAACTGCCGGGAAAGCAATCCTTGCAGGCTTTCTGTAATTGCCAGAGTCAAACCACCAGAATGCGTTTCTTTCAGTCAGCTTTTATTCCCCCACCCTTATCGGTGAAAAATAAGTACTACCTTAAAAAAAATGTATAGATTTAAAGAAAGCCCTTTAATACTTCCCGCGCCGTGTGTGTGTGTGTGTGTGTGTGTGTGTGTGTGTGTGTGTGTGCGCGCGCGCGCTAGTGTTATCACGGTTTGAAAGAAAGTCTTAGAACAATGTGTTTAATAAATGTAACAGTAAATAAATACTGAACAACTCACGATTATTTGGTTCTTACCTAAAGATCTAGGTTTGTGTCTATGGAAGGCCACCTGTAATTCCAACGTTCAGAGGCTGAGAATGAATCCATGAATCATCCTGGCTTGTTAGACTTGCCTGAGGGCTCCAGGTTCAGCAAGGGACCCTACCTCAAAAAATAAGTAGAGCGCTATCAAGCAAGACACCGTACTTTAACCTCTGGCTTCCACACATTCTTAACGTACACACACACACACACACACACACACACATATATATATATATATATATATATATACACACACGCGCACGCGCACACAGGCACACACGCCCAGTCACCTGCACACACTGGTGTATCCACACACATGCAAACTCGCACACACTTAGACACAAACATAACAAAGCAAAGCAAAACAAAACAAAACAAAAAACAAGAAAAAACTTTTTTTTTTGAGAACCCCTTGAATAATTTACCATTCATTCAGTTGTAAGTTTTGGAGAGGTATATTAAAATGGGAAGGAGTCTATGTTTCCTAATGTCACTCTAAAATAATTAGAATAGTAGTAATTTTGAGTCATAAATCAAAAGGAAATAAAAGCATTGATGTTATTCGACGCGTTCTCACGACCGGCCAGGAAGAACACCACAGACCAGAATCTTCTGCGGCAAAGCTTTATTCTTACATCTTCAGGAAAAGAGAGCAAGAAGCAAGAGAGAGAGAAAACGAAAACCCCGTCCCTCTTAAGGAGCATTCTCCTTCGCCTCGGACGTGTCACTCCTTGATTGGCTGCAGCCCATCGGCCGAGTTGACGTCACGGGGAAGGCAGAGCACAAGTAGTCATAAGATACCCTTGGCACATGCGCAGATTATTTGTTTACCACTTAGAACACAGGATGTCAGCGCCATCTTGTAACGGCGAATGTGGGGGCGGCTCCCAACATCTCCCCCTTTTTCTTTTAATAAGAGCAAATAGGCCACCCATATTAATGAGAGTGGAGATAGAGGTCAAATCCCCAGTGTGTAGGTAAAGGAGCCATGTACAGGATTAGCTCTTAGGCTTACAGGCTTTTACCCAGAGCAACCCTGACCTGCTCCCGTGTCGTTTTGCCTGGGGGAAGGGAACTAGGACACTGAACCTTCATGAAAGATGACATGTCTCCCTAGAATAGGCTCATATATGCCGCAGAGCCTTTCCATTGCAGTGCTTAGCCTTGCAACTCTCTCGGGCTGCTGAAGCACACTCACTCTATCCCGTGCAATGAGTCTAGCCTCATGGGATATAAGAGCTGAGTGGCCAGCGACCTATTGCCTAAGCATAGATAACCATATATCAGGGGGAGCTCCATGTTCTAGTCCTGCAAGCGCCTGGGCAATAACCACCTTGTCTCTCCTAGTTTAGGCCTTAAGCTTACAGACCAATCAAAGAAGCAACACTAATCCACAGCAAAGTGTATCTCCAAATAATATTAATCCCACCCATTTTTTAAAGAAAGAAAATGCTGAGGAGATCCAATTGGGTAATCCTTTGGTCAGGGACAGGTCCAAGCGCGTGGAGTTGACCTGAATGATGGCAAGCCTCGAAGGGTCTGTTCAAATTCAGCCATCCAATTCTGTAACATATACTGAAAAAGACTTTTTGACAAATTAGCTGCCCTAGTAAATTTAACATACTGAATGGAAATAACACACAATCCCGGAAACTTTTGTTCACATCCCTGCTGAGTTATTTGTCATAATACATCTAGTTGTATCTGGACAAGATCTATGAGTTGATTAACCAGCATGAGACCTCCCTGTATCTTGACATTAGCTGAGGCCTGTTCATCTATGACTGTAGTCACTGAGGCTGACAAAGTGTTAATGGTGTCAGTCATCTGGACCTGTCCAGACAGAGCCAAGGCTGTCTGAATTAAGGCCAAACCCAGTTCCCAGTTAGTGGTAAAAAAGCAGGAGAATACTTGAGCATTATACATCACCGTCATTGGGAGTGGAAATGTCGACATTATCCCCCAACGCTGCTCTCTCTTTATTATTGACGCCCTGGACATCACCAAGACGAGGGACATTAGTATTTCCTTGGTCAGTCTGGATTTTTCGGGTGAGTCTTTCTGGTATCCAAAATGGGTTGTTTTCATTCTGTGGGAAAACACAGATAGCTCCCCTGGATCTTATCAAGATAGGATCCGGGCCATACCATTTATTATCAAGGACATTTTTCCATTTAACCATCTCATTGGGCCTATCTGGCTCTGAACAATGACGTTCAGCCGCAGTATGGCCATGAACATCAATATTTAAAAAATTGAGTGTAAAGAGTGCCAAAGACACCGACACTCTTGGTGCTCGGGGTACAGTCTCCTCAAAAGTTCCCCTCTTCTGTTTTATAAGATAGGCTTTGAGGGTGCGATGCGCACGCTCAACAATACCCTGTCCTTGAGGGTTGTATGGAAGTCCAGTCAGGTGGGTTACGTCCATCTGACGGCAGAACTGCTGGAATTTTTGAGACGTATAAGCTGGTCCATTATCAGTCTTAAGGAGTCTGGGTTTCCCCCAAGCACTCCATGCCTCAAGACAATGTTGAATCACATGTGAGGCTTTTTCTCCAGTTAACGGAGAAGCAAACATGATGCCAGAACATGTGTCAATGGACACATGGAGATATTGAAGTTTTCCAAAGGAAGAAACATGTGTAACATCCATTTGCCAGACCTGTAGAGGTCGAATACCGCGTGGGTTAATTCCCACATGAGGAACTGGCAAGAACTCACAGCAGCTTTGACATTGAGTAACAATGTCACGGGCTTCTTTTCTTGTCAAGGAGAAACGACTGCGTAATGTTTCAGCCGTCACATGAAAATTGTTATGAAAATTTCTTGCAGCCTCTACCGGGGATGATAGGGCAGCAGCCACCACTTTAGTGGCCTTATCTGCCAAATCATTTCCCAGAGCCATGGGGCCAGGTAGGCCTGAATGGGCTCTAACATGAGTAATATAAACAGGAGATCTTCTAGATAACAAAACTAATTGTATCTGCTGAAAAATATTGGCAACTCTACTGGAAGGCTTAATCACTCCAGCCACTTCTAAAAGATTTACTGCATTAACCACATAATAGGAATCTGACACAATATTAAGGGGTTTTAAAAAGGTTTTTAAAACTTCTAAGACCACTAAACATTCTACCACTTGAGGTGAATTTTCATTATATTGTTTGGATACCACTTTACCATTAGCCACATAGGCACCTATGCCAGTTTTTGATCCATCAGTATATACCACAATCCCATTTTTAAGTGGGTTTCTTACTGTTATTTGTGGAAACACAACAGATTGATTTTGGGCAAACTGTAAGATTGGATGTTTTGGATAATGGTTATCTATTTTTCCTGAAAAGGAGGTAACTAAAACTGCCCAATCATTAGATGCGGCTGCCAAGGTTTGAACCTGTGCAGCGGTATAAGGTACAATTAAAAGATATGGACTTTGCCCAAAGTGGGTGATTGCTGCTTTTAGGCCTTTAAGGGCAAGCTGTGCAATTGCATCAGGATACCAATCTATTATTTTAGCTGGGGATACGTTTGGATGGATCCACAACAATGGCCCATTTTGCCACAAAACTGCAGTTGGCAATTGTGCTGTCTTAAAGACACACAAACTGAAAGGCTGCGAATCCTCAATACGTTGTAATTGTGCATTCTGTAAGGCTTTTTCCACTTTTTGTAAGGCCTGGTTAGCAGCTAGAGTAAGAGTCCTAGGGGAGGAGATATGAGGATCTCCTTCTAAAATACTAAACAAAGGCCTTAACTCAGCGGAAGGAATCTTTAAAAAAGGTCTGAGCCAATTAATATCTCCCAACAGCTTTTGAAAATCATTTAAGGTATGGAGGTGATCTCTTCTTATCTCTACCTTTTGGGGCACAATCTTATCTGGGGACACCACAGAGCCCAAGAATTGTCCTGTATCAGAAATTTGGACCTTTTCTGTGGCTATCTGTAAACCCCACTGACTTAAAGTTTTAAGTAGAAAAGGATATGCCTTTTGTAGCATGGTAAGGTCTTTATGGCACAGGAGGATGTCATCCATGTAAAGGAGCAAAATTAAAGAGGGGAATTGTTCCCTCACTGGCAAAAGAGCTTTTTGTATATAAAGCTGGCACATTGTAGGACTATTGGACATCCCCTGTGGTAAGACCTTCCATTGATACCTCTTATCAGGTTTAGCAGAATAAGCTCTCTGACCCGTTAACAAGTCAAAAGTCCAATCTCTCTGCTCTGGAGTTAAAGCAGCAGCGTTTGCTCGGGCCTGCGCCTGTGCCGCCTCCTGCCACAGAGCTCGCCATTCCACATATTTGGCCATACTAGGGAGAGCGGCTTTTGCAATCATTTGCCAGTCGGCAGGAGTTAGTGCCATGCTGGCAAGCCTGTCTAACTGCACCAAGGCAAAACCAGCACTGATTCCACATTTACGGACCGACTCGGCAAGTTCCCCAATCTGCACATATTCTACCGGAGCGTGGACACGCCCACCCTCGGCTCCTTCAAAGACTGGAAATGCCTGCTGTATTTTCCCCCGCTCCTCTCGGGGAATGAATGAGTCTGCGCACTGCCTCTCTGCGCACTGCCTCTCTGCGCATTGCTGACGCACTACGGGCTGACGCACTACGCAGGGCGGGGACTCCGCATAGGGCGGGAGTGCACCTGGTAGCCGATTGCCCTGAGGCCAATTAGCAAACTGGCCTTCGCCAGCCGCTTTTGGCTTTTTCCTTAAATGACTAGTTAGCACTTTACTTGGCGGCTGGTATCCTTTTCTTTCATAATGAGCCGCTTTTTTCTCCCAGTCTGTTTCCTCAGAGGAGGATTCTTCACTTGCTTCAGAGTTACTAAGAGCTGGCTTCCTGAGCTCATCTAGTGACGAGTATCTCCTAGAGACCTCCGCTAATTGATCTTTTTTCTTTTCTTTTTTCTTTTTCTTCCTTCTAATCTCTCCCCAGGTATTCCTACCTGACCTTAACTTTTCCTCGGGTTCAAGACCCTTGGAAAGGCCTGTATACTTACCGTTTCTCCTTGCTCCTACTCTCTCTCCCCGCTTTACTTCTGATAGACTGTCCTGAATTTCCTCTAGAATTTTCAGCCCTATCTTAAGCACTATATAACATGTGAAAAGGAACAAAAGGGCTCCTAACACTAGAAAAAGTTCAAGGCCAAACATACCTGGTAAAGCCATTTCTCACTTCCGTTCCCCAGCTGATGAGTTCTGAATTCGGCAGTTGAATCCTTCTCAACAGTCTGTTTTACGGGAACCTTTATCACCGTCGTTCCCCAGCTGATGAGTTCTGAATTCGGCAGTTGAATCCTTCTCAACAGTCTGTGTTACGGGAACCTTATAACCTTGATTCGCAGTTCTGGTTCTGGAATGAAGTATCCCTCCTGCGCCAGTCCGGAGTTTTTTCTCGTCCCGGATTTTCTCGTCCCGGGTTTCAGCACCAATTGTTATTCGACGCGTTCTCACGACCGGCCAGGAAGAACACCACAGACCAGAATCTTCTGCGGCAAAGCTTTATTCTTACATCTTCAGGAAAAGAGAGCAAGAAGCAAGAGAGAGAGAAAACGAAAACCCCGTCCCTCTTAAGGAGCATTCTCCTTCGCCTCGGACGTGTCACTCCTTGATTGGCTGCAGCCCATCGGCCGAGTTGACGTCACGGGGAAGGCAGAGCACAAGTAGTCATAAGATACCCTTGGCACATGCGCAGATTATTTGTTTACCACTTAGAACACAGGATGTCAGCGCCATCTTGTAACGGCGAATGTGGGGGCGGCTCCCAACACATTGAAGTCTGAGCTTCTCCCCCCACCCCCACCGCCCAATTGTATGTGTATGCAAGTCAGTTTTAGGTTAGCATAGAGACAGAAATTAAACGGCATCAAAATAATGCCATTGCGAAATGAAGTATAATTTGGTTTGTTGTTTGGTTTAAAATTATATTCATTTATTTTAATTTTTTATTTTTCCTTCTTTTGAGACAGGTAGCTGTCCAAACACTGCTAGAATAATGAGTCTACATCTTGTTATACATTTGCAGACACTTAACTAACTTTGTAACTAAAAGTGTCATCATAAACTGAGACCTACAGGAGTTTTCTTCAGAAAGAATACAGCCTGCTTGACTTTAAGAAGCACTGCCGTGGGTCCTGCAAGATCACGAATCCTTTGTCACCCAGTCTGCTGATCTGAACACTCCAACTGGTTGAACTCTGCTCTCCCCAGGGACTATGTGGACACTCAAATAAAATATTAAAAAAGAAAGAAAGAAGCATTTCTTTACATCACAGCCAGGTGGTACTTTCTTCATCACAAATACAATGGATCTTCATTTTGATTAAATTTCAGTAGCTTCCCAATTTTTTTGAATTCTTTCAAAATACATTTCTTTACAATATATTAACAGTGCACGTTTGACGTGTGTACTCATATTACACATCTATGTATCTGTAGTTATCTAAACATTTCTCCCGTGAAAGTAGCTGTAGGTAGGACAAGCTTTATGATCTAGTCTAAGACCAGATCTGGTCTGAGGTGATAGCCCAGCGTCATGCAGAGAACCCATTCCTTTGCTTTTCTGCTTGTAGAGGTGCCTGTAGCTTCCCAATTTTTAAACAATCTGTTATAACTGTTTTGTTATAAAAAGTTTATAATAAAACTGTTTCTCGTGGTTTATAAACATTTTGTTTTCTACTTGGTTTTTATGAACTTTAATTTACCAATATACTTACCTCAACCTTCTTTTTATAATCTGAATACACTGAATGCACTTCCTGACAAAGTATCACTTTTTCCTGCCTCTGTATCTTTGCATCCACATTTGTGTGCTTAGCACATGTACTCTTTCATATGTCAGTTTGGAGACCTCAGCACTTAATAAAACCCCTCTCCTTTCCCCCAGAAGACTTATAAGAACAATCTATGCCTGACATTCTAGTTTACTCACTTATTTGCAGAAACATTGATTGTGAATGTCAGGGTAGCTATTGTGTAGTTTAAGTACAACAAACGCTGGCAATGACACCAAATTGCCTGGATTAAAATTTTACCATGCTCAGCTTCTAACCCCTGTGATTTTGGTATGCTGCTTTCTATATTTCCTTCTGTAAAGTAGGAGTGATGAAGACTACCTCTTAAGGTTGTTGCAGTTCTGAATGCAATCATTCTTACAGAACAAAAGTCCTCCCTCTCACACAGAAAGGCTGCAGCATTTGTTGAATAGCTCAGTATCTGTTGGTCTGCAGACTAACAAAAGGAAAGGGGAGAAGGAAAGAGTAATGAAGATCGAGAGTGAGAAGAAGAAAGAATAGAGAAAGAGGGAGAATGGGAAGGGAAGGAGAAGAGAGGGAAGAAGGCTGAGAGTGAGAGGAGCAGGAAAGAGGAAAGAGGATGACTGGGGTGGGGGCGGGCAGCACCCCAACTACATAGCAGCACCAAACCCACTCCCAACATTTCCCCATTTTTTTCTAAATAAAAGGTTCTTTCTTTTACAATAATAAATGAGATACAGTAAGAACAATTATGAAACAATTGTGAAAACTATTAGGTAAGATTTACATTTGGCAACTTTGGATAAAGTATTCTGTTATGTAACATCACAATGAATTCAAAGTTTTGTACTTAAGTCATTTTCTATTATAACTTGTATTAGTAACCTAAAATATTTTCTTAGACCTAAAAACATCTTTTGTTTGTTTGTTTGTTTTTTTCAAGACAGGATTTCTCTGTGTAGCCCTGGCTGTCCTGGCACTCACTCTGTAGACCAGGCTGGCCTCGAACTCAGAAATCCACCTGCCTCTGCCTCCCAAGTGCTGAGATTAAAGGCGTGCACCACCAGCACCTGGCTCTAAAAACATTTTCTTTTTTTTTTTTTTTTAACATTCTGCAGCCTTCAATAGGAAGTGTTTTTTTTCTTAAAGATTTATTTATTATTATATGTAAGAACACTGTAGCTGTCTTCAGACACACCAGAAAAGTGCGTCAGATCTTGTTACGGATGGTTGTGAACCACCATGTGGTTGTTGGGATTTGAACTCTGGACCTTCGGAAGAGCAGTCGGGTGCTCTTACCCACTGAGCCATCTCACCAGCCCCCAAACATTTTCTTAAATGCAGAAAAACTTAAGCTTAATTATGACACTATAACTATGTAGTCTTTAACTCCATCAGAGACCTGAGAGGAAATAAATATTACCTGTATATGTAGTAAGTGTAGGGAAGCAGCTTCCAAAACTATAAAGATGACAGAGCAAGTTGGCTGCCTCAGAATTTTTCTAAAACGTTGGAGCATCTATGTTGGAGATTCAGCCTTCTGGCCCAGAATATTTGACATATTATCTGTGGAGCAGCAATTATGAAGGACTAGTCTATCTTGTCCTTGCAAAGCTTGGCAGTCAATTCATGTTTGAATTGCATCCATGTTTGTCCATTTCAGACAGCATTCTGTCTACAGTTGAAGCAAGGGCAGTTTTTGCACAATGGCAGCTTGACATATTTGAAGCAAACTCCAGAAGAATGTTTTCTGATGCTTACCATCTTCTTTGAAGTGAGGATACTGCCAAGAGCAGATCTGTCTCATTGTCAAAAAAAAAAAAAAAGGCTTAAATTGATAAAAACAACTTTAAATACCATATTCTGTAAGTCTCTGAGATGTTTGAGGACCATCTATCTATAGTTTATGTAAATAGGCAAACTTTGTTTCTAGCTATTTGCTATCTGTTTAACCTTGGAAATGATTTTATGATAAACCAGTCTGGAATCTAACATGACCATAAGTTTGATTGAATAACTATTACTTTGTATTACTTAATTATCCTGAACAACTTGTAATAGCAGCTTTTAAAAGGACTAGAACTTATGATACATTATTAAGAATCATCTAGATGCAAATCCTTAAGTAAGAGTTGAAAACATGTGTACATAGTATATTGTAACAAAAATAACCTTAATTTTTGTATAAATATACAAAGACCTATACCAATGTAACATTATTGGCTATAAGATGTTTTTTAGCTTAAGAGTAGATTCAGAAATCTACCCCCTTTTGGTATAATTGCTGTAATATTCCTATATTCCCACTTTTCCTTTTTTATTGGATATTTTAATTTTTTTACATTTCAAATGCTATACCACTTCCCAGTTTCCCCTCCAGAAACCCCCTATACAATTCATCCTCCCCCTACTTCTATGAGGTTGCTTCCCCACCCACCTACCCACACTTGCCTCCCTGCCCTCACATTTCTCTACACTGGGACATCAAGCCTTCACAAGACCAAGGGCCTCTCCTCCCATTGATGTCTAACAGGCCACCCTCTGCTTCATAAGTGGCTGGAGCCATGGTCCCTCCATGTATACTCTTTGATTGGTGGTTTATTCCCTGAGAGCTCTGGAGGGTCTGGTTGGTTGATATTATTCTTTCTATGAGGTTGCAAACCCCTTCAGCTCCTTGCTCAGTCCAATGGTTGGCTGTGAGCATCCACCTCTGTGTTTGTCAGGCTGAGGCAGAGCCTCCCAGGAGATGGCCATATTGGGCTCCTGTCAGCAAGTAATTCTTGGCATCTGCAATAGTGTCTGGGTTTGGTGACTGTATATGGGATGGATCCCCATGTACGGCAGTCTCTGGATGACCTTTCCTTCAGTCTCTGCTCCACACTTTGTCTATATTTCCTCCCATGAGTATTTTGTTCCTCCTTCTAAGAAGGATCCACACTTTGGTCTTCCTTCTTCTTGAGCTTCATGTGGTCTGTGAATTGTAGCTTGGGCATTCCGAGCTTCAGGGCTAATATCCACTTATTAGTGAGTGTATACCTTGTGTGTTCTTTTGTGATTGGGTTACCTCACTCAGGATGATATTTTCTAGTGCCACCCATTTGTCTAAGAATTTCATGAATTCGTTGTTTTTAATAGCTGAGTAGTACTCCGTTGTGTAAATGTACCACATTTTCTTTATCCATTCCTCTGTTGAGGGACATCTTGGTTCTTTCCAGCTTCTCAGGGTTGTTTTGATTTGCATTTCCCTGATAATTAAGGTTGTTGAACACTTCTTTAGGTGCTTCCTGGCCATTAGATATTCCTCAGTTGAGAATTCTTTGTTTAGCTCTGTACTCCATTTTAAATAGTGTTATTTGGTTCTTTGGAGTCTAACTTCTAGAGTTCTTTGTATATTGGATATTAGCCCTCTATCAGATGTGGAGTTGGTAAAGACCTTTTCCCAATCCGTTGTTTGTGGTTTTGTCCTATTGACAGTGTCCTTTGCTTTATAGAAGCTTTGTAATTTTATAAGGTCCCACTTGTCAATTCTTGATATTCAAGCATAAGCCATTGGTGTTCAGGAACCCTTCCCCTGTACCCGTGTGTTTGAGGCTTTTTCCCACTTTATTTTCTATTAGTTTCAGTGTATCTGGTTTTATGTGGAGGTCCTTGATCCACTTGGACTTGAGATTTGTACAAGGAGATGAGAATGGATCAATTTGCGTTCTTTTACATGCTGACTGCTAGTTGAACCAGCACCATTTGTTGAAAATACTGCTTTTCTTCCCCACTGGATGGTTTTAGCTCCTTTGTCAAAGATCAAGTGACCATAGGTGTGAGGGTTCTTTTCTGGATATTCAATTCTGTTTCATTGATGTACCTGTCTATCTCTATGCCAATAGCATGGAGGTTTTTTGTTGTTGTTGTTGTTTGTTTGTTTTTTTTTTTGTTTTTTTTTTTTTGTTTTTTTTTTTTTTTATCACTATTGCTCTGTAGTACAGCTTGAGGTCAGGGATGGTGACTCCCCCAGAAGTTCTTTTATTGTTGAGAATAATTTTTGCTATCCTGAGTTTTTGTTATTCCCGATGAATTTGAGAATTTCTCTTTCTAACTCTATGAGGAATTCAGATGGAATTTTGATGGGGATTGAAATGAATCTGTAGATTGCTTTTGACAAGATGGCCATTTTTACTATATTAATCCTGGCAATCCATGAGCATAGGAGGTCTTTCCATCTTCTGAGATCTTCTTCAATTTCTTTCTTCAGACACTTAAAGTTTTTGTCATACAGATCTTTCACTTGCTTAGTTAGAGTCACACCAAGGTATTTTGTATTATTTGTGACTATTGTAAAGGGTGTCTTTCCCCTAATTTCTTTCTCAGCTGTTTATCCTTTGAGTAGAGGAAGGGAACAGCTTTGCATGAGTTAATTTTATATCCAGCCACTTTACTGAAGTTGTTTATCAGGTTTAGGAGTTCTCTGGTGGAATTTTTGGGGTCACTTAAGTGCCCTGACCTGCAGGATTTAAACAACAGGGTTCTCGAGGGAAGGGAACTGCAGTGACAAATTTGGGATCAGAAGACATGAATGAAAAAGACAAGACAAAAATCCAGTTCAAGTCTCATTTGCTCTTGGTTAATGGAGGATTTTTAAACCTGAAAACCCGCAAACAGTATTTGCTCAGGCACACAGGCCAAACCACTGCTAGGTAACACATTAAAGTCAAAGGAACGTCCTTATTGTAAAAGAAAAGGAATGCCCTCATTGTAAAATGTTCCCAGTCAATTAAGGAAAGGATACAAGATAGTAGAAGAAGCAAAAGAGTGCTAGATGATGGTCCAGAGACAAGACAGAGGCCGAGATTCCAGGGACTTCTGGGCTGCACCATTTATGTATACTATCATATAATCTGCAAATAGTGATATTTTGACTTCTTACTTTCCAATTTGTATCCCTTTGACTTCCTATTATTGTCTAATTGGTCTGGCTAGGACTTCGAGTACTATATTGAATAGGTAGGAAGAGAGTGGACAGCCTTGTCTAGTCCCTGAGCTTAGTTAGTGATATTGCTTAAAGTTTTCTCGGTTTAGTTTGATGTTGGCTACTGGTTTGCCATATATTACTTTTACTATGTTTAGGTATGAGCGTTGAATTCCTGATCTTTCCAAGACTTTTATCATGAAGGGGCGTTGGATTTTGTCAAATGCTTTCTCAGCATCTGATGTAATGATCATCTGGTTTTATCTTTGAGTTTGTTTATATAGTGGGTTTCATTGATGGATTTCTGCATATTAAACCATCCCTGCATCCTTGGGATGAAGTCTACTTAATCATGATGGATGATCGTTTTGATGTGTTCCTGGATTCTGTTTGTGAGACCTTTATTGAATATTTTGCATTGACATTCATAAGGGAAATTAGTCTGAAGTTCTCTTTCTTTGTTGGGTCTTTGTGTGGATAAGGTGTGAGCATAATTGTGGTTTCGTGGAATGAATTGGGTAGTGTTAATTCTGTTTCTATTTTGTGGAATAGTTTGAAGAGTATTGGTATTAGGTCTTCTTTGAAGGTCTGATAGAACTCTGCACTAAACCCATATGGTCCTGGGCTTTTTTTTGGTTGGGAGACTATTAATAACTGCTTCTATTTCTTTAGGTGAAATGGGACTGTTTAGATGTTTTATCTGATCCTAATTTGACTTTGGTGATTGGTATCTGTCTAGAAAATTGTCCATTTCATCCAGATACTACAGTTTTGTAGACTATAGGCTTTTGTAGTAGGATCTGATGAATTTTTGAATTTCCTTGGTTTCTGTCTCCCTTTTCACTTCTGATTTTGTTATTTAGGATACTGTCTCTGTGCCTTCTGGTTAGTCTGGCTAAGGGTTCGTCTTGGTTGATTTTAGCCCTGAGTTTGATTATTCCCTGCTATCTACTCCTCTTGGGTGTAGTTGCTTCATTTTGTTCTAGAGCTTTCAGATGGGCTGTCTAGATGCTAGTGCAAGCTCTCTCCAGTTTCTTTTTAGAGTCACTCAGAGTTATGAGTTTTCCTCTTAGCACTGCTTTCATTGTTTCCCCTAAGTTTTGGTATGTTTTGCCTACATTTTCATTAAATCCTAAAAAGTACTTAAGTTCTTTCTTTATTTCTTCCTTGACCAAGTTACCATTAAGTAGAGCATTGTTCAACTTCCATGTGTATGTGGGCTTTTCATTGTTTTTTTTTTTTTTTGTTGTTGTTGTTTTTTGTTTTTGTTTTTGTTTTTTATTGAAGACCAGCCTTAGTACGTCATGATAGGATGCATGGGAATCTTTCAGTATTCTTGTATTTGTTGAGATCTGTTTTGTGACCAATTATATGGTCAGTTTTGGCGAAGATAACATGAGGTGCTCAGCAGAAGGTATACTCTTTTTTTTTTTTTAAGGATGAAATGTCTATAGATATCTGTCAAATTCATTCAGTTCATAACTTCTGCTAGTTTCACTGTGCTTCTCTTTAGTTTGTGTTTCCATGATCTGTCCATTGATGAGAGTGGGGTGTTGAAGTTTCCCACTATTATTGTGTGGGTTGTGATGTGTGCTTTGAGCTTTAGTAGAATTTCTGTTTTGAATCTGGGTGCCCTTGCATTTGAAGCATAGATATTCAGAATTGAGAGTTCATCTTCATAAATTTTTCCTTTGGTGAGTATGAAGTGTCCTTCCTTATCTTGTTTGATAACTTTTGGTTGAAAGTTGATTTTATTTGATATTAGAATGGCTACTCTAGCTTGTTTCTTGGGACCATTTACTTGGAAAATTCTTTTCCAGCCTTTTAATTGTGAGGTAGTGTTTGTCTTTGTCACTGAGGTACCTATCTTGTATGCAGCAAAATGCTGGGTCCTGTTTTCATATCCAGTTTGTTAGTTTATGTCTTTTTATTGGGGAATTGAGTCCATTGATGTTGAGATATTAAGGAATAGAGATTGTTGTTTCCTGTTATTTTTGTTGTTCAAGGTAGAATTATGTTTGTTTGGCTATCTTCTTTGGGGTTTGTTAAAAGAAGATTTGTTTCTTGCTTTTCCTAGGGTATAGTTTTCCTCCTTGTGTTGGAGTTTTTTATCTATTATCCTTTGTAGGGCTGGATTTGTGAAGAGATATTGTTTAAATTTGTTTTTGTCATGGTTTCTTCATCTATGATAATTGAGAGCTTTCCTGGTTATAGTAGCCTGGGCTGGCATTTGTGTTTTCTTAGGGTCTGTATAACATCTGCCCAGGATCTTCTAGAGTTCATAGTCTCTGTTTAGAAGTCCGGTGTAATTCTGATAGGTCTGCTTTATATGTTACTTGACCTTTTTCCCTTATTGCTTTTAATAGTCTTTCTTTGTTTTGTGCATTTGATGTTTTGACTATTATGTGATGGGTGGAATTTCTTTTCTGGCCCAATCTATTTGGAGTTCTGTAGTCCTCTTGTACGTTGATGGGCATCTCTTTCTTTAGGTTAGGGAAGTTTTCTTCTATAATTTTTGTTGAAGATATTTACTGGCCCTTTAAGTTGAAAATCTTCATTCTCATCTACACCTATTATTCTTAGGTTTGGTCTTCTCACTGTGGCCTGGATTTCCTGGATGTTTTGGGTTAGGAGATTTTTGCATTTTGCATTTTCTTTGATTGTTGTGCCCATATTCTCTATGGAATCTTCTGCACCTGAGATTTTTCTTTTCGATTTCATGAATTCTGTTGGTGATGCTTACATCTATGACTCCTGATCTCTTTCCTAGGTTTTCTATCTCCAGAGTTGTCTCCCTTTGTGATTTCTTTATTGTTTCTGTTTTTCCTTTTTTTTTCCAATTTTTTATTAGATATTTTCTTCATTTACGTTTCAAATGCTATCCTGAAAGTCCCCAATATCCTCCCCCTGCCCTGCTCCCCTACAAACCCACTCCCACTTCTTGGTCCTGGCAGTCCCCTGTATTGGGGCATATAAAGTTTACAAGACCAAGGGGCCTCTCTTCCCAATGATGGCCGACTAGGCCATCTTCTGCTACGTAGGCAGCTAGAGACACCAACTCTGGGGGTACTGGTTAGTTAATATTGTTGTTTCACTTATAGGGTTACAGACCCCTTTAGCTCCTTGTTATAGTAGCCTGGGTACTTTCTCTAGCTCATCCATGGGAGGCCCTGTGTGTACCATCCAATAGATGACTATGAGCATCCACTTCTGTATTTGCCAGGCAATACAGTTATATTAGGGTCCTTTCAGCAAAATCTTGCGGGCATATGCAATAGTGTCTGCTTTTGGTGGCTGACTATGGGATGGATATCCAGGGTAGGGGGGCAGTCTCTGGATGGTCCATCCTTTTGTCTCAGCTCCAAACTTCGTCTCTGTAACGTCTTCCATGGGTATTTTGTTCCCTATTCTAAGGAGGAATGAAGTATCCACACTTTGGTCTTCCTTCTTGAATTTCATGTGTTTTCCAAATTGTATCTTGGGTATTCTAAGTTTCTGGGCTAATATCACTTATCAGTGAGTGCATATCATGTGAGTTCTATTGTGATAGGGTTACCTCATTCAGGATAATATCCTCCAGATGCATCCAGTTGCCTAAGAATTTCATAAATTCATTGTTTTTAATAGCTGAGTAGTACTCCACTGTATAAATGCATCACATTTTCTCTATCCATTCTTCTGTTGAGGGACATCTGGGTTCATTCCAGCTTCTGGCTATTGTAAATAAGGCTGCTATGAACATAGTAGAGCGTGTGTCCTTATTACAAGTTGGAACATCTTTTGGGTATATGTCCAGGAGAGGTATTGCTGGAACTTCTGGTAGTATATGCCCAATTTACTGTAGAACTGAGAGACTGATTTCCAGAGTGGTTGTACCAGCTTGCATTCCCACGAGCAACGGAGGAGTGTTCCTCTTTCTCCACATCCTCGCCAGCATCTGCTGTCACTTGAATTTTTTATCTTAGCCATTCTGACTGGTGTGAGGTGGAATCTCAAGGTTGTTTTGATTTGCATTTCCCTGATGATTAAGGATGTTGAACATTTTTCAGGTGCTTCTCAGCCATTCAGTATTCCTCAGTTGAGAATTCTTTGTTTAGCTCTGTACCCCATATTTTACTGGGGTTATTTGATTTCCTGGAGTCCAGCTTCTTGAGTTTTTTGTATATTTTGGATATTAGCCCCCTATCTGATTTAGGATTGGTAAAGACCCTTTCCCAATCTGTTGGTGGTCTTTTTGTCTTATTGACGGTGTCTTTTGCCTTGCAGAAGCTTTGCCATTTTATGAGGTACCATTTGTCAATTTTTGATCTTACAGCACAAGCCACTGCTCTCCTGTTCATGAATTTTTCCCCTCTATCCATATCTTCGAGGCTTTTTCCCACTTGCTCTCTGGTTTTATATGGAGTTCTTTGATCTACGTAGACTTGACCTTAGTACAAGGAGATAAGAATGGGTTAATTCACATTTTTCTACATGATAACCACCAGTTGAGCCAGCACCATTTGTTGAAAATGCTGTCTTTTTTCCACTGAATGGTTTTAACTCTTTTGTCAAAGATCAAATGACCATAGGTGTGTTGATTCATTTCTGGGTCTTCAATTCTATTCCCTTTATCTACCTTTCTTTCGCTGTACCAGTACCATGCAGGTTTTTCTTTCCTTTCCTTTCCTTTCCTTTCCTTTCCTTTCCTTTCCTTTCCTTTCCTTTCCTTTCCTTTCCTTTCCTTCCTTTTTTTTTTTTTTTTTTTTTTTTTATCACAATTGCTCTGTAGTACAGCTTGAGGTCAGGCACTGTCATTTCACCAGTGGTTCTTTTATTATTGAGAAGGGTTTTTTGCTACCCTAGGTTTTTTGTTATTCCAGATGAATTTGCAAATTGCCCTTTCTAACTCTGTGAGTTGAATTTTGATGGGGATTGCATTGAATCTGTAGATTGCTTTTGGCAAGATAGCCATTTTGAGTATATTAATACTGCCATTCCATGAGCATGGAAGATGTTTCTATTTGATTTCTTTCTTCAGAGACTTGAAGTTTTTTTTTTTTCTTTTTCTTTTCTTTTCTTTTTTTTTTTTTTTTTTGGTTGTTTCAAGACAGGTTTTTTCTGTGTAGTCCTGGCTGTCCTGGAACTCACTTTCTCACTTTGTAGACCAGGCTGGCCTCGAATTCAGAAATCCACCTGCCTCTGCCTCTCAAGTGCTGGGATTAAAGGCGTGTGCCACCACTGCCGGGCTGAAGTTCTTATCACACAGATTTTGCATTTTTTAAGTTAGAGTAACACCAAGGTCTTTTATATTATTTGTGACTATTGTGAAGGGTGCTGTTTCCCTAATTTCTTTCTCAGCCTGTTTATCCTTTGTGTAGAGAAAGGCCATTGATTTGTTTGAGTTAATTTTATATCCAACTACTGCACTGAAGCTGTTTATCAGGCTTAGGAGTTCTCTGGTGGAATTTTTAGGGTCACTTATATATACTATCAAATTATCTGCAAATAGTAATATTTTGACTTCTTCCTTTCCAATTTGTATGCAGTTGACTTCCTTTTGTTGTCTAATTGCTCTGGCTAGGACTTCAAGTACCATATTGAATAGGTAGGAAGAGAGTGGATATTCTTGTCTAGTCCCTGAATTTAGTGATATTGCTTAAAGTTTTTCTCCAATTAGTTTGATGTTGTCTACTGATTTGCTGTATATTGCTGTTACTATGTTTAGGTATGGGCCTTGAATTTCTGATCTTTCCAAGACTTTTATCATAAATGGGTGTTTTATTTTGTCAAATGTTTTCTCAGCATCTAACGAGATGATCATGTGGTTTTTGTCTTTGAGTTTGTTTATATAGTGGATTACATTGTTGAATTTCCATATATTAAACCATCCCTGCATCCCTGGGATGAAGCCTAATGATCATGATGGATGATCGTTTTGATGTGTTCTAGGATTCGGTTTGCCAGAATTTTATTGAGTATTTTTGCATCGATATTCATAAGGGAAATTGGTCTGAAGTCCTCTTTTTTTGGGGGGGGGGTCTTTATGTGGTTTAAGTATCATAATCATTGTCACTTCATAGAATGAATTGGGTATAGTACCTTCTGTTTCTATTTTGTGAAATAGTTTGAGGAGAGTTGGAATTAGGTCTTCTTTGAAGGTCTGGTAGAACTCTGCACTAAACCCATTTGGTACTGGGCTTTTTTTTTTTTTTTTTGGTTTGGGAGAATATTAATGGCTGCTTCTATTTCTTTAGGAGATATGGGACTGTTTAGATCTTTAATCTGATCCTGATTTAACATTGGTAACTGGTATCTGCTTAGAAAATTGTCCATTTCATCCAGGTTTTCCAGTTTTGTTGAGTATAACCTTTTGTAGTAGGATCTGATGATGTTTTTTATTTCCTCAGGTTTTGTTGTTATGTCTCCCTTTTCTTTTCTGATTTTGTTAATTAGGATACTGTACCTGTGCCCTCTAGTTAGTATGACTAAGTGTTATCTATCTTGTGGATTTTCTCAAAAAAACAGCTCCTGGTTTTGTTGATTCTTTGAATAGTTTTTTTTTTTTTTTTTTGTTTCCACTTGGTTGATTTCAGCCCTGGGTTTGATTATTTCCTGCCATCTACTCCTCTTGGGTGAATTTGCTTCCTCTTGTTCTAGAGCCTTTAGGTGTGCTTTCAAGTTGCTAGTGTATGCTCTCTCTAGTTTCTTTTTGGTGGCACTCAGAGATATGAGTTTTCCTCTTTGGAATGCCTTCATTGTGTCTGTATTAGTCAGGGTTCTCTAGAGTCACAGAACTTATGGACAGTCTCTAGATAGTAAAGGAATTTATTGATGACTTACAGTCGGCAGCCCAATTCCCAACAATGATTCAGTCGCAGCTGTGAATGGAAGTCCAAGGATCTAGCAGTTACTCAGTCTCACGCAGCAAGCGGGCGAAGGAGCAAGAGCAAGAGCTAGACTCCCTTCTTTCAATGTCCTTATATTGTCTCTAGCAGAAGGTGTAGTCCAGATTAAAGGTGTGTTCCACACACCCTTAATCTCAGATGAAAGGCATAGCCCAGATTAAAGGTGTGTTCCTTGAACTCGGAGATTCAATCTTCTGGAATCCATAGCCACTATGGCTCAAGATCTCCATACCAAGATCCAGATAAGGATCTCCAAGCCTCCAGATAAGGGTCACTGGTGAGCCTTCCAATTCTGGATTGTAGTTCATTCCAAATATAGTCAAGTTGACAACCAGGAATAACCACTACAATCCACCCCTTGTCAACTTGACACAAATAATATCTCATGTTCACATGAAACAATAACAAGGTTGTGAATACGCCTAACATGATATAACTATCCCTCGTACAATCGCAAACGCATTTGTAAATTTACAATGGGGCATTCATATTACTTTATAATCCTCGTTTCTGCAACTGGTTATGTGGCCTTAATTGGTATTTATAACTACCTTCCTCTACTACCCATTCTGTATTTCCTTCACCTTCAGCCAGCACCTCAGCAGGTCTTGGCTCTTTTCCTGGAGGATTGACCCATACCTTCATTCCTGATGGGTCTGCGTCCTTTGTCATCCTGCTTGGATTAGGCTGTTGTAGTTTCCTATTGACTTTAATCACAGGACATGGTAGTACTAAGAGACGCCCTAAGGGATCTCCTACACTCCAGACATAATCTTGCTTACCACCATTGTGAAGAGGTAATCCAATTTCCCCATGGTAATCTGGATCTATCACCCCTCCTAACACTGTTATTCCTTTTTTAGCCTGTTGGTTTAAGGGCATAAGAAGCCCAAAATGACCAGGGGGAAGTCTGAGCTTCCAGTTCAATGGAATGTTTGTTGTAGCTCCTGGTAGGAGCACTCCCTTCTCTGGAGCCAAAACTTCTAGGCCAGCAGAACCTAGAGTTATGGGGACAGGAAGCAAAAATTTTCCTAGAGGGTCACTAGGAGTGATAGTAAGTGGAACTATTCCTTTTTCCACCCCTTGATTCCTGGACCCATGAATCCTGGCTATGGGTGAAACTGTACCATATATCGAGCGCTGATTCAAAGCATATACTGCCTTCTGAAGAACTCTGCCCCAGCCTTCCAAGCTGTTACCACCTAATTGGCGTTGTAACTGCGTCTTCAAAAGGCCATTCCATCTTTCTATCAGACCAGCTGCTTCAGGATGATGGGGAATGTGGTAAGACCAGTGAATTCCATGATCATTGGCCCACTGTCGTACTTCTCTGGCTGTGAAGTGAGTTCCTTGGTCAGAAGCAATACTGTGTGGAATACCATGACGATAGATAAGGCATTCTGTCAGTCCGTGAATGGTGGTTTTAGCAGAGGCATTACGTGCAGGAAAGGCAAATCCATAACCAGAATAAGTATCTACTCCAGTAAGAACAAAACGCTGTCCTTTCCATGAAGGAAGTGGTCCAATGTAGTCAACCTGCCACCAGGTTGCTGGCTGGTCACCTCGAGGAATGGTGCCATATCTGGGGCTCAGTGTTGGTTTCTGCTGTTGGCAGATCTGGCAATCAGCAGCAGCTGTAGCCAGGTCAGCTTTGGTGAGTGGAAGCCCATGTTGCTGAGCCCAAGCATAACCTCCATCTTGACCACCATGGCCACTTTGTTCATGTGCCCATTGAGCAATGACAGGGATGGCTGGGGAGAGAGGCTGACTGTCCACAGAACGGGTCATCTTATCCACTTGATTATTGAACTCCTCCTCAGCTGAAGTCACCTTTTGGTGAGCATTTACATGGGACACAAATATCTTCACATCCTTTGCCCATTTGGAGAGATCTATCCACATACTTCTTCCCCAGATGTCTTTCTCACTAATTTTCCAATTGTGATCTTTCCAAGTTCCTGACCATCCAGCCAATCCATTGGCTACAGCCCATGAGTCAGTGAATAATCGTACATCTGGCCATTTCTTCTTGCAAACAAACTGTAATACCATGTGTACTGCCCGAAGTTCTGCCCACTGTGAAGATTTCCCTTCACCTGTGTCTTTCAGGGTTGTCCCAGAAAGGGGTTGTAATGCTGCAGCTGTCCACTTCTGGGTGGTGCCTGCATAACGTGCAGAGCCATCAGTAAACCAGGCTCTAGTCTTCTCTTCTTCGGTCAGTCGATCATAGAGAACACCCCATGAGGCTATAGGCGCATGTTTGGCAGCAGATGGCATTGTAACAGGAGTAGAAACCATAGGCATTTGAGCAACTTCTTCATGTAACTTGCTTGTGCCTTCAGGACCTGCTCTGGCCCGATCACGTATATACCACTTCCATTTGATAATAGACTGCTGCTGTGCGAGTCCCACTTTATGACTTGCAGGATCTGATAGTACCCAGCTCATGATGGGTAGTTCAGGTCGCATAGTAACTTGGTGTCCTATTGTCAAACGTTCAGTTTCCACTAAGGCCCAATAGCAGGCCAAGAGCTGTTTTTCAAAGGGAGAATAGTTGTCTGCAGATGATGGTAAAGCTTTGCTCCAAAATCCCAAAGGTCTTTTCTGTGATTCACCTACAGGGGCCTGCCAGAGGCTCCAAACAGCATCTCTATCAGCCACAGATACCTCAAGTACCATCGGGTCTGCTGGGTCATATGGTCCAAGTGGTAGAGCAGCCTGCACAGCAGCCTGGACCTGTTGAAGGGCCTTCTCCTGTTCCAGGCCCCACACAAAGCTAGCAGCTTTCCGAGTCACTTGGTAAATAGGCCTAAGTAACACACCCAAGTGAGGGATGTGTTGTCTCCAGAATCCAAATAGACCCACTAAACGTTGTGCTTCTTTCTTGGTTGTAGGAGGGGCCAGGTGCAATAACTTATCTTTCACCTTAGAAGGAATATCTCTGCATGCCCCACACCACTGGACTCCTAAGAATTTCACTGAGGTAGATGGTCCTTGAATTTTGGTTGGATTTATTTCCCATCCTCTGATACGCATATGTGTTACCAATGAGTCCAAAGTGGTTGCTACTTCCTGCTCATTTGGTCCAATCAGCATAATGTCATCAATACAGTGCACCAATGTGATATTTTGTGGAAGATCCAAACGATCAAGATCCCTTCTAACTAAATTATGACACAGGGCAGGAGAGTTAATATATCCTTGAGGCAAAACTGTGAAGGTATACTGTTGGCCTTGCCAACTGAAAGCAAATTGCTTCTGGTGGTCCTTATGGACAGGTACTGAGAAGAAGGCATTTGCCAGATCAATAGCCGCATACCAGGTACCAGGAGATGTGTTAATTTGCTCAAGTAACGAAACTACATCTGGTACAGCAGCTGCAATTGGAGTTACTACCTGATTTAGTTTTCGATAATCAACTGTCATTCTCCATGATCCATCTGTTTTCTGCACTGGCCAGATAGGAGAGTTAAACGGAGATGTGGTGGGAACCACCACCCCTGCATCTTTCAAGTCCTTGATAGTGGCAGTAATTTCTGCAATTCCTCCAGGAATACAATACTGTTTTTGATTCACTATTTTCTTTGGCAGAGGCAACTCTAAAGGCTTCCATTTGGCCTTTCCAACCATAATAGCCCTCACTTTACAGTTCAGGGAACCAATATGAGAATTCTGCCAATTTCTGAGTATATCTATCCCAATTATACATTCTGGAACTGGGGAAATCACCACAGGATGTGTCCGGGGACCTACTGGACCTACTGTGAGTCGGACATCAGTCAAAACTCCATTAATCACCTGCCCTCCATAAGCCCCTACTTTAACTGGAGGGCCACAATGTTTCTTGGGATCCCCTGGGATCAGTGTCAACTCAGAACCAGTATCCAGCAGACCCCGAAAAGTCTGATTATTTCCTTTTCCCCAGTGTACAGTTACCCTTGTAAAAGGCCGTAGGTCCCTCTGGGGAAGAACTGGAGAAAGGGTAACAGCAAAACCTTTGAGTGTCTTATCAAGATCCTTCCTCAGCGGAACCTGGCCACCCCTTCATTCAAGGGGTTCTGGATCTGCAAACTGTCTCAAGTCTGGAAATTGATTCACTGGCCGAGATTGCTGTTTACCACGATCTAATGTAGCCTTTCTTTCATTTGTTTGAGAATTTTTCTGCTTATACAGATCAAACAAATATGCAGTAGGCTTCCTATGTATTTCATTCCTGGAAACACCATGATTGATTAGCCAGTACCAAAGATCCAACCGAGTCATGCCATTATAAATTTCACCTCTCCTGTGCTGACCATTACTGGGTATGTTATTATAAACATTCTTTTGTCTACGCTGTCCATTATAATAACTAGAATCACCTTGTCTCCGGCGATTCAATGCTGCCACCTGGCCCTTGTTACCTCGGAATCCAACTAAACCCAGTGAATTTAATTCATCTAATTGAGCAGAAGCATCTCCAATGCTAAGATCTGGCACAAGGAAAAGGGAAAGAACAAAACCCTTCAAATGTGCTGGTGCCTCTCTCACCAATTTGCGTCTTATAGAGCTGGTGAAAGGCATATCTTCTGGACCTTCCCATTGTGGACAATTATGCTTTACACAATATATCCACTCTAGCATTGCAATTTCCCTAAGTCTTAAAATCCCTTCATCAACACTAAGCCACGGAATATCAGGCATCTCCAAGTCATTTCCAGTAGGCCATCTTTTGATAAAGACCTCAGCTAACCATTCAAACAAACTTTTGACACCTTTTTTAACTATGCGAGCTTCCGTATTAAACCTAGAATCTCTACTCAGAGGACCCATGTCAATAAACTCAGCCTGCTCTAGTTTTATGTTCCTTCCACCCTTATCCCACACCCTTAAAATCCATTCCCACACATATTCACCAGGTTTCTGCTTGAATGAATTAGCAAACTCATTAAGCTCCTTAGTAGTGTAGCGAATTTCCTCATGGACTACACTTTCTACCTCCCCTCTAGGAGCCTGTTTTGCTTTGAGTCTGGTTACAGGTCTAGAAGAAACTATTGGTGGGCCTTGAGAAACATCAGTAGTGAAAGTCATTGCTGGTTTATCAGACTCTGCAAAATTAATTTCCTCATGTGGCGAAGGCATTATTTCAAGGGGTGGGGCTGAGGGTACTACTTCCTCAGGTGGGGCAAACCCTTGAGAATCTGAAGATTCAAAATTCTCAGCTTCAACATGGTCTTCCCACACATCCCCGTCCCATGTTGTAGGATCCCATTCTTTGCCAATTAGAGCCCTTACTTTAACTGTCGACACACTCTGAGGCTGAGACTTGAATTTTCGCTGTAGTTCAGCCAACCTTACAATGAGAGTTTCTGTTTGATTTTCTGCAACTTGAGCTCTATTGCTACAAGAGAGAAGATTCTCCTCAAGGACACACTTAGCAACTTTTAGATCGTTTACTTGTGTCTGGAGCCTTTCAATTTTATCACACAACTCCTTCCTTTCATTCATCATTTTTTCCACAGATACTAAGAGCAGCCAGCCAGTAAAATCATTTTCCGATTTTATGCCCCTGTTCTGGGTCATACTTTTGCATGCTGCCTTTCATTTACACAGCTTTGAGAAGTTGTTGGGCCCACATGGCAGTCACCAGTCAGCTCTTACTCTCTCTTAGAGGGATTTAGCCTCCTGCAGGATAATGTGTTTCTTCCTGAATCTCTTAGCCACTTTATTTTAACCAATAGCTTTAAATTGGGGAGTAAAGTTTTCATAGCATTACTTTAGTGTATGTGAGGATATGTTCTTTGGGGACAATTGGATCTTGGGGGCCAGTGCTCAGCATTTCAATATGTAACAGTATCAAACCAAACCCAAACCTTGTCCTCAATGTTAGGTAAACTCTTGACCTCATATGTACTTGAAGTCTAGCGGTTGAGATCAGTAACTCACATATGAAGAATCTGATAAAATTTGACATAATATTCCCAAGAGAGAGTGAGTTCATTACAGGCTCTCACATATGGGATCTGATGTTGTATTCTCAAAGGGAGGAGAGACTACACCCCAAAACAAAAACATCATCTCCAAAACTATGCAAGTATTTGGAATTAGTTCAAAAGTATATAACAATCACACACACACACACACACACACACACACACACAAACACAAGGAAGTGTGCACATATGTAACAATGCAAATTGCATTGCAGTTCATAAAGATTATGCACATAACAGGCACGTTGTTCTATTATTCAGAATATTGATTACCTACCCAAACAACTGAGAGAGAACTTCTCTGGTTTAGATGTTGTTTGTTTCCTAAAGTCTTGTGCATTGAGGCTTAGCCTTCAGGTTGGCACTACTGGGATCCCTAAGCAATAGGATCTAGTGACAGGTCTTAAGCTCATCTGCCATTGTGCCACACTTTGGTCTTCCTTCTTCTTGAGCTTCATGTGGTCTGTGAATTGTATCTTGGGTATTCCGGGCTTCAGGACTTATATCTACTTATCAGTGATAGAGGGACTGAGGGACTTTAGCTTCTCTTCGCTTTTTCTGTTTTAAGATGTGTTCCTTCTCACATATATCCTACGGTGACATAATACAGATAAGAAGGGCTTTCCCTGGAACCAATCGATTGCCAGTGTGATGTCCCTAAGATTGAAAAACTGTGAGTTTAATAATCCAGGTCTCCTCCTCCTCCTCCTCCTCCTCCTCCTCCTCCTCCTCCTTCCCCTTCTTCCTCTTCTTCTTTTGACATTTTTTATTAGATATTTTTTAATTTACATTTCGAATGTTATGCCCTTTCCTAGTTTCCCCTCTGAAAACCTTCTATCCCATCCCCCTTTCCCTGCTCACCAACCCACCCACTCCCACTTCCCGGTCCTGGCATTCCCCTACACTGGGGCATTGAGCCTTCACAGGACCAAGGGACTTTCCTTCCATTGATGAGCTACAAAGCCATCCTCTGCTACATATGCAGCTAGAGCTATGGGGCCCTTCATGTGTACTCTCCGGTTGGTAGTTTAGTCCCTGGGAGCTCTGGTGGTACTGTTGGTTCATATTGTTGTTCCTCCTATGGGGATGCAAACCCCTTCAACTCCTTTGGTCCTTTCTCTAGGTCCTCCATTGGGGATCCTGTGCTCAATCCAATGGTTGGCTGCGAGAATCCACCTCTGTATTTGTCAGGAACTGGCAGAGCCTCTCAGGAGACAGCTATATCAGTCTCCTCTCAGCAAAAAATTGTTGGCATTCACGATAGCATCTGGTTTTGGTGACTATTTAAGGGATGTATCCTCAGGTGGGGCAGTCTCTGGATGGCCTTTCCTTCAGTCTCTGCTCCACATTTTGTCTCTGCATACCCTCATATGGGAATTTTGTTCCCCTTCTAAGAAGGACTGAAGGATCCACACTTAGGTCTTCCTTCTTCTTGAGCTTCATGTGGTCTATGAATTGTATCTTGGGTATTCTGAGCAACAGGGCTAATATCCACTTATCAATGACTGCATATCTTGTGTGTTCTTTTGTGATTGGGTTACCTCACTCAGGATGATATTTTCTAGTGCCACCCATTTGTCTAAGAATTTCATGAATTCATTGTTTTTAATAGCTAAGTAGTACTCCATTGTGTAAATGTACCACATTTTCTGTATCCATTCCTCTGTTGAGGAACATCTGGGTTCTTTCCAACTTCTGGCTATTATAAATAAGGCTGCTATGAACATAGTGGAGCATGTTGGAGCATTTTCTGGGTATATGCCCAGAAGTGGTATAGCTGGATCCTCAGGTAGTACTATGTCCAATTTTCTGAGGAACTTTGAGACTGATTTCCAGAGTGGTTGTATCAGCTTGCAATGGAGGAGTGTTCCTCTTTCTGCACATCCTTGCCAGCATCTGCTGTCACCTGAGTTTTTAATCTTAGGCATTCTGACTGGTGTGAGGTGGGATCTCAGTGTTGTTTTTATTTGCATTTCCCTGATAATTAAGGATGTTGAACATTTCTTTAGGTGCTTCCTGGCCATTCAATATTTCTAAATTGAGAATTCTTTGTTTAGCTCTGTACCCCATTTTTAATAGTGTTATTTGGCTCTCTGGATTCTAACTTCTTGAGTTCTTTGTATGTATTGGATCTATCAGATGTAGGATTGGTAAAGATCTTTCCCAGTCTGTTGGTTGTGGTTTTGTCCTATTGACAGTGTCCTTTGCCTTACAGAAGCTTTGCAATTTTATAGGGTCCCATTTGTCAATTCTTGATCTTACAGCATAAGCTATTGGTATTCTGTTCAGGAAAATTTCCCCTGTGCCCATGTGCTCTTCCAAACTTTATTTTCTATTAGTTTCAGTGTATCTGGTTTTATGTGGAGGTCCTTGACCCACTTGGACTTGAGCTTTGTACAAGGAGATAATATGGGTCTATTTGCATTCTTTTACATGCTAACCACCAGTTGAACAAACTCCATTTGTTGAAAATGTTGTCTTATTTCCATTGGATGGTTTTAGCTCCTTTGCCAAAGATCAAATGGCCATAGGTGTATGGGTTCACTTCTGGATCTTCAACTCTATGCCATTGATCCACCTGCCTGTCACTGTACCAATATCATGCAGTTTTTTTTTTTTAAACCACAATTGCTCTTTAGTACACTTGTCTTAGGGGATGGTGATTACCTCAGAAGTTCTCTTATTGTTGAGAATAATTTTTGCTATCCTGGGTTTTTAGTTATTCCAGATGAATCTGCAAATTGCTCTTTCTAACTCTATGAAGAATTCAGTTGGAATTTTGATGGGGATTGCATTGAATCTGTAGATTGCTTTTGACAAGATGGCCATTTTTACTATATTAATCCTGGCAATCCATGAGCATGGGAGATCTTTCCATCTTCTGAGATCTTCTTCAGTGTATTTCTTCAGAGACTTGAAGTTCTTATCATACAGAACTTTCACTTGCTTGGTTAGAATAACACCAAGATACTTTATATTGTTTGTGACTATTGTGAAGGGTGTTGATTTCCTAATTTATTTCTCAGCCTTTTTATCCTTTGAGTAGAGGAAGGCCATTGATTTGTTTGAGTTAATCTTATATCCAGCTATTTTGCTGAAATTGTTTATCAGGTTTAGGAGTTCTCTGGTGGAATTTTGGGGTCACTTAAGTATACTATCATATCATCTGCAAATAGTTATATCTTTGACTTCTTATTTTCCAATTTGTATCCCTTTGACTTCCTACAGTTGTCTAATTGCTCTGGCTAGGACTTCGAGTACTATATTGAATAGGTAGGGAGAGAGTGGACAGCCTTGTCTTGTCCCTGAATTTAGTGATATTGCTTAAAGTTTTTCTCCATTTAGTTTAATGTTGTCTACTGGTTTGCTGTATATTGCTGTTACTATGTTTAGGTATGGATCTTGAATTTTTGATCTTTCCAAGACGTTTATCATGAAGGGGTGCTGGATTTTGTCAAATGCTTTCTCAGCGTCTAATGTAATGATCATATGGGTTTTTTTTTCCTTTGAGTTTTTTTTATATAGCGGATTTCATTTGTGGATTTCTGTATATTGAACCATCCCTGCATCCCTGGGATTGAAGCCTACTTGATCATGATGGATGATTGCTTTGATGTGTTCCTGGATTCTGTTTGTGAGACTTTTATTGAGTATTTTGCATTCACATTCATAAAAGAAATTTGTCTGAAGTTTCCTTTTTTTGGAGGGGGTCTTTATGTGGTTTAGCTATCAGAGTAATTGTGGTTTTATAGAATGGATTGGGTAGTGTTCCTTCTGTTTCTATTTTGTGGAATAGTTTGAAGAGTATTGGTATTAGGTCTTCTTTGAAGGTCTGATAGAACTCTGCACTAAACCCATATGGTCCTGGGCTTTTTTTTTTTTTTTTTTTTTTTTTTTTGGGGGTGGGAGACTATTAATGACTGCTTCTAGTTCTTTAAGGGTTATGGGAGTATTTGAATCATTTATCTGATCCTGATTTAACTTTGGAATTTGGTATTTGTGTAGAAAACTGTCCATTTCATCCAGATTTTTTAGTTTTGTTGAATATAGGCTTTTGTAGTAGAATCTGATAAATATTTGGATTTTCTCAGTTTCTGTTGTTATGTCTCCCTTCTCAGTTCTGATTTTGTTAATTTGGATACTGTCCCTGTGCACTGGTTAGTCTAGCTAAAAGTTTATCTAGTTTGTTGATTTTCTCAAAGAACCAACTCCTGATTTTGCTGATTCTTTTTATAGTTCTTTTTGTTTCTACTTGGTTGATTTCAGCCCTGAGTTTGATTATTCCCTGCTATCTACTCCTCTTGGGTGTATTTGCTTCATTTTGTTCTAGAGCTTTCAGATGGGATGTCAAGCTGCTAGTGTATGCTCTCTCCAATTTCTTTTTGGAGGCACTCATAGCTCTGAGTTTTCCACTTAGCACTGCTTTTGTTGTGTGCCATAAGGTTGGGTATGTTGTGGTTTCATTTTCATTGAACTCTGAAAAAGTCTTTAATTTCTTTCTTTATTTCTTTCTTGACCACGTTGTCATAGAGTAGATTGTTGTTCAGCTACCACATTTATGTGGGCTTTCCATTGTTTATGTTGTTATTGATGACCAGCTTTAGTCCCTGGTGATCTGATAGGATGCATGGGATTATTTCAATCTTCTTGTATCTGTTGAGGCTTGTTTTGTGACCGATTATATGGTCAATTTTGGAGAAGGTACTGTGAGGTACAGAGAAGAAGGTATATTCTTTTGTTTTTGGATAAAATGTTCTATAGAGATCTGTTAAATCTGTTTGGTTCCCAACTTCTGTTAATTTTACTGAGTCTTTGTTTAGTTTCTGTTTCCCTGATCTGTTCATTGATGAGAGTGGGGTGTTGAAGTCTCCCACTATTATTGTGTGAGGTGCAATATGTGCTTTGAGCTTTACTATAGTTTCCTTAATGAATGTGGATGCCCTTGCATTTGGAGTTTAGATGTTCAGAATTGAGTTCTTCTTGGTAGACTTTTCCTTTGATGAATATAAAGTTTCCTTCCTTATCTTTTTTGAGAAGTTTAGGTTCAAAGTTGATTATTTGATATTAGAATGGCTACTCCAGCTTGTTTCTTGGGACCATTTTCTTAGAGAATTTTTTTTCCAGCCTTTTATTCTGAGGTAGTGTCTGTCTTTGTCACTGAGATGGGTTTCCTGTATGCAGCAAAATGTTGGGTTCTGTTTATGTCTCCAGTTTGTTAATTTATGTCTTTTTATTGGGGGAATTGAGACCATCAATATTAAGAGATATTAAGGAAAAGTGATTTTTGCTTCCTGTTATTTTGTTGTTAGAGGTGGAATTATGTTTATGTGGCTATCTTCTTTTTGGTTTGTTAAAGGAAGATTCTTTTCTTGCTTTTTCTAGGGTGTAGTTTTCTCCCTTGTGTTGGATTTTTTCGTTTATTATCCTTTGAAGGGCTGTATTTGTGGAAAGATACTGTGTGAATTTGTTTTTGTCATGGAATATCTTGGTTTCTCCACCAGTTTTCTTTATAGGGTTACCTTGCCTCAGGTATATCATTATGGTAAAGAAGATGGATTAATACAAGTGTGTTCACCTTCACGTCAGTGGAAAGGAAACATTTATCTAAAATTGTGCTTTCTTGTTTTACTTTCCTAAATTTAAAAAAATGGGAAACAGAAACAGGTTTTCCTTATTGTTGATTCATTAAGAAAGCTGTGTCTAGATACTTCTGGTGGTCTGCAATTTCCATTTGGATGGAAATCCTTTGCAGTGGCTAGGACTATTTCCTTATTTTAAATAGTCACCCAGCCTTTCTTGTATAGATAGGAAACAGAGCTTCTGCATCTCCCTCAAGAACCAAACAAACTACAGTTTTGGGACTCTGACCATTTGACTAACTGAATGACTCACTCTTAAGGCAGAGGGTGAGCATGTATGGCTTGCTTGGATCATTATTGATGCTCATTAATTTTGGAAGATAAGGGGCAATTAAAAATTCCTTTAGCGTGTTTTTGTGTCTAGATATGGCAATTTTCTTTTATTTATTTATTTATTTATTTATTTTGGCAATTTTCTTCAGCTCAATAAAAGAGAATCAGAAAGGGGTCTGAAAGTAGGGATTGGACTATTTCTTATAACAGCTGGGTACAGTATATAGACCCTCCTGGTATTCTCTGTGTCATGGTGCCACCAGTCAGCATTTTGATGTTTGCTTTGTTACTTTTTGAACTGGTTGGTTGGCACCAGTAGTTGTCATTTTTTCCTACACATCTGTGCTCATCGAAGTCCTCATGCCTTCATGCCCTGTCACACCCTGTATCAGAGAAAGTTTTACAGCCTTGCAATAACCAGAGTCTTCTGCAAACAGACTATAATTAGTGTTTGAACTTGTTTTGGTTTCTAGTGAAATGAATAACATTGCACTGCTGTTTAAACATTCACCTTTGGTTAGCTTTTTACAATAGTGGGATAGTTTTTTTTTTTTTTTTTTTTTTTGACAAAATAGCCCTTTCAAGTCAGCATCAATAAATGGCAATTGAGCACAAGTCCTCTTTTCCAAACCCGCACATTGAATGCTTAATCAAATGAGTCAGACAATTGCAGCTTATAGTAACTGTGTTTGACAGTTGTAATTAATGTGCACTGAACTCTGGAGGAGATGTAGGGAGTTGTTCTGGGTTGATGATTCTAGAGGGAATTTCTGATGACATGAACAGTATCTCTTCTCTCTTAAAATTGTTCTGTTTTCTTAACAGAATGTCTTTGAGCTGCTTTTTGGGGTAGACTTTTCTCAATGGTTGCTAAGGAACAATGTGAAAGTCATCTTCTATCCGTTTTCTCTGCTTCCTTTTGACATTTGACCCAGTGGGTGGGAAACAAGCAAGCTATGCATTTGTCTAGTTGTATAAAGTGCCAACACTGTCCTGGAGTAACATAAGGTTTTGTGCTAAAATGTACTCACTGTGGCTAGGTCCTGAATGAAACAGTCTGCTCAGCATACAGGCAGAGCTGTTGGTCCCGATGAACTACTGTGGACAAAGGTGCTGAATTTATCCTGCTCCCTTAATTTTCATTACATCTTTAGTCTCCTGTTTACTTGTTATCTTTTTTTAAATGTTCATATATTGGATTATTAATACATGTCTTAAATATGATTACTGACTACATGTAATTATGGTTTATTCTTTCACATCATGGACATAGCACAAAATTGACTTATAAAGAGATATCTAAGGTTATGTGATATTTTCTGAAATGCCTATATTTAAAGTAAAACTTTTCTTTTTGGTTATTTAGAGTTATCACTTATAAAAGCAAGGCTTATAGGCTGGGATATGGTTTAGCAGGTAAAGTACTTGCTGCCAAGTGAGATGATCAGAACTCTAGCCTCAGGACCTCATTTGCTGGTGAGGACACATGTGCAACCCTTCCTCCAGTTGTGCAGCAAGACTCTTACTGAGAAGACAAACACATATGTCAGCTTGTCCCAGATAGGAAGGCATGACAGAACAAAATATGGATAGGTAACTCCAAAGTTCAACTTGGTGAACAAATAAGTTTTATTTGAGTTACTTTAAGGAATATGGGTGAGGGGTTATCTTCCTCCCTTCTTCCTTACCTACCTATCTAACTACATATCTACCCAACAACATCTCTACCTTCCTCTCTCTCTTCCTATACATACTTTGCTTTGCTACTGTGCATGGTATTGCACACTTGGAATACTAGCACTTAGGAGGTCTAAATAGGAAGATGGGGAGCTTGAGGCCAACTTGGGTTACATAGTGAGACTCTATCTCAGAGAAACAAAAAGCTGAAATAAAACAAATCACATTTTGATAACTAAGAAAATCTCCTTCTAAGCCCTTTAATTCTGTACATTAACGTTGTTAACCCTTGTAAGGAAGAGGTACAATTGGAAATGGTTTGAGTTTCAACAGTGAATCTGTTAGGTATATACAGTATATATACAGAACTGTTTTTACCTTTATTACTGTATTTAATAGTATAGAACATATAGTGGAACATGGCCTTAGAGTCTTGGCTGATGGTAAATTCATGAGCAGTGTTCTACTGGGGATTCAAATTGTACAGAAGACTCTATTTTCTCTTAAGAGATTTGTAAGGATAAGGCAGGAAGAAAGGGAACAACAACAACAACAACAACAACAACAACAATCCTTCTGCAGCCATCTGATTCCCAGGGGCTACTTGAGACTTGTAGTACCAGTATGCCTGCTTCAATTGAGACAGTTGGCCTCATCAGTGGCCAATAGTGCCTTTGTAAATAGGAAATTAAAGATTTTAAACAGGAGGCTGAGGTGGACACACCTTTTTTTTTTCTCAGAATTTGGGAAGTGGATCAGTGGATCCAGGTTAGTGTAGGTTATATAGCTGAGACACATCACATCTCAACAAAACAAAATGCAAAGAAACAAACAAAAACAAAATAAGGGTAGAGTTGGTAGAGTGCTTATCTAGTATACACAAAGCCCTGTGTTCTGTTCCCATCAATGCATAAATCAGGTACGGTAGTAAACCCAGTGTTTAAGATAAAAACATTTCAGGGTCATCTTTGTCTATCTAGTGAGTTCAAGGCCAGCCTGCGATAGATGGGACCAT
Organism: Mus musculus; assembly: GCF_000001635.26. Taxonomy (NCBI): domain Eukaryota; kingdom Metazoa; phylum Chordata; class Mammalia; order Rodentia; family Muridae; genus Mus; species Mus musculus. The sequence continues at coordinate 29,097,148 of NC_000077.6, read as the reverse complement.
CTCTAAATAAATTACTTAATAAATAAGAGACAAATTTCAAACACTATCAAAATTTCCACACTGCTTTGTCATGTTTTTCTGTTTCTGTGATTGAAGTAGTCTGACAAAAGCGACTTAAGGGAGACAGGGTGTATTTTGGTTTATATTTACAAGATACAGTCCATCATGATGGGATAGTCAAGAGATGTTTGTACAGTCAGAAATCAGAGAATAATTAATACAAGTAACACACTTTCTTCTTTTCACTTATTGTATTTAAAGAACTGTTTTATATGTATGAGTGTCTTGCCTGCATGCATGTCTGTGCACACATGCATGCATGGAGACCAGAAGAGGGCATTAGAACTGCAATGAATGTTGTTTTCATGTGCTTCTTCCATGCCTTGGAGATTGAGAGTAGTGCAGCAATAAAAACATATCTCTGTGATATACTGACTTAGACTAGTTGGGGTATGTACCCTTGAGTGCTCGCTAACTCTTATGGGCTCTGGACGTATGTAGCATTTCTTCTTTTAGTTTCTTGTGGAAGCCCCACACTGACCTCCAAGGCTGTACCAGTTTATGTCCCCCCTCCCCCAACAGCAAATAGGATTCCTCTTTCTCTATGCCCTCAGGAGTCACTTACTTTCTTGCTGAATAATATGAAATTTCCATGTGGTTTCTCAAAGTAGTTTTCATTTGAATCTCCATGATATATAAGCATGTTGAACACTTTTCAAAATCATTTATTGGCCATTCGTGCTTCTAATTTCTAGGCTTTCTATTCAGTTTATTAGTTCATTTCATTGAATGACTGATTTTTTTGATATTTATTTATTTTTGTAATTTTTATATGTTTTAGATATTAGCTGCCTATGTAATGTTCAGTTTCTAGGCTTTTTCCTGTTCAGTAATCAGTGTCTTATGCTATCCATCATTTCTTTTGAGTATAGTCTTTTACTTTCTTGTGATTTCCTTTGCCAGTTATTGTCCTGTCAGAGCCCTTTTCAGGAAGCCCTTTCCTGGGTCTATATTTTAAAGCCTGTATACATGGAGGACTACATATTTGTCTATGATCTCTTCTGGCAATTTCAGTTCCAGGCTTGGTATTAATATCTTTGATTCATTTTGAATTGAAGTTTGTGCAGTTCAGAGGCTTGAATGGGGAAGATGTTGGAATGGGCCAACTCAAAGCCCTAGATCTGGGCCTTGGAGATAGCTGAGTTGCTCAGCCTGCCAGCTCTCTTGAACCCACACCACCTGGGCAAGCTCTTCAGTACTGCCTTGACTAGCTCACCCAATTCCAAAGTCACCAAGGACTGGGGCTATCTCTCCTGTTCTTATACCCTTAGGATCAGTTTACCTGCAACCCCACAGCCAGTGAGTGTCCTTCTGTGCTTCCCAGGTGAGGTGCATATCCAGCTCTCCCACTCTCATGACCTCAGGGCCAGCTCTCCCACCTGCCTTATGTGGCAGGGGTGGGTATGGGTGGGAGGGATGAGGGGATGGGAGGTATGCATCTTTTCATTGCCAAGCCACCTAATGGTAGACTGCAGATGAGGGATGGGGACAGCTTTCCCATGCTCATGGCCTTGGGGCTGGCTTACCCATAACCCTGCCATTGTGGGCAGGGGTGGGGGGAGTGAGCTTTACTATCCTACACAGGCAAGGGATAGGACCAGCTCTCCAAAGTGCTTCAGTGCTGTGGACTGGCTTCAGCCAGCCCCTCAATCCACATGAGAATCAGGGTCCCGGTACAGGTGGGCAGGGAGTCGGCAAAAAGTGACAAACAAATATGGACACCAGAGAGAGTGCTGTATCTGAATGTAATCTTTCAAAGTGAGCATCAGACTTATATATAACAGAAGAAAACAAAGAAGTTAGGTAACACTTCAGCCAAGGTACATTGAAGTTATCTGACACAAAACAGAAAAATGCATTCAAAAGACTGACAGGAACCAGGCAAAGTTTACAACAGAGATAAGATCAGCCCTATCTAGAGTCAGCAATAGACAAGGGCCAGGTGAGGATGTCACACCCTAGTCACAATTTATGCTATTCCTCTGAGCCCTGTGAAAGCTTGCACCAGGGGGTTCTGCTCTTGCAGACCTTTTCATGAACAATGCAATACTGTAGTTCCTCCTTAAACCACAACCCTCCTTCTTCCTAGGCCATGGTAAGTTCTTGCATTTGGGAGTAACTTGGTGCTCTTTTTAGTGTCTGTAGGGAATCTCCATTTGTCAGAAGAACTCACCAACTTTCTTCTAATATGCAATATAGTCTGCTATACCTGACTGTAATGAGAATTCTAAGTTTACTATTTTGAACTAGCCCTGAGAATACTAGCTCCTATCTGGCAAACTGAGATGTCTGATTATTAACTGTCAATACTGGGGAATTTCATCTGGATAAATAACATTCTTACAAAATTCCAAGCCCACGGTCAGCTCAAGGATTGCCTAGAATATTGGTGAAGGCCAGACAGTAGAGTTCAAACTTCTTTAGGTATTAGTAAAATCATTTTTTTGGAGGCACCTATAATAAAACAACACTGAAACAAAGCACACAGATCCATCCACCGACTAGCACAGGAACATGTTTGGAACATTCGTGTCAAGTTTTCCAGGAGACTGAGTTTCTGTGAAACTCTTTGCCTTGGAACTGTGCCCAAGTCTTTAGGCCTGTCACAAAGACATCACTGGGGTGGGTGTGGCACTTCAGGTTCAAATCAGGGACATCTGCATGGCCTTTCATGGTTACACTGGCCTGGGACATCAACACAGACTGTGGATGCCATAAGACCAGAATGCCAGAAATGTCCTCCTAGCCCCACTCAAACCTGCCAACAGAGCATGGGCCTAGATGTCCCCATGGCCTCAGGTGGCAGCACAGGCAATTTAGATCAGCATGTTATTCCAGGGCAGCATGACCCTCAGATATCCACATGGTCTCTGGTGACAGCCCAGACCACGGATATCCACTTGGCCTTTAGTGGTAACTCAGGCCACAGACATGGACACATAACCCAGCTGTAGCGGGACCAGAGACCCAGACATGGCACTTGGCAGCAGCTCGCCATGGCCAAGCCAGGAGCTCACCATGGCTTTCTCATATCTGCCTGTTTTTCATTACCTTCAATTCACCACTAAGAGGAGGAAGTAAGTGGTGGAGAGATGAAAGAGAAAGAGAAGCAGAAGGATGTGGACACAATGAAGAGAGGCAGAACTGGAGACTTAATGGTAGTGAGGAACAGCTTAATTTGAGTACCTGTTGATGGCACCTGGACCATGGTGGGGTCCTGGCCTGTGCTGCCACAGTTGTACACATCTGGGTCCATGGCCCTGCAGCAGTAGGGGTCTGTTACTACCAAAGTTCAAGCTGATGCCCCTGGTCTGGGTTGCTGCCAGGGAACATATTGATGTCTACGGGCTGTGTAGTACTGGCCCCTGGCCCCATCCCTCACCTGGGCATCCTGGGAGAGCTGGCCCTGGGGGTACGAGATTGGGAGAGTTGATCCTGCCCCTAGCCAGCTGCAGTACTCTGTAGAGTGGGCCTGCACATTGTAGAAGTTGTGGTCGAGTTGTAATTATGAGTGTGAGAACCAGCCCTCTTCCTTGTCTGGTGTGTGGTGGCCTGGATGAGGGAGAGACACTCTTCTCCTCTCCCGTTTGCCCTTGTAACCTGTGGTGGGTGAAAGAGCTGGCCACAGGGCTGTGAAAGCAGGAGAGCTGGTCCTGCCTATCACCTTGTGCAGTACTCTGGAGAGAAGGTCTTGCACCTCACATGGAATACAGAATAGTGTGGACAAGGTTAATTTGACCCCAAGAGTGTGAGTGTGAGAGAATTGATCCTCAAACTTCTCTGCCATGTGGCACTACAGAAAATGGAAAAAATGCCCTTCACCATCCTCACCCATTGCCATCTCCAAAAGGTGGGAGAACTGGTCCTGGGATCATGATAGTGAGAGGACTGTCCCTGTCCCTAGTCCAACACTTAGAAGAAAGAGCCCTGCACCTCCCTTTGGAAGCAGAATAGAGCTGGCCTTGGCTGTGGGGGTTGCTGGTGAACTGGCCAGAGAATGTGAAGACCTGATCCAGGACTTTGAATTGGCTCACCTCAACATCAATACACTGCTAGAGTGCATGAATTATCCTACAGATCCAAAACTACAGGATTTCCATGACGCAGGGCAACAACAGAATATCTGGGAAGAGTATCAATGAGATTCTAGTATTGATAGTGTAGTAGAAGTCAAGAGTCCTAGAATCAGACCAATGAGTCATCGCAATGACCATTTGCAAGTAGAGAATTGTGGACAAAAGCGAATACTGTAGGACACACTGACACACTACAGCTTCCCCAAGATATTTTTGTCTTTTGGAGGGGTGGTTGCAAGGGTGCAAGCAGGGTGGGCTGAGAGAAAAGGGAGATGGGTGGGACTGGAGTGCATGATGTGAAATTCACAAAGAACCAATAAAAAAATTAAAGAATTATTTAACAATCTCATGTTGAATGCGAGATGTTTTGCATTTTGTAGCCTTTGAACAATGAAGTGCTCAATCCCCACTAGAGGGTGCATGGGCCTTGTTTAATTCACCCCTGCAGGCCTTTGGACTTTGTAACTCAAATGCATTTTTTATTCTTTATACTGATAGGTGAATTTAATTAGATAATTTGGCACCAATGTGATCCAAACAGTTACAGTCTGGTTTCCTTTCAGGTTAGTAGTAATTAAGGGCCGGTGAGGTATCTCATAAGGGTGCTAACTGCTAATCCTGCTAGCCTGCATTCAGTATCTGGAATCCACAGTGTTGAAAAAGAGAACCTACTTTCACAAGGTGTCCTCTGACATCTACATGCATGCCTGCATACATAATAAGCAAATGTAAAAAATTTAAAAAGTAATCAGCAACTTCACAGAGAAAGAGACACATTTAAACTTCCACTACTCTCCAATCAGTTGTTTTGTCTTTGAGTAAATAACTCCAGTCCTGATTATTGCAAATTGAGGTATATGTTTTCTGTCTGTCATTTACCTATTCTAGGATCAGGTTATGGGTGGAGTGGGGGTGTAGGATGAGGGGGCCTCTCAATTTAAGAGCAGTGGCTTTAGATGCCTACGCTTCTGACTTGTGTCAGAGCATGTTAAAAACTACCAAAACATGGTACTTTACCAGCAACATCAGGGCTCCTGGGAATTTGTCAGATGTGTGTGGGTTTGGTCCCTGGCCTGATGAAGTAGAAGTTCTGGGAACAGGGTCTACAAGTCCATATGTTAACAATTTTGCTGACTGTTTCTGGCTATACTTCAACTGGGGAATCACCAAGCTAGTCATGTGGCTTTCAAAAGATATTCAGAATCAAGGCTTTATTTATTATTAAGAATTAAAAAATAAAATTGTGTGTGTGTGTGTGTGTGTGTGTGTGTGTGTGCGCGCGTGTAAATGCACTAGTGAGTGAAAGTGCTTGAGGAGTGTAAGGAGGACTTCTTTTCCCTGGGGCTGGAGAGAACTGGCAGTTGTGAGGAGCCAAATGTGAGTCCTTCCCAAGAGCAGAACATGTTCTTAGTTCTTGAGAGCCCCCATTTGTTTATCACTAAAATTGCTAAAGGTTTAATTATTTTATTTTATATGCATGACTGTTTTGTCTGAATGAATTTATGTGTGTCACATACATGCCTGATGTCTATGGATGGCAGAAGAGGGCAGTGCATCCCTAGGAATTGGAGTCAGAGATGGTTAAAAGCCAACATGTAGATGCTGGGAATTGAAGTCAGGTCCTCTACAAAGGGAATAAATGCCCTAAACCACTGACCCATCTTTCTAGCCCTCATTCCTTATCATTTAATAACAAATTTATTGGTCAAAAGCAGACTTTTCTCCAGGCTAAGTTTCATATACTTATACAAATGCTAGTCAGGGATAGGGTACTTCATGGAGAAAAACATAAAATGTATGTAATAAAAATATTTAAATGGTTTCATGTTTTTGGTTAACATTAACTACTTATATTTATTAATGAGACACAGTATGATAATATGATATAAATGCAGCATGTACTAGCTAAATCTGTGTAATTAGCATTTCATTCTTTTCATTTCTTTATATTTAGATGCTTTTGTCATACTCTTCATGAGTTCCATAAAATATGTAATAATTCATTGTGAACTACAGTAACAGTAGAAGTTTTTTGGTCTGTCTGTGTTTTGGTATCTCTATGCACAACCTCTTCTACTTGCCATAAGATTCCAAAAGAGACTTATCTCTCATAAGTCATAGAAAAGATGTCAACCCAAAGGAAACTTTGGAATTAGTTTACAGGCAGCAGATACCAGGACAGTCAAAGAGTATAGTTGTGAAGTACAGCCGGATGGGCAGGAGTCAGAATCTGGTTCCAGCCAGCTAACCTGCTTCAAGTAACAGACTTGTGTGGTGTTGGGCAAGTTACTCTTCCTTGCTGTAGCTCAATTTTCTTCTAAAAAAAAAATAAAGAAAAGACATTTATTTATTTTGTTTGAGTGTGGGTGTATGCCACTGTGGTGGTTTGAATATGCTTGGCACATAGGAAGTAGCACTATTAAGAGGTGCGGTCTTATGGAAGGTTGTGTAGCCTTGTTAGAGGAAGTGTGTCATTGTGGAGGCAGGGCTTTGAGGGCTATGAAAATATATATGCTCAAGACTGGCCAGTATGATGCAGACTGTCCTCCTGGATGCCTACAGAAGAAAGTCTCCTCCAGGCTGCCTTCAGATCAAGATGTAGAACTCTGGGCTCCTCTAGCACCATGTCTGCCTGCATGCTGCCTTGCTTCCTATTATGACAGCAATGAACCAAACTTCTAAAACTTGTAAGTCAGTCCCAATTAAATGTTTTCTTTTATAACTGTTGCCTTGGTCGTGGCGTCTCTTCACACCAATTAAACTCTAACTAAGACAGATACAGTGTGAGTGTGGACTCCAGAAGACAAGTTGTGGGAACTGGATCTTTTCTTCCCACCATGTGGATTGAACTCATGCTGTCAGGCTTAACAATAGTCAACTTTACCCACTGAACCAACTCACTGGCCCAACAAAATTCAGTTTTCTAATTTGTAAACTGGGAATAATATAACCACACTGCTTTTCTTTTAAAGTTCTCAGCAAGAGAAATCTGAGCCAAGCATGGGATGGAGCTTGTAGTCTCAGTGCTTAGGATACAAAGACAATAGGATTGGGTGCTCAAGGTCATCAAGACCATCATCCTCTGCTAAGTTTGAAGCCGGTCACCACTCTATACCCCACCATCCTTCAAATCACACAAGATTGCTAACAGACACAGTCCAACTCCCAGCACCATATGCATGCCTAAAAATATTGTACTTTGTGCAATACCAGCACACTATTATCCCATTTGCAGTAACAATGCAGACACAATCATTTTTCCAAATTGTTTTTCTTCTTTGAAGCAAAGTTGAAGTTTACTAAAATATAGTTTTAATAAAAGATTTAAGCATAGGCATTACATTATTGAGTGCTTAGAAAAATGATAGTACATACCCAAGACTTTAATACATTTCTTAGATTTTCCAATTTTCATTGAAAAATTTTAACATAAACAATCCCCATGATATTTCTAGAGTGACAGTCCCCTACAAGCTGCCTTTAGCTTTCACCTCAGCTCTCCGACCTGTTGGCTCTCACAATCAACTCCTTGACATCTTTTTTTTTATTAGGTATTTTCTTCATTTACATTTCAAATGCTATCGCAAAAGTCTCCCATGCCCTCCTCTGCCACTCCCCTACCCACCCACTCCCACTTCTTGGCCCTGGCATTCCCCTGTACTGGGGCATATAAAGTTTGCAAGACCAATGGGCCTCTCTTTCCACTGATGGCCGACTAGGCCATCTTCTGATACATAGGCAGCTAGAGACATGAGCTCCGGGGGTAGGAGTACTTTTTAGGTTTCATTTGTAAACTGGGTGTTATAACATCCATCTTAGAGCTGATGTGAGAGAAAGGAGCAGAGAGTAAATTGTAGGAATGAGGTCACAGGATCTGCCCGTTACAGTTATAGGCAAACAAGAGGAAAGCACTTGCCATATGAACTATCTTCTTCTGTTTGGTGTAGCTCCATAGTCTGTTTCTGGGTGGGTTCTAGTTTTCTTTCTTTTTTCATAAAAGGCATTTTTTTTTATCACATTTTTCTTTTTAAAGATATATTTTGCCTGAGGTTGGCACCAGCCCCAGGCTACCTTGGGCTCAAACTTGGCAGACAGTCCCACAGTCCCTAGAGGACTTTCCATGCCACAGGCACCCTAGCACACTCAGGATCTTGGGATCACTGGTAAGTGGAACACAACATCTGTTCCAAAACAACCTGCAGGGGCCTGTGACAGCAGGAACAGGGACACAGCAAACCCTCCCAACCAGCAGCTGGGATTCATTCCAGTCTGCACCAGCCCCAGGCTACCTTGGTCACAAACTCAGCAGACAGTCCCATGGTCCCCAGAGGACTCTCCACGCCGCAGGTGCCCAAGCACACCCAGGATCTTAGGATCACTGAGGAGAGTCGGCCTCTAGAGAAGGCTCTGACCCCAGGACTCAGGTGAGAGAGCCATCTTGTATCCCGTGTCTCTCAGAGACCAGACCATGCAGGAGAGCACTTGGCCCACAAAAGCAACAGAGCTTCTTGGACAGGGTTACTTTGGGCCTTCATCCTCAGCCAGGAGGTAGATCTGAAGGCCAGACCTCTGTGCACCTTCCCTGCAAGAGGAGAGCTTACCCCCAGAAAGTGCTCTGACCACTGGGACTCAGGAGAGAGTTGGACTCCCAGGAGTTCTGACAGAGGCTAACAAAATCACAGGAGGAACAAGCTCCAGCCAGAGACAGCTAGAACATCAAACACCAGAGATTATCAGATGGTAAAAGGCAAATGTAAGAACCTTACTAACAGAAACCTAGACCTCTCCACATCAACAGAACCCAATACTCCCACCACAGCGAGTCCAGGATACCCCAACAAACCCAAAAAGCAAGATTCAAATTTAAAATCATATCTCATGATGCTGGTAGATGTTTTAAGAAGGCCATTAATAACTCATTAAAAAAAAATACAGGAGGGACTCCCCCGACACCCGCACGGGCCCACACAGGATTCCCCACGGGATCCTAAGACCTCTGGTGAGTGGAACACAGTGCCTGCCCCAATCCAATCGCGTGGAACCTGAGACCTCGGGAAATAGGGAAGCAGGCGACCTGGGGCACAAGCCCCTTCTGCTCCACTTGAGCCCCAGGGTACCTTGCCAGCGGAGTCGCCTGACACCCGCAAGGGCCCACACAGGATTCCACACGGGATCCTAAGACCACTAGTGAGTGGAACAAAACTTCTGACAGGAGTCTGGTTCGAACACCAGATATCTGGGTACCCTCCCTGCAAGAAGAGAGCTTGCCTGCAGAGAATACTCTGCCCACTGAAACTAAGGAGAGAGCTACCCTCCCAGGTCTGCTTATAGAGGCTAACAGAGTCACCTGAAGAGTAAGCTCTTAACAGTGACAACTATAACAGCTAGCTTCAGAGATTACCAGATGGCGAAAGGCAAACGTAAGAATCCTACTAACAGAAATCAAGACCACTAACCATCGTCAGAACGCAGCACTCCCACCCCACCTAGTCCTGGGCACCCCAACACAACCGAAAATCTAGACCCAGATTTAAAAACATTTCTCAGGATGATGATAGAGGACATCAAGAAGGACTTTCATAAGTCACTTAAAGAATTACAGGAGAGCACTGCTAAAGAGTTACAGGCCCTTAAAGAAAAGCAGGAAAACACAGCCAAACAGGTAGAAGTCCTTAAAGAAAAACAGGAAAACACATCCAAACAGGTGATGGAAATGAATAAAACCATACTAGAACTAAAAGGGGAAGTAGACACAATAAAGAAAACCCAAAACGAGGCAACGCTGGAGATAGAAACCCTAGGAAAGAGATCTGGAACCATAGATTCGAGCATCAGCAACAGAATACAAGAAATGGAAGAGAGAATCTCAGGTGCATAAGATTCCATAGAGAACATCGACACAACAGTCAAAGAAAATACAAAATGCAAAAGGATCCTAACTCAAAACATCCAGGAAATCCAGGACACAATGAGAAGACCAAACCTACGGATAATAGGAATTGATGAGAATGAAGATTTTCAACTTAAAGGGCCAGCTAATATCTTCAACAAAATAATAGAAGAAAACTTCCCAAACATAAAGAAAGAAATGCCCATGATCATACAAGAAGCCTACAGAACTCCAAATAGACTGGACCAGAAAAGAAATTCCTCCCGACACATAATAATCAGAACAACAAATGCAGTAAATAAAGATAGAATATTAAAAGCAGTAAGGGAGAAAGGTCAAGTAACATATAAAGGAAGGCCTATCATAATTACACCAGACTTTTCACCAGAGACTATGAAAGCCAGAAGAGCCTGGACAGATGTTATACAGACACTAAGAGAACACAAATGCCAGCCCAGGCTACTATACCCGGCCAAACTCTCAATTACCATAGATGGAGAAACCAAAGTATTCCACGACAAAACCAAATTCAAACAATATCTTTCCACGAATCCAGCCCTTCAAAGGATAATAACAGAAAAGAAGCAACACAAGGACGGAAATCACGCCCTAGAACAAGCAAGAAAGTAATCCCTCAACAAACCAAAAAGAAGACAGCCACAAGAACAGAATGCCAACCCTAACAACAAAAATAAAAGGAAGCAACAATTACTTTTCCTTAATATCTCTTAATATCAATGGACTCAATTCCCCAATAAAAAGACATAGACTAACAGACTGGCTACACAAACAGGACCCAACATTCTGCTGCTTACAGGAAACCCATCTCAGGGAAAAAGACAGACACTACCTCAGAGAAAAAGGCTGGAAAACAATTTTCCAAGCAAATGGTCTGAAGAAACAAACTGGAGTAGCCATTCTAATATCGGATAAAATCGACTTCCAACCCAAAGTTATCAAAAAAGACAAGGAGGGACACTTCATACTCATCAAAGGTAAAATCCTCCAAGAGGAACTCTCAATTCTGAATATCTATGCTCCAAATGCAAGGGCAGCCACATTCATTAAAGACACTTTAGTAAAGCTCAAAGCACACATTGCACCTCACACAATAATAGTGGGAGACTTCAACACACCACTTTCATCAATGGACAGATCGTGGAAACAGAAACTAAACAGAGACACAGTGAAACTAACAGAAGTTATGAAACAAATGGACCTGACAGATATCTACAGAACATTTTATCCTAAAACAAAAGGATATACCTTCTTCTCAGCACCTCACGGGACCTTCTCCAAAATTGACCATATAATTGGTCACAAAACAGGCCTCAACATATACAAAAATATTGAAATTGTCCCATGTATCCTATCAGACCACCATGGCCTAAGACTGATCTTCAATAACAACATAAATAATGGAAAGCCAACATTCACGTGGAAACTGAACAACACTCTTCTCAATGATACCTTGGTCAAGGAAGGAATAAAGAAAGAAATTAAAGACTCTTTAATGTTTAATGAAAATGAAGCCACAACATACCCAAACTTATGGACACAATGAAAGCATTTCTAAGAGGGAAACTCATAGCTCTGAGTGCCTCCAAGAAGAAACGGGAGACAGCACATACTAGCAGCTTGACAACACATCTAAAAGCTCTAGAAAAAAAGGAAGCAAATTCACCCAAGAGGAGTAGACCGCAGGAAATAATCAAACTCAGGGCTGAAATCAACCAAGTGGAAACAAGAAGAACTATTCAAAGAATTAACCAAACGAGGAGTTGGTTCTTTGAGAAAATCAACAAGATAGATAAACCCTTAGCTAGACTCACTAGAGGGCACAGGGACAAAATCCTAATTAACAAAATCAGAAATGAAAAGGGAGACATAACAACAGATCCTGAAGAAATCCAAAACACCATCAGATCCTTCTACAAAAGGCTATACTCAACAAAACTGGAAAACCTGGACGAAACGGACAAATTTCTGGACAGATACCAGGTACCAAAGTTGAATCAGGATCAAGTTGACCATCTAAACAGTCCCATATCCCCTAAAGAAATAGAAGCAGTAATTAATAGTCTCCCAGACAAAAAAAGCCCAGGACCAGACGGGTTTAGTGCAGAGTTCTATCAGACCTTCAAAGAAGATCTAATTCCAGTTCTGCACAAACTATTTCACAAAATAGAAGTAGAAGGTACTCTACCCAACTCATTTTATGAAGCCACAATTACTCTGATATCTAAACCACAGAAAGATCCAACAAAGATAGAGAACTTCAGACCAATTTCCCTTATGAATATCGATGCAAAAATCCTCAATAAAATTCTCTCTAACCGAATCCAAGAACACATTAAAGCAATCATCCATCCTGACCAAGTAGGTTTTATTCCAGGGATGCAGGGATGGTTTAATATACGAAAATCCATCAATGTAATCCATTATATAAGCAAACTCAAAGACAAAAACCACATGATCATCTCGTTAGATGCAGAAAAAGCATTTGACAAAATCCAACACCCATTCATGATCAAAGTCTTGGAAAGATCAGGAATTCAAGGCCCATACCTAAACATGATAAAAGCAATCTACAGCAAACCGGTAGCCAACATCAAAGTAAATGGTGAGAAGCTGGAAGCAATCCCACTAAAATCAGGGACTAGACAAGGCTGCCCACTTTCTCCCTACCTCTTCAACATAGTACTTGAATTCCTAGCCAGAGCAATTCGACAACAAAAGGAGATCAAGGGGATACAAATTGGAAAGGAAGAAGTCAAAATATCACTTTTTGCAGATGATATGATAGTATATATAAGGGACCCTAAAAATTCCACCAGAGAACTCCTAAACCTGATAAACAGCTTCAGTGAAGTAGCTGGATATAAAATTAACTCAAACAAGTCAATGGCCTTTCTCTACACAAAGAATAAACAGGCTGAGAAAGAAATTAGGGAAACAACACCCTTCTCAATAGTCACAAATAATATAAAATATCTTGGCGTGACTCTAACTAAGGAAGTGAAAGATCTGTATGATAAAAACTTCAAGTCCCTGAAGAAAGAAATTAAAGAAGATCTCAGAAGAGGGAAAGATCTCCCATGCTCATGGATTGGCAGGATCAACATTGTAAAAATGGCTATCTTGCCAAAAGCAATCTACAGATTCAATGCAATCCCCATCAAAATTCCAAGTCAATTCTTCAACGAATTAGAAGGAGAAATTTGCAAATTCATATGGAATAACAAAAAACCTGGGATAGCAAAAACTCTTCTCAAGGATAAAAGAACCTCTGGTGGAATCACCATGCCTGACCTAAAGCTTTACTACAGAGCAATTGTGATAAAAACTGCATGGTACTGGTATAGAGACAGACAAGTAGACCAATGGAACAGAATTCAAGACCCAGAAATGAACCCACACACCTATGGTCACTTGATCTTCGACAAGGGAGCTAAAACCATCCAGTGGAAGAAAGACAGCATTTTCAACAATTGGTGCTGGCACAACTGGAGGTTATCATGTAGAAGAATGGGAATCGATCCATACTTATCTCCTTGTACTAAGGTCAAATCTAAGTGGATCAAGGAACTTCACATAAAACCAGAGACACTGAAACTTATAGAGGAGAAAGTGGGGAAAAGCCTTGAAGATATGGGCACAGGGGAAAAATTCCTGAACAGAACAGCAATGGCTTGTGCTGTAAGATCGAGAATTGACAAATGGGACCTAATGAAACTCCAAAGTTTCTTCAAGGCAAAAGACACTGTCAATAAGACAAAAAGACCACCAACAGATTGGGAAAGGATCTTTACCAATCCTAAATCAGATAGGGGACTAATATCCAACATATATAAAGAACTAAAGTAGGTGGACTTCAGAAAAGCAAATAACCCCATTAAAAAATGGGGCTCAGAAGTGAACAAAGAATTCTCACCTGAGGAATACCGAATCGCAGAGAACCACCTGAAAAAATGTTCAACATCCTTAATCATCAGGGAAATGCAAATCAAAACAACCCTGAGATTCCACCTCACACCAGTCAGAATGGCTAAGATCAAAAATTCAGGTGACAGCAGATGCTGGCGTGGATGTGGAGAAAGAGGAATACTCCTCCATTGTTGGTGGGATTGCAGGCTTGTACAACTACTCTGGAAATCAGTCTGGCGGTTTTTCAGAAAATTGGACATAGTACTACCGGAGGATCCCGCAATACCTCTCCTGGGCATATATCCAGAAGATGCCCCAACTGGTAAGAAGGACACATGCTCCACTATGTTCATAGCAGCCTTATTTATAATAGCCAGAAGCTGGAAAGCACCTAGATGCCCCTCAACAAAGGAATGGATACAGAAAATGTGGTACATTTACACAATGGAGTTCTACTCAGCTATTAAAAAGAATGAATTTATGAAATTCCTAGCCAAATGGATGGACCTGGAGGGCATCATCCTGAGTGAGGTAACACATTCACAAAGGAACTCACACAATATGTACTCACTGATAAGTGGATATTAGCCCCAAACCTAGGATACCCAAGATATAAGATACAATTTCCTAAACACATGAAACTCAAGAAAAATGAAGACTGAAGTGTGGACACTATGCCCCTCCTTAGAAGTGGGAACAAAACACCCATGGAAGGAGTTGCAGAGACAAAGTTTGGAACTGAGATGAAAGGATGGACCATGTAGAGACTGCCATATCCAGGGATCCACCCCATAATCAGCATCCAAACGCTGACACCATTGCATACACTAGCAAGATTTTATCGAAAGGACCCAGATGTAGCTGTCTCTTGTGAGACTATGCCGGGGCCTAGCAAACACAGAAGTGGATGCTCACAGTCAGCTAATGGATGGATCACAGGGCTCCCAATGGAGGAGCTAGAGAAAGTACCCAAGGAGCTAAAGGGATCTGCAACCCTATAGGTGGAACAACATTATGAACTAACCAGTACCCTGGTGCTCTTGACTCTAGCTGCATATGTATCAAAAGATGTCCTAGTCGGCCATCACTGGAAAGAGAGGCCCATTGGACACGCAAACTTTATATGCCCCAGTACAGGGGAACGCCAGGGCCAAAAGGGGAAGTGGGTGGGTAGGGGAGTGGGCGTGGGTGGGTATGGGGGACTTTTGGTATAGCATTGGAAATGTAAATGAGCAAAATACCTAATAAAAAATGGAAAAAAAAATACAGGAGAAAACTACTAAATAGGTAGAAGTCCTTAAAGAGGAAGCACAAAAATCACTTAAAGAATTACAGGAAAACACAAACAAATAGGTGATGGAATGGAACAAAACCATCCAAGATCTAAAAATGGGAGTGGAAACAATAAGGAAAACCTAAAAGAGACAACGCTGGAAATAGAAATCCTAGGAAAGAAGTCAGGAACCATAGATGCAAGCATAACAAACAGAATACAAAAGATAGAAGAGAGAATCTCAGGTGCAGAAGATTCCATAGAAAACATGGACACAACAATCAAAGAAAATGCAAATTCCAAAAAGATCTTAACTCAAAACATCCAGGAAATCCAGGACACAATGAGAAGACCAAACCTAAGGATAATAGGTGTAGATGAAAAGGAAGATTTTCAACTTAAAGGGCCAGTAAATATCTTCAATAAAATTATAGAAGAAAACTTTCCTAACCTGAAGAAAGAGATACCCATGAACATACAAGAAGCCTACAGAATTCCAAATAGAGTGGACCAGAAAAGAAATTCCTCCAGACACATAATAATCAGAACAACAAATGCACGAAATAATGATAGAATATTAAAAGCAGTAAGGGAAAAAGGTCAAGTAATATATAAAGGCAGACCTATTAGAACTACACCAGACTTCTCACCAGATGTTATACAGACCCTAAGAGAACACAAATGCCAGCCCAGGCTACTATACCCAACAAAACTCTCAATTACCATAGACAGATAAACCCAAAGTATTCCATGACAAAATCAAATTCAAGCCCTTCAAAGGATAATAAAGGGAAACTCCAGCACAAGGAGAGAAATTATGCCCTAGAAAAAGCAAGAAAGTAATCCTTCAACAAACCTAAAAGAAGAGAGCCACAAGAACAGAATCCCATCTCTAACAACAAAAATAGCAGGAAGTAACACTTACTTTACTTTAATAGCTCTTAATATCAATGGACTTAATTCCCCAATAAAAAGACATAGACTAGCAGACTGGCTATATAAACAGGACCCAACATTTTGCTGCATACAGGAAACCCACCACGGGAAAAAGACAGACACTACCTCAGAGGAAAAGGCTGCAAAACAATTTTCCAAGCAAACAGTTCAAAGAAACAAGCTGGAGTAGCCATTCTAATATCGAATAAAATCTACTTCCAACCCCAAATTATCAAAAAAGACAAGGAGGTGCACTTCATACTCATCAAAGGTAAAATCTTCCAAGATGAACTCTTAGTCTGATTGTCTATGCTCCAAATGCAAGGGCAGCCACATTCATTAAAGACACTTTAGTAAAGCTCAAAGCACACATTGCACCTCACACAATAATAGTGGGAGACTTCAACACACCACTCTCATCAATGAGCAGGTCCTGGAAACAGAAACTAAACAGACACACATTGAAACTAACAGAAGTTATGAAACATATGGATATAACAGATATCTACAGAACATTTTATCCTAAAACAAAAGGATATACACTCTTTTCAGCACCTCATGGTACCTTCTCCAAAACTGACAATATACTTGGTCACAAAACAGAACTCAACAGATACAAAAATATTGAAATTATCCCATGCATCCTATCAGTTAACCACAGACTAAGGCAGATCTTCAATGACAACATAAATAATAGAAAGCCAAAGTTGACAAGGAAACTGAACAACACTCTATTGAATGATACCTTGGACAAGGAGGAAATAATGAAAGAAATTAAAGACATTTTAGAGTTTAATGAAAATGAAGCTACAACATACCCAAACTTATGGGACACAATGAAAGCATTCCAAAGAGGAAAACTCATATCTCCGAGTGCCACCAAAAAGAAACTAGAGAGAGCATTACACTAGCAACTTGACCAGATGGCAGGAAACAATCAAACTCAGGACTGAAATCGACCAAGTGGAAACAAAAAGAACTACTCAAAGAATCAACCAAACCATGAGGGCTTTTTTTCGTTTCTTTATTTCCTTTCTTTCTTTCTTTCTTTCTTTCTTTCTTTCTTTCTTTCTTTCTTTTCTTTTCTTTTCTTTTCTTTTCTTTTCTTTTTTTTTTTTTTTTTTTTTTTTTTTTTTTTTTTTAGAAAATCAACAAGATAGATAAACCCTTTGCCAGGCTAGCTAGAGGGCACAGGCAAAATATTCTAATTAACAAAATCAGAAATGAAAAGGCCACATGACAACAGAACCCGAGGAAATAAAAAAATCATCAGATCCTACTACACAAGGCTATACTTAATAAAATTGGAAAATCTGGATGAAATGGACAATTTTCTAGACAGATACTAGGTACCAAAGTTAAATCAGGATCAGATTAATGATCTAAACTGCCCCGTTTCCCCTAAAGAAATAGATGCAGTCATTAATATTCTCCCAACCCAAAAAAGCCCAGAACCAGATGGGTTTAGTGCAGAGTTCTATCAGACCTTCAAAGAAGACCTAATTCCAATACTCCTCAAACTACTCCACAAAATAGAAACAGAAGGTTCTCTACCCAATTCCTTCTACGAAGCCACAATTACTCTGATACCTAAAGCACATAAACACCCAAAAAAGAAAGAGAACTTTAGACCAATTTCCCTTATGAATATTGATGCAAAAATACTCAATAAGACTCTCACAAACCAAATGCAAGAACACATCAAAACAATCATTCACCAAGATGAAGTAGGTTTCATCCCACGGATGCAGGGATGGTTTAATATACAGAAATTGATCAATGTAATCCACTACAAAAACAAACTCAAAGAAAAAAAAGCCACATGAACCTTTTGTCAGATGTTGAGAAAGCATTTGACAAAATTCAGCATCCCTTCATGACAAAAGTCTTAGAAATATCAGGAATTCAAGGGCCATACCTAAACAGAGTAAAAGCAATATACAGCAAACTAGTAGCCAACAACAAAAGAAATGGAAAAAAAAAAACAAAAAACAAAACAACTTGAAGCAATATCGCTAAACTCAGGGACTAGACAAGGCTGTTCTCTCTCTCCCTATCTATTCAATATAGTACTTGAAGTTCTAGCCAGAGCTATTAGACAACGAAAGGTGGTCAAATGGATACAAATTGGAAAGGAATAATTCAAAATATCACTATTTGCAGATGATATGAAAGTATACTTAAGCTAACCCAAAATTCTACCTGAGAACTCTTACATGTAGAAGAATGCAATGTGATCCACACTTTTCTCCTTGTACAAAGCTGAAGTCCAAGTGGATCAAGGACCTCCACATAAAACAAGATACATTGAAACAAATAGAAAAGAAGTGGGGAAGAGCCTTGAGCACATGGGCATAGGGGAAAATTTTCTGAACAGAACACCAATAATTTATGCTCTAAGATCAAGAATTGACAAATAGGACCTCATAAAATTGCAAAGCTTTTGTAAGGAAAAGGACACTGTCAATAGGACAAATGGCAACCAATAGATTGGGTAAAGGTCTTTACCAATTTTACATTTGATAGAGAGCTAATATCCAATATATACAAAGAACTCAAGAAGCTGGACTCCAGAAAATAAAATAACCTCATTAAAAATGGGGCACAGAACTCAAGGAGCTCTAGGGGTCTGAAACCCTAAAGGTGGAACAACAATATGAACTAACCAGTACCCCCGGAGCTCATGTCTCTAGCTGCATATGTAGCAGAAGATGGCCTAGTCAGCCATCATTGGGAACAGAGGCCCCTTGGTCTTGCAAACTTTATATGCCTCTGTACTGGGGAATGCCAGGGCCAAGAAGTGGGAGTGGGTGGGTAGGGGAGTTGGGAGGGGGTGGGGGGACTTTTGGGATAGCATTTGAAATGTAAATGAAGAAAATACCTAATTAAAAGAGGATATAAAAATGGGGTACAGAGCTAAACAAAGAATACTCATCTGAGGAATACCAAATGGCTGAGAAGCACCTAAAAAACTGTTCAACATCCTTAGTTATCAGGGAAATGCAAATCAAAACAACCCTGAGATTCCACCTCACACCAGTCAGAATGGCTAAGATCAAAAACTCAGGTGACAGCAGATTCTGGTGAGGATGTGGAGAAAGAGAAACACTCCTCCATTGCTGGTGGGATCGCAAGCTGGTACAAACACTCTGGAAGTCAATCGGGCAGTTCCTCAAAAAATTGGACATAGTACTACCTGAGGACTCAGCTATACCACTCCTGGGTATATACCCAGAATATGCTTCAAAATGTAATAAGGATACATTCTTCACTATGTTCATAGCAGCCATATTTATAATAGCCCAAAGCTGAAAACAACCCAGATGTCCCTCAACAGAGGAATGGATACAGAAAATGTGGTACATATACACAATGGAATACTACTTAGCTATTAAAAGCAATGCCTTCATGAAATTCACAGGCAAATGGAAGGAACTTGAAAATATCATCCTGAGTGAGGTAACTCAAGTCACAATAGACCACACAAAATGTTATGTGTCATATCTTGGAGGCCACTCATGATTATCACACTGATTTTCAGCTGTTAAACAACATTGCAATCCTTGGGTAAACCCACTCAGTCATAGTGTGTAATTTCTTTTAAATGTTGCTGGATTTGTTCTTCTAGTGTTTTACTGAGGGTTTTTCTCGTGTGCATGCATAAATGATATTGGTCTGTAGTTTTCATTTGATATTTATGAAGAGTATGGTATACTTTACTCTCAGTTTATTCAAATATACAAAAGCAAATTTAATGAAATAGGACAAACACACTTTTTGTTATTGTGAATGTTAATGTAAATCACTTAGTTGACTTTAAAAAAAAACTTTTTGTCTGTTAAAACTATAAGGAGTGCAAAGCGATGGAATTAAGCATTCTTGAGTTAAGAGGTACTTATTAAAGTCCATAAGGCTTCTAAGGGAATGTTTTACTGAATAATGAATGGTAGTAGTTAGAGTAACAAAAAGTAATATAGTGTGTAAGAATACTTGTATATGATCCCAAACCTTACCTTTTTTTCTGCTCAGTGGTATCTGAAATACAGCTAATTGCTTGTCACTTCAAATATTAAATTAAGAATATTGTTCTTGGGGTTACACGCTTATACAACCACTCTGGAAATCATTCTAGTGGTTCCTTAGAAAATTGGACATAATATTATCTGACAATCCATCTATACCACTCCTGGGTATATACCCAAAAGATTCTCCAACATATAACAAGGTCACACGATCCACTATGTTCATAGCAGCCTTCTTTATAATAGCCAGAAGCTGGAAAGAACCCAGATGTCCCTCAACAGAGGAATGGATACAGAAAATGTGGTACATTTACACAATGGAGTTTTACTCAGCTATTAAAAATAATGAACTCATGAAGTTCTTAGGCAAATTCATGGAAATATCATCCTGAGTGAGGTAACCCAATTACAAAAGAATACATAAGGTATGCATTCACTGATAAGTGGGTATTAGCCCAAATGCTCAGAATACCCAAAATACAATTCACAGACTATATGAAGCTCAAGGAGAAAAAAAGACTGAAGTGAGGGTGCTTCAGTCCTTCTTAGAAAGGGGAGCAAAATACTCATGGGAGCAAATATGGAGGCAAAGTGTGGAGCAGAGACTGAAGGAAAGGACATCAAGAGACTGCCCCACCTGGGGATCCATCCCATATACAGTCACCAAACCCAGACACTATTGTGTATACCAAGAAGTGCTTGCTGACAGGGGACTGATATAGCTGTCTCCTGAGAGGCTCTGCAAGAGCCTGACAAATGCAGTGGTGGATGCTCACAGCCAACCAGTGGACTGAGCAGGGAGTTCCCAATGGGCTTCCCATTGGAGGAGTTAGAAAAAGGACTGAAGGAGTTGAAGGGGTTTGCAACTCCATAGGAAGAACATATCAACCAACCAGATCCCCCAGAGCTCCCAGGGACTAAACCACCAACCAAAGAGTACACATGGAAGGACCTATGGCCCCAGGTGTATATGTAGCGGAGGATGGTCTTGTTGGGCATAACTGGGAGGAGAGGCTCTTGGTCCTGTGAAGGCTCTATGCCCCAGTGTAGGGGAATTCGAAAGCAGTAAGGCAGGAGTGGGCAGGTGGATGGGGAACACCCTCATTGAAGCAGGGGAGGGGAGATGGGATAGAGAGTTTTGGGAAGGTTTGGAAAGGCGATAACATTTGAAATGTAAATAAAGAAAATATCCAATAAAAATAATAATTAAAAAATTTACATTCCAGAGCTTGTTACCACCTGGCTCTGGGTTAGATTCCCACCTTTTTGTGATTTATAAATTTCCACTCTTTTCCCATAAGATGAAATTGTAGCCAGTCATGTGACAGTGGAAAGAAGGCCATTAGATACCTGTGAGCACAAGTATATAAACAGGGTCAAACTTAGTTCACCACTCGCGTGCAGAAATAGGGTATGTGTGTACATGTGCATGTGTGTGCATGCACATAGCAATCCCCCCCCCCCAGGATGTCACTTTAAGAGAACGATGACTGGACTTTGGCTGCTGAAACATCAGGAGGAATAAATCTAAGTAGACTGAGGGGTTGAAAAGTGACAAAATGAAGACAGGTTGCCACTGTTCTCCTACCAAGAGACACTCACTGGTGATCGGCCTTTCAGGTTAATTGATGCTGTGGATAAATAAAGAAGGGAATAAAGAAACAGATAAACAAATAAGTAAAATCAAAATTAACAAACAAAATGTTCCTGGTAAAGAGAAAAAATTATTTACCGTTTTCTTCATCCTGTTGACTCAGTGACCCTAAATATGGAATGTTTCTTACTCTAGATCAGGAAATTAGTCTCACACCCACCTAGTAAGAAAAAGCCCATCAAGAATGGAGCAAAACTCAGGAGCAGATAGCTTCTAGAATGAGAAAACAAATTTTATTTCATAGAAAGACAGTTCTAGTATGCACCAAGTATGACACAATGCCGGTACCCACCCACTGGCCAGATATACTGTCCTGAGGGATTTCCTTGTGTTTCTTCCTCTGGCATTTTTTTATTCCTGACTATTGGGGTGGCCCTTTTGTAAGTGTCACCTCATCCAGCTGTTATGATTTTTAATTTGCAGTTGCCAGCTACTGATCCAATAGTTCCAAGATTCAGGGTAAAGGAGACAGAGATGTCCTGCTTCTGACTCTTAAGTTGTGATCTCTAGTCAATCCCGATTTTTTTTTTTTCAAGCTTGCCTTGTCTCACATCTGCTCTGGAGTAGCACAGTGGAATTCTGTGTGTATTCAAATTACTATGCCTACACAAACCTCAATTATTTCTCTCTTTATTCAAGTTATTTATGCCTACGGAAACCTCAATCTATTTCTATCTTTTCCCAATTCCACCCATCCCTTCCCTTCCATAAATAAGTCACTGTGCATTCATGCATGCATGTGAAATGTTTGCCTTGAAGAGCTTTTCTTTTTTCAAGATAAAAACTGTATTAGGATTTTAAACCAAGCAGGGTTTAGGGTCCTATCCTTAGGAAAAACAAGTTAATTGTTTAAAAGGTTGACCATCTGGTTTTGATCCTAATGTTAGTACACTTGACACTTTGAGTAAAAAAAAGTTGTGGCTTTTTATTTTAGAAATACAGCTAAGGCTGGCTACTCACAGTTCTGCCTCTGGTATGGCTACCCAACTCAGAGATGAAGTGGTCTCAGCTGCATGTCTCCTGCCTGGCTTACTGCAGTACAACACAGATGAAAAGTCAAGCACATGCAGACTTAGTATCTGAAGGCATAAAATGCAGGGCACAGATTTAAAGTAGCCCCATTTCTCAAACATGAAGTGGTATGTGTTGCCATCTTCTGAAACATTCAATAGTAATAATGCTAGTGAGTTTTCTGTCAGTAATGAAATGTGTTTAAGGTACTAAGTGTAAAGATGGAAAATGTTGGTTTTGCATTCTCCACTACCTGAAATGTTTCATATGATATAGTCACTCCCACATAGCCATCCACATATTTGCTTTTAGGCAGTAGCCCACATTCTGAATCTTTCCTTCAACCTACAGTATCTGCTAAAAATGAATACCCTTTGGCTATGGCCTGATGTTAGACAGGTACAGCTAGCTAGCTTATCAGAAAAATTAGTATGAATATAATATTCATATTTTAGGAACAGAAAGGTTTTTAGAGTAGAATTTATTTCCTAGCCCAAGGAAATTTTGACTATAAGAAATTTGTGGGTGTTTTAGGTGATTTAAGGCTAATTGAACTTGTACTCCTGCTCTCTGTCTGATCTCTGTCTCATGCATACCAGGCTGGCCTCGAACTCACTGTGTAGCTGCAATTGGCCTTAAACTTATTTTCCTGATTCTCCTGCCTCAGCCTCCCAAATGCCTGCAGTTGGCCTTTCCTTAGTATAGCCCAGCAACTCCTTATAGTCTAAGGTAGAGTAGGCAGGTCTTATGGTACTCTGGAGGTTGTTATATGTAAATTGCCCTTGGTTTCTAACTGACATTTTTTTTTTAAATTAAGAAATGTTAGTAGGAAATTCAAACGTAGATTCTTTATGAAGAAAGGATGAAAGTGTTTAAATAAAAATCACAAAGATTGAACAATATGCCCATTTCATAATACTACGATGGGGAGAGCCCTTGCTTTCGCTGTAGTGTTCTGGTCTTTTGGGTCCTTGAACTCGAATTCTCTTGTCCATGTCTCTCTGTCCCTGTTCCCTATTACCTATGTAATAGGTACTTACCTTTTTTTCTACTCTGTCCAAATAGTAAAACATGAAGTTTTGATAGTTTAATATTTTCTTTTTTCCTTTTTAATTCAGGATAGCAACCTCCTTGATAGACTGGAGAATGTTTAGGACATTTTGGTAATCTTTATGCTGTTATATCGTATTTAGACTCATCCTTAAATCCTAACATGGTGGATGTCTCAGCAAAATCACATCATCTAGTAAGTTCAGATACTTCGGGTGTGAGTGAAAGTAAAAAACAAACAAACAAACAAACAAACAACAAACAAACAAACAATCAAAGAAACAACACCAGAGACTTCTTTTGATGTGTATGTAGAGTAGATTTGGATATCTGATTTATAGACTAAGCATACTTCTTTGGAATTTTTTTTTTTTAAATTCTAAACAACAGGGGAACACCAGGGCCAAGAAGTGGGAGTGGGTAGGTAGGGGAGTGGGGGGTGGGGGAAGGGTGTGGGGGACTTTTGGGATAGCACTGGAAATGTAAATGAAGAAGATACCTAATAAAAAATGCCTATCCAGAAAAAAGAAACTAAACAGTGTGTATAATATACTTGAATTCATGTAAAAACAAATTTTCATCAACTTAAAATCACTGTTTATCATTAAAATTATTTCTTAAATTGTATACCCATGTAAATCTTAATTACATGATTTAATAATAAAGAGCTATACTGGTTAACATGCTAAAGCCTTTTTGGTTTGTTTACTCATTTTCAGTTGTCAAAATAAATGTAATTGGAAACAGCTGCTTTCGTTGCAGTCCTGACAACCTTTCACTTTCAACTCCAAAGAGGACATGATCTCATGCTGGGGATGTAGCTCAGCAGCAGGGTACCGCCTAATATGAGCAAGACCCTGGATTCCAACACTAGCCCTGAGAAAAGAAAGACAACGAGACTGAAGGAACCCAAAACAGAAACAGACACAAACACAGACACCCACACACTCACACACTTTCTCTCTTTCACACAGACACACAGATACACACACACACACACACACACACACACATTCTCTTTCACACAGATGCATAGATACACCAGACACACACACATTTTCTCTGTGTTACACACAAACACATGTATGTATGTATGTATGTATATGCATGTGTTTCCAAATTGCAGTTAAGTTAGAAGACAATTAAAGACAGAAAATAGTTATTTTAAATATGGTACCACAGTTGTATAGAAAGATGTTTTCTGTGCTTCCCCTTATTATACATTGGTTTGCTTTATTTGGCTATTTAACATACATGGACAATCCTAGTATTCTGACTTGATTAAAATGTGTTAGGAGAGTAGTGAACTCCTTTTTTATAATTTTAATCTTCTCTTCAAGCTATACTTAAAGTTTTCATTTTCAAAACAGCTTAATATAATGATTTCTTGTTAGCAGGAAGTTTAGTTTTCCTAGACTTTGGTAACTTTTGTGAGAAAATAAACAGATTAAATTAAACCTTTTAGAATTAAGTTATTTTGCTCAAACTCAATTAAGTTTAAAAATTAAGAAGCTAGTATTTAAGTAAAGTAGAATAAACTAATTTTATTTTTTTGTTGGTGGGTTTAAACAACATCAACTTATCTCAGACAATCTGTGGGTAGGGAGTTTAGGAACAGCTTAGTTGTGTGGTTAAGGGTCAGGGTTCTCCTGAGGTTGTAATCAAAATAGCCCATGATTTCAGTCACTTGAAGGCAAGGGAAATCCACAAGCCTCTGATAAGCTGGTGCTAAATGTTGGGGGACCTCACCTCCTTTCCTCTGACTCTCCCCATGAGTCAGCCTTGGCATCCTTATACAGAGCATCTGGTTTCTATGTGTGGTACCCTGCTGTCCACAGCAGGAGTGACAATGTCTTTTTTTGATCTACTCTTGGAAGCGAAGGCATATTATCACTTTTCATGAATTCTGTGCCATACAGCCCAATCATATATGAAATGGAAGAAGACTATATGAGGTCACAGATGTCAGGACCGGAGCATTTCTGCCAGGCATGCAGGCAGACTAAGAGGGAGTAAAGCAAGTCAGAAGTGCTACCTTACTAACTAACCATTTAGATACAATGGGTAAGAGCTTGACAAAATATAAGATATCAGATTCTGGCATAAGTGGGAGACTTGATGAATTGCACTCAATTTTTTTCATGTGTATTTTTTTGTGATGTTAGAGATTGAATCTGGAGTCTACACAAGCTAGGCAAGTACTATGTCATGGGGTTACTCTCTGTTTCCCAATTAATTTTTTTTATTGTTTATTTTGTATTTATTTATTTATTATGGAATAGAGTTATTTAGGGCATAGGGAGGGGAGTTGAGGGGTAGTAGAGACAGAGAAAGGCAGAGACAGAGAGAGACAGTGAGAGAGACAGAGAGAGTAAAAGAGTAGAGGCCAGCTATGAACATGTGGAGGGGGGAGGGAAATAGGGAGAGAAAGGACAGAAGGGGAGGGGGAAGAGGTGAAGAGAGCAAGAGAGCAAGCTATTTTGTATTTTATTGTTCACAATTTCAAAATATACATATGATGCATTTTGATCAAATTCACTCCTCATTCCTTGGTTCTTAGCTCCTTCCATACCTCCACCACTTTCTCTTCACAACTTCATGTGCTCTTTTAAAAGCCTGTTGGTTCCTCTGAGTTCTGCTGCTATGTCCAGGGAGGGAATCATGGAAATCATGAACAACCTATCAAGGGCTTATCCTTGAGTCTCTCTAGTACCCAGTCTGGCCTTGAACCTCTGATATTTTTGCCTTAGTAACTTTTTATTTTAAATTTATCCCTATGATACTTCTAATTCATCTTAGCAGTTAAAAAAGAGTACTGCCTACTTTTGCTTCTTATAGTAAGGTTTGGCTAGGAGCAGAGGAAGAATCACAGGCCCCTAACAAGTATTTAAAACTCTGTGAGCTCTGATTACCCTATTCAGGCTAGAATTCCATTTCCATGCAAGCAATACCTCACACAGACAGGACTCATTGACTTTCTATGGCAATGTGGTACATCATGAAGTACACTGGACTGTGAACTGAAGGCTTATGCTGTGATCCAAACTTTGCTTTCTGGATTACTTTTCTGGGCTCTACTTAAAAAAAAAAAAAAAGCATGCTAATAAGAATGACCTGAATGGGCCCCTTCTGGTCCGAGCAGCACCAGGTAGCTAGGGCGCACAGTCCTCTGACTACCGCCAGCTACCCACAACACCCGCCAAGCGATCTTAAGACTTCTGGTGAGTGGAACACAGCATCTGCTCCAATCCAATCACTCGGGACCTGAGACTGCATTAGTTAGGAAAGCAGAAAACCCGGTCTGAGTAGGGGCACAAGCCCCTTTCGGTCCGAGCAGCACCGGGGTAGCTAGGGCGCAGAGTCGGCTGACTACTGCCAGATACCAACAACACCAGCCACGAGATCATAAGAATTCTGAGGATTGGGATCTGCCCGGCTCGGGAGCGCTTTGCCTGAGCATCAGCAGCAGACATCTCGGTTCCGGGACCCCGCTGAGTGCATCCTGTACAGGCAGGTGACCATTTTCCCGGCCAGAGGATAGGGACCTGCCCGCCGCGGGAGCGCTTTGCCTGAGCATTGGCAGCAGACATCTTAGTTCCGGGACCCTGCCGAGTGTACCCTGCACAGACATCTTAGTTCCAGGACCCCGCCGAGTGTATCCTGCACAGCTCCAGAGAATACCAGATGGCAAAAGACAAACGTAAGAATCCTACTAACAGAAATCAAGACCACTCACCATCATCAGAACGCAGCACTCCCACACCACCTAGTCCTGGGCACCCCAACACAACCAAAAAGCTAGACCCGGATTTAAAAGCATATCTCATGATGATGGTAGAGGACATCAAGAAGAACTTTAATAACTCACTTAAAGAAATACAGGAGAACACTGCTAAAGAGATACAAGTCCTTAAAGAAAAGCAGGAAAACACAACCAAACAGGTAGAAGTCCTTATAGGAAAACAGGAAAACACATCCAAACAGGTGATGGAAATGAACAAAACCATACTAGACCTAAAAAGGGAAGTAGACACAATAAAGAAAACCCAAAGTGAGGCAACGCTGGAGATAGAAACCCTAGGAAAGAAATCTGGAACCATAGACGCGAGCATCAGCAACAGAATACAAGAGATGGAAGAGAGAATCTCAGGTGCAGAAGATTCCATAGAGAACATCGGCACAACAATCAAAGATAATACAAAACGCAAAAAGATCCTAAATCAAAACATCCAGGAAATCCAGGACACAATGAGAAGACCAAAACTACGGATAATAGGAGTTGATGAGAATGAAGATTTTCAACTTAAAGGGCCAGTAAATATATTCAACAAAATTATAGAAGAAAACTTCCCAAACCTAAAAAATGACATGCCCATGAACATACAAGAAGCCTATAGAACTCCAAATAGACTGGACCAGAAAAGAAATTCCTCCCGGACACATAATAATCAGAACAACAAATGCACTAAATAAAGATAGAATATTAAAAGCAGTAAGGGGAAAAGGTCAAGTAACATATAAAGGCAGACCTATCAGAATTACACCAGACTTTTCACCAGAGACTATGAAAGCCAGAAGAGTCTGGACAGATGTTATACAGACACTAAGAGAACATAAATGCCAGCCCAGGCTACTATACCTGGTCAAACTCTCAATTACCATAGATTGAGAAACCAAAGTATTCCACGACAAAAACAAATTCACACATTATCTTTCCACAAATCCAGCCCTTCAAAGGATAATAACAGAAAAGAAGCAATACAAGGACGGAAATCACGCCCTAGAACAAGCAAGAAAGTAATCCCTCAACAAACCAAAAAGAAGACAGCCACAAGAACAGAATGCCAACTCTAACAACAAAAATAAAAGGAAGCAACAATTACTTTTCCTTAATGTCTCTTAATATCAATGGACTCAATTCCCCAATAAAAAGACATAGACTAACAGACTGGCTACACAAACAGGACTCAACATTCTGCTGCTTACAGGAAACCCATCTCAGGGAAAAAGACAGACACTACCTCAGAGTGAAAGGCTGGAAAACAATTTTCCAAGCAAATGGTATGAAGAAACAAGCTGGAGTAGCCATTCTAATATCGGATAAAATCGACTTCCAACCCAAAGTTATCAAAAAAGACACGGAGGGACACTTCATACTCATCAAAGGTAAAATCCTCCAAGAGGAACTCTCAATTCTGAATATCTATGCTCCAAATGCAAGGGCAGCCACATTCATTAAAGACACTTTAGTAAAGCTCAAAGCACACATTGCACCTCACACAATAATAGTGGGAGACTTCAACACACCACTTTCATCAATGGACAGATCGTGGAAACAGAAACTAAACAGGGACACAGTGAAACTAACAGAAGTTATGAAACAAATGGACCTGACAGATATCTACAGAATATTTTATCCTAAAACAAAAGGATATACCTTCTTCTCAGCACCTCACCGGACCTTCTCCAAAATTGACCATATAATTGGTCACAAAACAGGCCTCAACAGATACAAAAATATTGAAATTGTCCCATGTATCCTATCAGACCACCATGGCCTAAGGCTGATCTTCAATAACAACATAAATAATGGAAAGCCAACATTCACGTGGAAACTGAACAACACTCTTCTCAATGATACCTTGGTCAAGGAAGGAATAAAGAAAGAAATTAAAGACTTTTTAGAGTTTAATAAAAATGAATCCACAACATACCCAAACCTATGGGACCCAATGAAAGCATTTCTAAGAGGGAAACTCATAGCTCTGAGTGCCTCCAAGAAGAAACGGGAGAGAGCACATACTAGCAGCTTGACAACACATCTAAAAGCTCTAGAAAAAAAGGAAGCAAATTCACCCAAGAGGAGTAGACCGCAGGAAATAATCAAACTCAGGGGTGAAATCAACCAAGTGGAAACAAGAAGAACTATTCAAAGAATTAACCAAACGAGGAGTTGGTTCTTTGAGAAAATCAACAAGATAGATAAACCCTTAGCTAGACTCACTAGAGGGCACAGGGACAAAATCCTAATTAACAAAATCAGAAATGAAAAGGGAGACATAACAACAGATCCTGAAGAAATCCAAAACACCATCAGATCCTTCTACAAAAGGCTATACTCAACAAAACTGGAAAACCTGGATGAAATGGACAAATTTCTAGACAGATACCAGGTACCAAAGTTAAATCAGGATCAAGTTAACAATCTAAACAGTCCCATATCCCCCAAGGAAATAGAAGCAGTCACTAATAGTCTCCCAACCAAAAAAAGCCCAGGACCAGATGGGTTTAGTGCAGAGTTCTACCAGACCTTCAAAGAAGATCTAATCCCAGTTTTGCACAAACTATTCCACAAAATAGAAGTAGAGGGAACTCTACCCAACTCATTCTATGAAGCCACAATTACTCTGATACCTGAACCACAGAAAGATCCAACAAAGATAGAGATCTTCAGACCAATTTCCCTTATGAATATCAATGCAAAAACCCTCAACAAAATTCTTGCTAACTGAATCCAAGAACACATTAAAGCAATCATCCATCCTGACCAAGTAGGTTTTATTCCAGGGATGCAGGGATGGTTTAATATACGAAAATCCATCAATGTAATCCATTATATAAACAAACTCAAAGACAAAAACCACATGATCATCTCGTTAGATGCAGAAAAAGCATTCGACAAGATCCAACACCCATTCATGATAAAAGTTTTGGAAAGATCAGGAATTCAAGGCCCATACCTAAACATGATAAAAGCAATCTACAGCAAACCAGTAACAACATCAAAGTAAATGGTGAGAAGCTGGAAGCAATCCCACTAAATTCAGGGACTAGACAAGGCTGCCCACTTTCTCCCTACCTCTTCAACATAGTACTTAAATTCCTAGCCAGAGCAATTCGACAACAAAAGGAGATCAAGGGGATACAAATTGGAAAAGAGGAAGTCAAAATATCACTTTTTGCAGATGATATGATAGTATATATAAGTGACCCTAAAAATTCCACCAGAGAACTCCTAAACCTGATAAACAGCTTCAATGAAGTAGCTGGATATAAAATTAACTCAAACAAGTCAATGGCCTTTCTCTACACAAAGAATAAACAGGCTGAGAAAGAAATTAGGGAAACAACACCCTTCTCAATAGTCACAAATAATATAAAATATCTTGGCGTGACTCTAACTAAGGAAGTGAAAGATCTGTATGATAAAAACTTCAAGTCCCTGAAGAAAGAAATTAAAGAAGATCTCAGAAGAGGGAAAGATCTCCCATGCTCATGGATTGGCAGGATCAACATTGTAAAAATGGCTATCTTGCCAAAAGCAATCTACAGATTCAATGCAATCCCCATCAAAATCCCAACTCAATTCTTCAACGAATTAGAAAGAGCAATCTGCAAATTCATCTGGAATAACAAAAAACCTAGGATATCTCAAGGATAAAAGTACCTCTGGTGGAATCACCATGCCTGCCCTAAAGCTTTACTACAGAGCAATTGTGATAAAAACTGCATGGTACTGGTATAGTGACAGACAAGTAGACCAATGGAATAGAATTGAAGACCCAGAAATGAACCCACACACCTATGGTCACTTGATCTTCGACAAGGGAGCTAAAACCATCCAGTGGAAAAAAGACAGCATTTTCAACAAATGGTGCTGGCACAACTGGTTGTTATCATGTAGAAGAAAGCGGAATCGACCGATTCCTCTCTCCTTGTACTAAGGTCAAATCTAAGTGGATCAAGGAACTCCACATAAAACCAGAGACACTGAAACTTATAGAGGAGAAAGTGGGGAAAAGTCTCGAAGATATGGGCACAGGGAAAAAATTCCTGAATAGAACAGCAATGGCTTGTACTTTAAGATCGAGGATTGACAAATGGGACCTCATGAAACTGCAAAGCTTCTGCAAGGCAAAAGACACCGTCAATAAGACAAAAAGACCACCAACAGATTGGGAAAGGATCTTTACCTATCTTAAATCAGATAGGGGACTAATATCCAATATATATAAAGAGCTCAAGAGGGTGGACTCAAGAGGGGCTCAGAGCTGAACAAAGAATTCTCACCCGAGGAATACCGAAAGGCTGAGAAACACCTGAAAACATGTTCAACATCCTTAATCATCAGAGAAATGCAAATCAAAACAACCCTGAGATTCCATCTCACACCAGTCAGAATGGCTAAGATCAAAAATTCAGGTGACAGCAGATGCTGGCGTGGATGTGGAGAAAGAGGAACACTCCTCCATTGTTGGTGGGAATGCAAGCTTGTACAACCACTGTGGAAATCAGTCTGGTGGTTCCTCAGAAAATTGGACATAGTACTACCGGAGGATCCCGCAATACCTCTCCTGGGCATATATCCAGAAGATGTCGCAACTGGTAAGAAGGACACATGCTCCACTATGTTCATAGCAGCCTTGTTTATAATAGCCAGAAGCTGGAAAGAACCCAGATGTCCCTCAACAGAGGAATGGATACAAAAAATGTGGTACATTTACACAATGGAGTACTACTCAGCTATTAAAAAGAATGAATTCATAAAATTCCTAGGCAAATGGTTGGACCTGGAGGGCATCATCCTGAGTGAGGTAACCCAATCACAAAAGAACCCAAATGAAATGTACTCACTGATAAGTGGATATTAACCCAGAAACTTAGTATAGCGAGATATAAGGTACAATATGCAAACATATGAAACTGAAGAAGAACGAAGACCAAAGCGTGAACACTTTGCTCATTCTTAGAATTGGAAACAATCACCCATGGAAGGAGTTACAGAGATAAAGTTTGGAGCTGAGACAAAAGGATGGTCCATCTAGACACTGCCATATCCAGGGATCCATCCCATAATTAGCCTCCAAGCGATGACACCATTGCATACACTAGCAAGCCTTTGTTGCAAGGACGGTGATATAGCTGTCCCTTGTGAGACTAGGCCGGGGCCTAGCAAACACAGAAGTGGATGCTCACAGTCAACTATTGGATGGATCACAGGGCCCCCAATGGAGGAGCTAGAGAAAGTATCCAAGGAGCTAAAGAGATCTGCAACCCTTTTGGAGGAACAACATTATGAACTAACCAGTACCCCAGAGCTCTTGACTCTTGCTGCATATGTATCAAAAGATGACCTAGTCGGCCATCACTGGAAAGAGAGGCCCATTGGTCAGGCAAACCAATATGCCTTATATGCCCCAGTACAGGGGAATGCCAGGGCCAAAAAATGGGAATGGGTGGGTAGGGGAGTGGGGGGGGGGGGTTGACTTTTGGGATAGCATTGGAAATGTAATTGAAGAAAATACGTAATAAAAAAAAAGAATGACCTGAATGGATTTCTGTTTTTATTCTTTCTGATTGTTTGGGATATTTAGAGTGAAATTTATAATCATTACCCATACTGCCTTGATTAGTCATTTTTTTCAAGCTCCACCCTTTAATACTTCTACTCTCACCGACTGCACATGACTTTGAGAGCAAAACCATGAGCCATAACAGAAAAAAATGAAAATACTCTAAAAGCAGGAGTGTATTGTCTTCTGAGTACCTTATTCACATCTTGATAGCATCTTCACCTACTGTGTTGTTACTGCTGCTCCTGCCACTGCTGTGATCATTGCTAACATGAGAGCCAGCTTCTTCAGTTTAATCTTTCCTCTAAGGATGAAATATGTCTCTCCAGGAATGCTACAGGCCTTCAGCATTAAATTAGGACTACTGAAGCCTAGTGAGCAGACACAGGTTCTCAGTGTGACCATAGCTATTGTTGGATTATCTAGATCATAACGTGTCCTAATAAGCCTAATAAATCAGGTCTGTTTCTCAAGAGACTACTACTAATATGCTCACTAAGATTCTCTAAAAACTAAAATAAAAATTTATTTCCAGAATTTTTATCTTAAAAAAAAAAACAACAAGATTTTCTTTTGAAACAGGGCCCTCACTATATAGATCTGGCTTATCTGATAGTCTCTCCATGTAGACCAGCCTGACCTTGAACTCATACAGTGAGTGTGTTCTGAGGACCCACTGTTCTTTTGTTAATTGTGTTACCCTAAAAACCTGTTGATAGTGTTGTGAATGTAGGCTGAAGGAAGCCTGACCCCAGCTGGCTATGATTGGTAGTAAAGAAATGCTATGAAATGCTATACAGCCAATGGCTGGGCAGAAGGAGTCAGGGCAGGATCTTGAGATTTTCGTGGGCTAGGAACCAGGTGGGGGGGGGGGGGGGGGGAAGAGAGAGAGAGAGAGAGAGAGAGAGAGAGAGATCATAATTCCAGAGAGCAGGATGTAAATAACCCCTTCCCTGATTGAGCCTGGGGTAGCAGGGAAAGGTTTAGGAGTGCCTAGCCTTTGAAGGTTTTGAGTGCCTAGTAATGGCATGTCAAAAATTAAATGGGTTTGTGTGTGAGTGTGTGTGTGTGTGTGTGTGTGTGTGTGTGTGTGTGTGTGTGTGAGTGTGTGTGTGTGTGTGTGTGTGTGTGTGTGTGTGTGTTTATGTTAAGCATTGGGCTAGTTCTGACCATTGCCTTACCTGGCTTACTGTCCCATGGGAACAGATAGAACGTGATACTGCTATCAGCATCTAGGACACCTCACACAGCTTTAAAATGCTTTTAGTTTTAAGAATTTGAGTTTAACATCTCAAACTGATTTCCTAACCATATCCTTCTTCATGCTATATTGGTGAATAACATGAAAAATTTCACATTTTGGTAATCTAGCCAGGGAAGAGGTAAGCTAACTGCAGATCATCAGCTCTCTCTTCTCTCCTCTCCTATACATCTAGTTTCCCAGTTTTCTTTCAAGCTCTGTAGCAAACTATCATCTGCAGCCTCTTCTTCCTGTCCATTCCCATCTCCAACATTCCACCTGATCTTTGGAGGAATTCTCTGGGAAGCCACCAGCCAAGCCTACTAGAGAAGCATGTAATCCAATGAAGCAGGAAGGCTATCTTCAGATATTTACTCTCTCTCTTCTCCAAATCCAATCCCCAGGTCTCATCAATAGCTCTGTAGGAATCCACTTGTTTGGCCTCTCCTCACTCTTTGTCCCCAGTCTTAGGGGATTAAGCAGATCCTGATTTAACACTCTGTTTTCTTTTCTTTCATGAACCTTTTCCTCATCAGCATTCAATTGTTAGCTCTCAATACCTACTAAGAAACACATTTTATTTATTCAGAAACTCCAGCAGCTACACTTAACAGGATCCCAGCATTCCCCATTAGACAAAACACAACTACAACACCCTTTTAAGAGCCAGAGAGGGCAACACAAACCAAGAAATGAAATACTCAACTACAACCACATATCAGTACCTAAAATTACAACTATCTCCAATTCAGATGCCTAGATACCAGGGTAAAAACACAATAATAGCCAGGATAATATGTCTTCAGTATAGCCCCCAAACCAACAGCAGTACGCCCTGAGAGTTGCAACATAACAACTACAAGACAAATAACTAAAAATAGACTTTATGAATATGATAGAGCTCCTTAAAGAGAAGATGAATAAACATTTTTGTCTTTATTTATTTTTTAATTAGGTATTTTCTTCATTTACATTTCAAATGCTATCCCAAAAGTCCCCCATAACTTCCCCCCCACTCCAGTACCCATCCACTCCCACATATTGGCCCTGGCGATCCCCTGTACTGAGGCATATAATGATTGCAAGACCAAGGGGCCTCTCTTCCCAATGATGGCCAACTAGGCCATCTTCTGATACATATGCAGCTAGAGACACAAGCTCCAGGGGTACTGGTTAGTTCATATTGTTGTTCCACCTATAGGGTTGCAGATCCCTTTAGCTCCTTGGGTACTTTCTCTAGCTCCTCCATTGGGGGCCCTGGGTTCCAACCAATACCTGACTGTAAGGATCCATTTCTGTGTTTTCCAGGCCCGGACATAGCCTCCCAAGAGAAAGCTATCAGGGTCCTTTCAGCAAAATCTTGCTTGTGTATGCAATGGTGTCAGCGGTTGGAGGCTGATTATAGAATGGATCCCCGAGTATGGCAGTCTCTAGATGGTCCATCCTTTTGTCTCAGCTCCAAACTTTGTCTCTGTAACTCCTTCCATGGGTGTTTTGTTTTCATTTCTAAGAAGGGGCAAAGTGTCCACACTTTGTTCTTTGTTCTTGAGTTTCATGTGTTTAGCGAATTGTGTCTTGTATCTTGGGTATTCTAAGTTTCTGGGCTAATATCCACTTATCAGTGAGTACATATCTTGTGAGTTCTTTTGTGATAGGGTTACATCATTCAGGATGATGCCCTCCAGGTCCATCCATTTGCCTAGGAATATCAAAATTCATTCTTTTTAATAGCTGAGTAGTACTCCATTGTGTAAATGTACCACATTTTCTATATCCATTCCTCTATTGAGGGACATCTGGGTTCTTTCCAGCTTCTGGCTATTATAAATAAGGCTGCTATGAACATAGTGGAGCATGTGTCCTTCTTACCGGTTGGAATATTTTCTGATTATATGCCCAGGAGAGGTATTGGGGGATCTTCCGGTAGTGCTATGTCCAATTTTCTGAGGAACCGCCAGACTGATTTTCAGAGTGGTTGTACAAGCTTGCAATCCCACCAACAATGGAGGAGTGTTCCTCTATCTCAACATCCTCACCAGCATCTGCTGTCAACTGAATTTTTGATCTTAGCCATTCTGATTGGTGTGAGATGGAATCTCAAGGTTGTTTTGATTTGCATTTCCCTGATGATTAAGGATGCTGAACATTTTTTTCAGGTGCTTCTCAGCCATTCGGTATTCCTCAGGTGAGAATTCTTTTTTTAGCTCTAAGCCCCATTTTCTTAATGGGGTTATTTGATTTTATGTAGTCCACCTTCTTGAGTTCTTTATATTTATTGAATATTAGTCCCCTATCTGATTTAGGATTGGTAAAGATCCTTTCCCAATCTGTTAGTGGCCTTTTTGTCTTATTGACAGTGTCTTTTGCCTTACAGAAGCTTTGCAATTTTATGAGGTCCCATTTGTCGATTCTTGATCTTACAGCACAAGCCATTGCTGTTCTATTCAGGAATTTTTCCCCTGTGCCCATATCTTCAAGGCTTTCCCCCACTTTCTCCTCTATAAGTTTCACTTCCTCTGGTTTTATGTGGAGTTCCTTGATTCACTTAGATTTGACCTTAGTACACATTCTTCTACATGATAACCTCCAGTTGTGCCAGCACCATTTGTTGAAAATGCTGCCTTTTTTCCACTGGATGGTTTTAGCTCCCTTGTCAAAGTTCAAGTGACCATAGGTGTGTGGGTTCATTTCTGGGTCTTCAATTCTATTCCATTGGTCTACTAGTCTGTCACTACACCAGCACCATGCAGCTTTTATCACAATTGCTCTGTAGTACAGCTTTAGGTCAGGCATGGTGATTCTACCAGAGGTTCTTTTATCCTTGAGAAGAGTTTTTGCTATCCTAGGTTTTTTGTTATTGCAGATGAATTTGCAGATTGCCCTTTCTAATTGGTTGAAGAATTGAGTTGGAATTTTGATAGAATTTGAATTGAATCTGTAGATTGCTTTTGGCAAGATAGCCATTCTTACTATATTGATCCTGCCAATCCATGAGCATGGGAGATCTTTCCATCTTCTGAGATCTTCTTTAATTTTTTTCTTTAGAGACTATAAATTCTTATCATACAGATCTTTCACTTCCTTAGTTAGAGTCATGCCAAGGTATTTTATATTATTTGTGACTATTGTGAAGGGTGTTGTTTCCCTAATTTCTTTCTCAGCCTGTTTATCCTTTGTGTCGAGAAAGGCCATTGAGTTGTTTGTGTTAACGTTATATCCAGCTACTTCATTGAAGCTGTTTATCAGGTTTAGGAGTTCTCTGGTGGAATTTTTAGGGTCACTTATATATACTATCATATCATCTGCAAAAAGTGATATTTTGACTTCTTCCTTTCCAATTTGTATCCCCTTGATCTCCTTTTGTACCCTAATTGCTCTGGGTAGGACTTCAAGTACTATGTTGAATAGGTAGGGAGAAAGTGGGCAGCCTTTTCTAGTCCCTGAATTTAGTGGGATTGCTTCCAGCTTCTCACCATTTACTTTGATGTTGGCTACTGGTTTGTTGTAGATTGCTTTTATCATGTTTAGGTATGGGCCTTGAATTCCTGATCTTTCCAAGACTTTTATCATGAATGTGTGTTGGATTTTGTCAAATGATTTCTCTGCATCTATCGAGATGATCATGTGGTTTTTGTCTTTGAGGTTGTTTATATAGTGGGTTACATTGATAGATTTCTGTATCCCTGTATCCCTGGAATGAAACCTACTTGGTCAGGATGGATGATTGTTTTGATGTGTTCTTGGATTCGGTTTGCGAGAACTTTTTTGAGTATTTTTGCACCGATATTCATAAGGGAAATTGGTCTGAAGTTCTCTCTCTTTGTTGGGTCTTTCTGTGGTTTAGGTATCAGAGTAATTGTAGCTTCATAAAATGAATTGGGTAAAGTACCTTCTGCTTCTATTTTGTGGAATAATTTGTGAAGAACTGGAATTAGATCTTCTTTGAAGGTCTGATAGAACTCTGCACTAAACCCATCTGGTCCTGGGCTTTTTTTAGTTGGGAGACTATTAATGACTGCTTCTATTTCTTTAGGGGATATAGGACTGTTTAGATTATTAACCTGATCTTGATTTAACTTTGGTACCTGGTATCTGTCTAGAAACTTGTCCATTTCATCCAGGTTTTCCAGTTTTGTTGAGTATAGCCTTTTGTAGAAGGATCTGATGGTGTTATGGATTTCTTCAGTATCTGTTGTTATGTTTCCCTTTTCATTTCTGATTTTGTTAATTAGGATGCTTTCCCTGTGCCCTCTAGTGAGTCTGGCTAAGGGCTTATCTATCTTGTTGATTTTCTCAAAGAACCAGCTCCTCCTTTGGTTGATTCTTTGAATAGTCTTCTTGTTTCCCCTTGGTTGATTTCACCCCTGAGTTTGATTATTTCCTGCTGTCTACTCCTCTTGGGTTAATTTGCTTCATTTTTTTTTCTAGAGCTTTTCGGTGTGTTGTCAAGCTGCTAGTGTGTGCTCTCTCTAGTTTCTTTTTGGAGGCACTCAGAGCTATGAGTTTTCCTGTTAGAAATGCTTTCATTGTGTCCCATAAATTTGGGTATGTTGTGGCTTCATTTTCATTAAACTCTAAAAAGTCTTTAATTTCTTTCTTTATTCCTTCCTTGACCAAGGTACCATTGAGAAGAGTGTTGTTCAGTTTCCATGTGAATATTGGCTTTCTATTATTTATGTTGTTATTGAAGATCAGCCTTAGTCCATGGTGATCTGATAGGATGTATGGGACAATTTCAATATTTTTGTATCTGTCGAGGCCTGTTTTTTGACTAATTATATGGTCAATTTTGGAGAAGGTACCATGAGGTGCTGAGAAGAAGGTATATCCTTTTGTTTTAGGATAAAATGTTCTGTAGATATCTGTTAAATCCAGTTGTTTCATAACTTCTGTTAGTTTACTGTGTCCCTGTTTAGTTTCTCTTTCCATGATCTGTCCATTGATGAAAGTGGTGTGTTGAAGTCTCCCACTATTATTGTGTGGGGTGCAATGTGTGCTTTGATCTTTACTAAAGTGTCTTTAATGAATGTGGCTGCCCTTGCATTTGGAGCATAGATATTCAGAATTGAGAGTTCCTTTTGGAAGATTTTACCTTTCATGTGTATGAAGTGCCCCTCCTTGTCTTTTTTGATAACTTAGGCTTGGAAGTTGATTTTATTCGATATTAGAATTGCTACTTCAGCTTGTTTCTTCAGACCATTTGATTGGAAAATTGTTTTCCAGCTTTTCACTCTGAGTTAGTGTCTGTCTTTTTCCCTGAGATGGGTTTCCTGTAAGCAGCAAAATGTTGGGTCCTGTTTGTGTAGCCAGTCTGTTAGTCTATGCCTTTTTATTGGGGAATTGAGTCCAGTGATATTAAGAGATATTAAGGAAAAGTATTCCATATTCTTCCAAACAAAAGCATGGTCAAGCCTATCACAGCAACTTCTATCTTAGACTTTTACTGCTGTGAACAGACACAATGAACAAGACAACTCTTAAAAGGACAACATTTAATTGAGGCTGGCTTAGAGGTTCAGAGGTTCAGTCAATTATCATCAATGCCGGAGCATGTTGGCATCCAGGCATGCATAGTGTGGGAGGAACTGAGAGTTCTACATCTTCATCTGAAGGCTGCTAGCAGAATACTGAGTTCTAGGCAGCTAGAATGAGAGACTTATAGCCCACATCCACAGTGACACACCTACTCCAACAGGGCCACACCTTCTAATACTGTCACTGCATCACAGTTGTTTTTTTGAGAAAATTAGTAACACTGACAGACAGTTTTCTGAACTAACCTAAAGGCAGAGGGAGAGAATATCCAAATTAAAATATGAAATGAAAAGTGGTGTGTGACAACAGACATTGAGGAAAACAAGAGAATCATAAAGGCATACTTTACAAACCTGTGCTATACCTAATTGAAACACCAAAAAGAAATGGATAAATTTCCATATGTAAATATATCTAACACTTATCAAAATTAAATCAAGATGAGATAAACGATTTAAACAGACCGATAGCTCCCAGTGAAATAGAAGCAGTCATTTAAAGTTTCCCATCCAAAAAACTCAGGTCCAGATGGTTTTAGTTCACAATTCTACCAGACTTTCAAACAAGAGTTAATGACAATACTCTTCAAATTATTCCACAAAATAGAAATAGAAGGAACACTGCTCAAGTCATTCTATTAAGGCCACAGTTACCAACTCTAAATCATATAAATATACAACAACAACAAAAAGAGAATTACAGACCAATCTTCTTTATGTGCACAAATGCAAAAATAATCAATAAAATACTATGAAACCAATTTCAAGAATACATAAAAAAGATCACAATGATCAAGTATACTTTATCCTCAAGATGCAGGGAATCTATATGGAATATGAATATATGAATATTATTAAATATGAAATATATGAGAATAAATACAATCTACTACATAAGCAATCTGAAAGGAAAATAAAAGCATATGATCATTTCATTAGATGCAGAAGAGGCCTTTGACAAAATTTCAACAAAACTTCATGATGAAAGTCCTAGAGAGATGAGGGATACAAAGGACATACCTAATCATATTAAGCTCAGTTTGCAACAGGCACATAGCTAACATCAGATAAATGGAGAGAAACTCAAAGAAATTTCACTAAAATCAGGAGCGAGACAAGGCTGTCCATTCCCCTCATACATATTCTATTCAGTACTTGAAATTTCAGCTAGAACAATAAGGCAACTGAAGATAATCAAGAGGATATACATTGGAAAGAAAGAAGTTGAAGTATCTTTATTTGCACATGGTATGATAGTATGCATGAGGGACCCTAAAAATTCTATAGGTATAAACACTTTCAGCAAAGTAGCCAGATTCGAAATTAACCCACAACCACCCCCCCAACTCTCCTATGAACAAGTGACAAATGGGCTGAGAAATAAATAAGGGACATAACATCTTTCAGAATAGTCTCAAATAATATAAAATATCTTGAGTAATTCTAACCAAGCAACTGAAAGACATGTACGATAAAAACTTCAAGTCTTTGAAGTAAGAAATTAAAGAACATATCAGAATATGGAATGATCTTCCATGCCCATAGATTGGTAGGATTGACAAAGTAAAAATAGCCATTTTACAAAAAGCAATCTACATATTCAATGCTATTCCCATCAAAATTCCAACACAATTCTTCACAGACCTTGAAAGGAAAGTTCTTAACTTTATATGGAGAAGTAAAAAAAATCCAGGGTAACTAAAGCAATCCTGAATAACAAGATAAACTGTGGGAGGTATTGCCTTCCCTTACCCCAAGTTTTACTACAGAGCTATAGTAATAAAAACAAAATGGCATTGGCATAAAAACAGACACACCTATTAATGGAACTGAACTGAAGACCCAGACATAAATCCACACACCTATGGACACCTGGTTTTTGATAAAGAAGTTGGATAAAATATACCCTGGAAAAAAAGACAGAATCTTCAACAAATGATGTTGTTCATACTGGATGTCTGCGTATAGGAGAATGCAAATAGATCCAAATCTATCACCCTGCACAAACTCAACTCCAAATGGATCAAAGACCTCAACATAAAACCAGATACACTGAACCTGATAAAAGAGAAGTGGGCAATAGCTTTGAACTCACTGGTACAGCCAAAGACTTTCTGATCAGAATACCTTTAGCACAGACACTAAGATCATCAATTAATAATTTGGACCTCATGAAACTAAAATGTTTCTGTAAGACAAAGAACCTCATTAGTGAGACAAAACTTCAGCCTACAGAATGGGAAAAGATTTTTTTTTTTTTTTTAGCAAGTCCACACCTGATAGAGGGATAATATCCAAAATATATATAAATAAGTCTAGAGACTCAATTTCAGAAAACAAATAACCCTATGCTAAAAAATTGGATTCAAATGCGAACAGAGAATTATCAATAGTGGAAACTCAAATGACCAAAAAAACACTTAAAGAAATGCTCTACATTCTTAAGCATTAAATCAATGCAAATCAAAATTACAATGAGATTTTATTTTGCCCCCATAAAAATGCCTAAGATCAACGAAAAAAGCGTCAGCTCATGCTGGCAAGGATGTGGAGTAAGGGAAACACTCATCCGTTGCTGCTGGGAACAAGAAGTTGCGAATTGCTCTACCTCATGATCGAGCTTTATCACTTGGGTATGCTCATCCCACCACAGAGACACTTGCTCAGCCATGGTCATTGCTGCTCTACTCATTATATCTAGAAATTGAAAACAACTTAGAAGTCCTTCAACAGATTAATAAATAAAGAATATGGTAACACACAATGGAGTATTACCTTTCCTTTAATTGAAAATAAATTTCTTTATCAGATAATAAATCTTTGAGTATGTTTTCCTTTCTTTCTACTCCCCATTTCTTCCCATTAAATCATCAAAATCCCGAAATTCCCAGGAAAGTGGATGGAACTGTTATTTTATTTATTTAGTTTATTTATGTGTTTTGTTATTAATTTACTTCTTTGTTTTTTATGTTCTTATTTTTCAAGTCTTTGTGTATATATTATGTCTCTCAGTTTAGAGTTTTATGGGATCCTTCATGTTCATACTAGTAAGTTTCTACATATAACTGTTTCTTGTATTTTTTCTTGGGCTTTTTTCCTTCTTACTTGCTTTGCTTTATAAATGTGTTAGTTATTCCATATTATCATATTTTATTATATCCCCTAGAAGCCTATGAATATTGACCCTGTCTCACAGGCTTAGACATATAAACTATGACTGACAAAGAATGATGGCTTTTTGAAAGTACTTGTATTTTCTAAGAGGAATCTTCAATGTCCTTGGTTGGGTCTTTTCATGAGCATTTACCTCTATGGAACTTCTAAATACTTAACATATTTTTTCTATATTAGTACATGCATATCAACATTGTCAATTTTCTTATATGCTTATAAAGCATAATTATTGTTGATAGTTTAAAAGTCTGACTTATATTTTCCAGCACATGAACATAGTTAAATATATTTCATCCTATTCAATTAATATTTCCATCATTATTTTGTCAGAGATATAGGGACTTCTAGAGACATCAGTGTGTTCTTGCTTTGCTTTGGTCCCTCATTTACTCTAGTCCTGCGTGTCCATACCCTTTTCTTCATTACTGCCTCTTTGTCCTTTATTTCCCTTTGTTTATATCCTCCCAATCCCTTTTCTGTTGTCTTCCTATTCTTCTGTGGAAATGTCCTGGTCCTGATTTGTGGATTTCCTCATTATGTGATTTTTATCATCATCT
Source organism: Mus musculus (assembly GCF_000001635.26). Lineage (NCBI taxonomy): Eukaryota > Metazoa > Chordata > Mammalia > Rodentia > Muridae > Mus > Mus musculus. The sequence continues at coordinate 29,053,391 of NC_000077.6, read as the reverse complement.
CTGTTTATCTTCTTCTTTGATTTTTTAAAGTTGGATTTTTTACTTTTAATTTTAATTGCATTTCTTCAACACAATCACTGCCTTATATAACTTACTACTTAAACACAGACTTTCTATCAAAAAAAATACTTTTGAAACTAAAACATTAGCAAATGAATCTGAAGTACCTGCTGAGTCTCTTGCTAGGCGTGGCTGGAGAAATGATATCAGTAATCATAATTGTCATTTGAACTTGGACTTAGACGTGTAGTATTCTCTACCTAATCCTACTTATTCAAGTTGTATCCTCCAATTTTTAACTTCAGAATACACAGGATAACATGAGGAGGACAGATAATCACCCAAAGATCAAACCCTTTCAGCTTCTTGCCCAAACGGGAAGGCATAGCAGCCTTGTGAACTGGGTGAAGTTCAGAGGCAAGTTTCTCTGTATGCCTGAATAAAACACATTCAGAGTCATTCCAGCCCTACTGTCTCATATGCTGAGAGTTCTGATTTTATCACTGTAGGGTACACTGTGCTTAGTACACTTTGTGCTTAATGAGGTTCTGTTTAGGCATAAAGCTCAGCTCTGAGTTCCTTGGAATCTGAACCATCGTTATTTCCAAACCCTTGCCAAGCTTGTGATCTGTTTGTTGTTCTGCTGCAGCTTTCTTTCAAGGAAGATTGGGAGGGTTTTCTTTTGGCTGAGCTAGTTAAAACAAAAGCAATCTTGGGGTTTTCAAACTCACTTTATTTTTTAAAAAGTTAGTACTGACTTTTGCAAACCATTAGGTTTTTCTTGTTCTTCTTGTTGTTGTGTTTTTGTTGTTTTGTTTTTTGTTTTTTTTGAAGGGGGTGGGGCATCTCATAATGCAGCCCCTGTCCTGAAACTTGCTATGTAGACAAGCGTTGGCCTCAAATTCATAGAGGTCCTCCTGACTCTGCATTTTGAGTATTGGGATTAAAGATGTAGTCCACATGTCTGGCTCATTAGGATCTTTTGGAAGGTTTTTAAGAAAATGTTTTGTAAGAGTCATTTCCAACTTTTATTGAGATATTTATCCTTGTTATTTGTATTTATATATATATTCATGTAACTGTGTGGGTAAGTGCTGTGTGTGTGATGTTAGTGGTGGCCAGAAGAATGACATCACATCTCTTAGAACTGAAGTTCCTGATGATTGTGAGCCAGCCAGTGACAGGGATTGAATTTAGGTCCTCTGGAAAAGTGCACAGCCCCAGGATAAGTTTTATTTAAAATTTTAATTTAATTTTTAAAATATGCTACAATTATGGGTAAACTGGGAAAATAAGTCATCTCCCCCTGTTTATAGACTCTAAGTTATGCCTTGTGAGGTAGTAATTGTATCTGGGATCAATTTTCCTAATACATACATTAAAAAAATATGAGACAGTAGGGCTGGAATGACTCTGAATGTGTTTTATTCAGGCATACAGAGAAACTTGCCTTTGAACTTCACCCAATTCACAAGGCTGCTATGCCTTCCCATTTGGGCAAGAAGCTAAAAGGGTTTGATCTTTGGGTGATTATCTGTCCTCCTCATGTTATCCTGTGTATTCTGAAGTTAAAAATTGGAAGATATGACTTGAATAAAGGATTAGGATTAGGTAGAGAATACTACACGTCTAAGTCCAAGTTCGAATGGCGGTTATGATTACTGATATCATTTCTCCAGCCATGTCTAGCAAGAGACCCAAAGAAAGAATCAACTACTATGCATTTGCCCTGGTTAAATCAGGGAGGTCAGGTCACTTCTTGTGAATACACAGGTGGCCAAAAGCAACTCATAGAAGAAAGAGTTTATTTTGGAATACACTTCCAGAAGGACAGTCCATATTGGCCAGGAAGGGACAACATGATGGTAGGAGTGAGAGACCAGATTTTTTTTTGATTCAGACTCCATCTTAGAGAACCTGACCTAACATTGAACTTGAGTTAATTAACAGGCCAGTACCTAATACCAGTTTCCAGGTTAACCCCCAACAAAACCTGTATCTAGCACCAGCTTCCAAGTTGTCCCCCAACAATACCTGCATCTAACACCAGTTTCCAGGTTATTCCCCAACAAATCTACACCCCCCAGGTTACAAGCCCATCCCTGTCACTTTACTTTCTAACAACCACCAATTAAGAAAATTGCTGAAGTTAAGTTTATATTTGGCTCCTAGCACCAGCCAATTAAAGGCCATAATGGGCCCCCCAACCAGATATGTATCAGGCTAGATACCCTATTCTTGCCTCTATATATATTTGCTTGAAACTGGGCTTGGGGGCTGCTTCTTGTTCTCCTGCTTGAGAGACAGTGGTGTGGCCCAAACTTGAGATTGAATAAAGAGACCCTAATGCAATTGCATCTAGATCAGCTCCTTGTTGGTTTTTTTTTTTTTGAGGGGTTCACAAACATTTCCTGACACAGCAGAATCAGGAAGTTGGATGGTTACATTTTCATCAATATATAAGGAGAGAGGGAGGGCAGGAATTAGAGTAAAGCTATAAAACTCAGAAGCCCACCCCCTACTTTCTCCAGTGAGGCCATGCCTCTTAAATGATCCATTATATTTAGAAACAATGCTACTGAGAGGCCAAACCTCCATCTTGGGACTGGCCTCCATCTTAAAGGAAAAAAAAAAAAAGCCTGAGAACTTGACCTAGAGCAGAACCCAAGCTGCATCCACATACCAGGAAGGTCTTGCCCTTGGCCAGAGTTACTCCCTAGCTACTTCCAACAGTCAATTAAAGATTATTCTGATTGTTTCAGATATACTTTCAGACCATTTGTGATTGTATATGGTCTTTCTTCAGAGCTCCCACTTGTCCACTTACAACAGCCATTAAATTAAAGGCTTGCCAGGCTGGACTCCCTTACTTACTTCAATTTCCTATAAAACCTTGTCCTGATGAGAGTTCAGGGCTGCTTCACCAAACAGTTTTGTGGCTCAATGGTAAGCCCAAACTCATTTGTAATAAAAAGACACTAATATGATTACATTGAAAATGGCTCCTTGGTGGTCTTTTGGGTTCACAAATGCTTCCTGGCATAGCACTACCATCTAGGAACCCATGAGGGACATCTCTCATTTAGAATACCACATTTCCCCTTGTGTCTGTGTCATGGAAATATCACTCTTTCCTGAGCTGAGGTGATCTCTTCTTATGTATTCATGATGACAAGGTATAGCAGATAACATGACATACTCATGATTGTGGTGTTTGAGCAAGGCTTAAATTATATATTTGGGCACAGAAGATTAATCAGAGTATATTATAGTTGACAGGATGTGGAACAGTACAGGGAAAGTATCACAGTAAAGATTTAAGGCCATTTTTTTACTATGTTAATTATGCCAGTCAATGAGCATGGGAGATCTTTGCATCTTCTGAGATCTTCTTCAATTTCTTTCTTCAGAGACTTGAAGTTCTTGTCATATAGATCTTTCACTTGTTTGGTTAGAATCACACCAAGATATTTTATATTATTTGTGACTATTATAAAAGGTGTCATTTTCCTAATTTCTTTCTCAGTCTGTGTATCCTTTAAGTAGAGGAAGGCTACTGATTTGTTTGAGTTAATTTTATATCCAGCCACTTTGCAGAAGTTGTTTATGAGCTGTAAGAGTTTTCAGGTGGAAGTTTTGGGGTCACTTAAGTATACGATCATATCATCTGCAAGTATTGATATTTTGACTTCTTCCTTTCCAATTTGTATCCCTTTGACCTCTTTTTGTTGTCTAATTGCTCTGGCTAGAACATCAGGAACTGTATTAAATAGATAGGGGGAGAGTGGGCAGCCATGTCTTGTCCCTGATTTTAGTGGGATTGCTTCAAGTTTCTCACCATTTAGTTTGATGTTGGCTATCGGTTTGCTGTATATTGCTTTTATTAGAGCAACCTACAAATTCAATGCAAAAACCCATCAAAATTCCAACTCAATTTTTAACATAGGTAAAAAGATACATCTGGGAATAACAAAAAACTCAGGATAGTGAAAACTATTCTCAAGAATAAAAGAACTTCTAGGGGAATCACTGACCTTAAACTGTACTACAGAGCAATATTGATAAAAATCACATAGTATTGGTACAGATATTGGCAGGTAGCTCAATGGAATAGAATTGAACACCCAGAAATAGACCCACATTTGATCTTTGACAGAGAAGCCAAAACCATCCATAAAATTCATAAAATTGCACAGCTTCTGTAAACCAAAGGACACTGTCAATAGGACAAAACAGCAACCAACAGATTGGCAAAAGATCTTTACCAATCCTAAATCCAAAAGAGGGCTAATATCCAATATATACAAAGAACTCAAGAAGATAGACTCCAGAGACTCAAGTAATCCTATTAAAAATGGGTACAGAGCCAAACAAAGAATTCTCAACTGAGAAATCTCAAATGGCCAAGAAGCACCTGAAAAAATGTTGAACATCCTTAGTCATCAGGGAAATGCAAATCAAAACAATCCTGAGATTCCATCTCACACCAGTCAGAATGGCTAAGATCAAAAATTCATGTGAAAGCAGATGCTGGTGAGGATGTGGAGAAAGAGGAACACTACTCCATTGCTGGTGGGATTGCAAGATGGTACAAGCACTCTGGAAATCAGTCTGGCAGTCCCTCCCAAAATAGGACATTGCCACAGACCCTTTTTGGTCCATGTCTTCGTAGAATGGGTCTCTAGTTACAGGTGGACAAGGAATGACAAACAGAAGCAACAGGAGAGATTGTGTAGAATCTGAGTGCATTTTCACAAAATGAACACCAGTCTTATATAATACAGAAAACAAAGGGGTAGGATGTCACCGCAGGAAAAGTACATTGAAGTTACCTGACACAAAACAAAGGAATGACTTCAAAAGGACTTACAGGAACCAGGTAGATGTTTACAGTAAAGATAAAACAACCCTGCCTAGGGTCAGCTAATGACAGGTGAGGATTTCACACCCTAATCACAATCTGTGCTACTCCTTTGAGCCTTGTGAAAGCTAGCACCAGGGGGTTCTGCTCTTGCAGACCTTCTCATGACTAATGCAATAACACAGACCCCCTATTTCCTAGGCCTTGATAAATTCTTGCAAGAGTGTAACTTGGCTGTTCTTTAAAGTATCTGTGGGGAATCTCCATTTGTCAGAAGAATTCACCAACTTGCTTCTAATATGCAATGTAGCCTCCTATACCTGGCTGTAGTGAAGATTCCTGTCTCAGTGGGATTCCCTAACTCTTTCATTGTAAACCCATCTATTAGCTAGGCCATTGTGTATTCCCTTGTTTGGGTAAGACTGGCTACTGTCCTAAGTAATCACTCTGCAGACTAGCCCTGAGCTATTCCAGCTCTGTTCTTTGTAATGCCTAATTAGTTTCACCATCTCTACTAGAAGTAAATTTGAATGTTACTGAATAGATAACCTTCTCACTGAATTCCTACTGAATTCCAAGTTTGTCTGCTTCAAGGATTTTCTAGGACATTGGAACACTGGCGAAGGCTTAGCTATGTCAGAATTCAATCTTAAAAGGCACTTATAATAAAGCAATACTGAAAGAGAGCACATGAATCCATACACAAGACTAACACGGGAAGAGGGTATGAGTATATGAGTTATGAGAATGCCAAAGTTCTAAGAGGTTGAGTTTCCTTGAAACTCTTTGCCTTGTGAGTGCTTCCAGGACTCTCGACCTGTCAAGCAGACATAACTGGAGTGGATGTAGCAGGACATATTACTACTGGAAGATCCAGCAAAACCTCTCCTGGACATATACCCAGAAGAAGCTCCAACTTGTAATTTTTTGTATTTTCTTCATTTACATTTCAAATGCTATCCCAAAAGTCCCCCATGCCCTCCTCCGTCACTCCTCTACTCACCCACTCCCAATTCTAAGCCCTGGCGTTCCCCTGTAAGGAGGCATAAAAAGTTTGCAAGACCAAGGGGCTTCTCTTCCCAATGATGGCCAACTAGGCCATCTTCTGATACATATGCAGCTAGAGACAAGAGCTCTGGGGGGTACTGGTTAATTCATATTGTTGTTCCACCTATAGGACTGCAGACCCCTTTAGTTCCTTGGGTACTTTCTCTAGGTCCTCTATTGGGGGCCTGTGTTCCGTCAAGTAGCTCACTGTGAGCATCCACTTCAGTGTCTGCCAGGCCCTGGCATAGACTCACAGGAGACAGCTATATCAGGGTCCTTTCAGCAGAATCTTGCTGGTGTATGCAATGGTGTCAGTGTTTGGAGGCAGATTATGGGATGGATCCCCAGGTATGGCAGTCTCTAGATGGTCCATCCTTTTGTCTCAGCTCCAAACTTTGTCTCTGTAACTCCTTCCAAGGGTGTTTTGTTTCCAATTCTAAGAAGGGGCAAAGTGTCCACACGTTGGTCTTTGTTCCTCTTGAGTTTTATGTGTTTTGCAAATTGTATCTTGTATCTTGGGTATTCTAAGTTTCTGGGCTAATATCCACTTATCAGTGAGTACATATTGTGTGAGTTCCTTTGTGATAGGGTTACCTCACTCAGGATGATGCCCTCCAGGTCCATCCATTTGCCTAGGAATATCAAAATTCATTCTTTTTAATAGCTGAGTAGTACTCCATTGTGTAAATGTACCACATTTTCTACATCCATTCCTCTGTTGAGGGGCATCTGGGTTCTTTCCAGCTTCTGGCTATTATAAATAAGGCTGCTATGAACATAGTGGAGCATGTGTCCTTCTTACCGGTTGGGACATCTTCTGGATATATGCCCAGGAGAGGTATTGCGGGATCCTCTGGTAGAACTATGTCCAATTTTCTGAGGAACCGCCAGACTGATTTCCAGAGTGGTTGTACAAACTTGCAATCCCACCAACAATGGTGGAGTGTTCCTCTTTCTCCACATCTTCAACAGCATTTGCTGTCACCTGAATTTTTTTAATATATTTTTTATTAGGTATTTTCCTCATTTACATTCCAATGCTATCCCAAAAGTCCCCCATACCCACCCCCCCCACTCCCCTACCCACCCACTCCCACTTTTTGGCCCTGGCGTTCCCCTGTACTGGGGCATATAAAGTTTGCAAGTCCAATGGGCCTCTCTTTCCAGTGATGCTGATTAGACCAACTTTTGATACATATGCAGCTAGAGACAAGAGCTCCGGGATATTGGTTCGTTCATATTGTTGTTCCACCTATAGGGTTACAGTTCCCTTTATCTCCTTGGGTACTTTCACTAGCTCCTCCATTGGGGGCCCTGTGATCCATCCAATAGCTGATTGTGAGCATCCACATCTGTGTTTGCTAGGCCCTGGCATAGTCTCACAAGAGACAGCTATATCTGGGTCCTTACAGCAAAATCTTGCTAGTGTATGCAATGGTGTCAGCGTTTGGAAGCTGATTATGGGATGGATCCCCGGATGTGGCAGTCTCTAGATGGTCCATCCTTTCGTCACAGCTCCAGATTTTGTCTCTGTAACTCCTTCCATGGGTGTTTTGAACCCAATTCTAAAAAGGGGCAAAGTGTCCACACTTTGGTCTATGTTCTTCTTGAGTTTCATGTGTTTAGCAAATTGTATCTTATATCTTGGGTATCCTAAGTTTCTGGGCTAATATCCACTTATCAGTGAGTACATATTGTGTGAGTTCCTTTATGATTGGGTTACCTCACTCAGAATGATGCCCTCCAGGTCCATCCATTTGCCTAGGAATATCAAAATTCATTCTTTTTAATAGCTGAGTAGTACTCCATTGTGTAAATGTACCACATTTTCTGTATCCATTCCTCTGTTGAGGGGCATCTGGGTTCTTTCCAGCTTCTGGCTATTATAAATAAGGTTGCTATGAACATAGTGGAGCATGTGTCCTTCTTACCGGTTGGGACATCTTCTGCATATATGCCCAGGAGAGGTATTGCGGGATCCTCTGGTAGTACTATGTCCAATTTTCTGAGGAACTGCCAGAATGATTTCCAGAGTGGTTGTACAAGCTTGCAATCCCACCAACAATGGAGGAGTGTTCCTCTTTCTCCACATCCTCACCAGCATCTCTGTCACCTGAATTTTTCATCTTAGCCATTGTGACTGGTGTGAGGTGGAATCTCAGGGTTGTTTTGATTTGCATTTCCCTGATGATTAAGGATGTTCAACATTTTTTCAGGTGCTTCTCTGCCATTTGGTATTCCTCAGGTGAGAATTCTTTGTTCAGCTCTGAGCCCCATTTTTTAATGGGGTTATTTGATTTTATGGAGTCCACCTTCTTGAGTTCTTTATATATATTGGATATTAGTCCCCTATCCGATTTGGGATATGTAGAGATCCTTTCCCAATCTGTTGGTGGCCTTTTTGTCTTATTGACGGTGTTTTTTTTCCTTGCAGAAGCTTTGCAATTTTATGAGGTCCCATTTATCGATTCTTGATCTTACATCACAAGCCATTGCTGTTCTATTCAGGATTTTTTCCCCTGTTCCCATATCTTCGAGGCTTTTCCCTACTTCCTCCTCTATAAGTTTCAGTGTCTCTGGTTTTATGTGGAGTTCCTTAATCCACTTAGATTTGACCTTAGTACAAGGAGATAGAAATGGATCAATTCACATTCTTCTACATGATAACCGCCAGCACCATTTGTTGAAAATGCTGTCTTTTTTCCAGCTTTTCCAAGGGTTTTACCTCCCTTGTCAAAGATCAAGTGACCATAGGTGTGTGGGTTCATCTCTGGGTCTTCAATTCTGTTCCATTGGTCTACTTGTCTGTCACTGTACCAGTACCATGCAGTTTTGATCACAATTGCTCTGTAGTACAGCTTTAGGTCAGGCATGGTGATTCCACCAGAGGTTCTTTTATCCTTGAGAAGAGTTTTTGCTATCCTAGGTTTTTTGTTATTGCAGATGAATTTGCAGATTGCCCTTTCTAATTCATTGAAGAATCGAGTTGGAATTTTGATGGGGATTGCATTGAATCTGTAGATTGCTTTTTGGCAAGATAGCCATTCTTACTATATTGATCCTGCCAATCCATGAGCATGGGAGATCTTTCCATCTTCTGAGATCTTCTTTAATTTCTTTCTTCAGAGACTTGAAGTTCTTATCATACAGATCTTTCACTTCCTTAGTTAGAGTCATGCCAAGGTATTTTATATTATTTGTGACTATTGTGAAGAGTGTTGTTTCCCTAATTTCTTTCTCAGTCTGTTTATCCTTTGTGTTGAGAAAAGCCATTGAGTTGTTTGAGTTAACGTTATATCCAGCTACTTCACTGAAGCTGTTTATCAGGTTTAGTAGTTCTCTAGTGGAATTTTTAGGGTCACTTATATATACTATCATATCATCTGCAAAAAGTGATATTTTGACTTCTTCCTTTCCAATTTGTATTCCCTTGAGCTCCTTTTGTTGCCTAATTGCTCTGGCTAGGACTTCAAGTACTATGTTGAATAGGTAGGGAGAAAGTAGGCAGCCTTTTCTGGTCCCTTAATTTAGTGAGATTGTTTCCAGCTTCTCACCATTTACTTTGATGTTGGCTACTGGTTTGCTGTAGATTGCTTTTATCATGTTTAGGTATGGGCCTTGATTCCTGATCTTTCCAAGACTTGTATCATGAATGGGTGTTGGATTTTGTCAAATGCTTTTTTTTTGCATCTAAGGAGATGATCATGTGGTTTTTGTTTTTGAGTTTGTTTATATAGTGGATTACATTGATGGATTTCTGTATATTAAACCATCCCTGCATCCCTGGAATGAAACCTACTTGGTCAGGATGGATGATTGTTTTGATGTGTTCTTGGATTCGGTTTGCGAGAATTTTTTTGAGCATTTTTGCACCGATATTTATAAGGGAAGTTAGTTTGAAGTTCTCTCTCTTTGTTGGGTCTTTCTGCGGCTTAGGTATCCGAGTAATTGTAGCTTCATAGAATGAATTGGGTAGAGTACCTTCTGCTTGTATTTTGTGAAATATTTTGTAAAGAACTGGAATTAGATCTGTTTTGAAGGTCTGATAGAACTCTGCACTAAACCCCTCTGGTCCTGGGCCTTTTTTGGTTGGGAGACTATTAATGACTGCTTCTATTTTATTAGGGGATATAACAGTGTTTAGATCATTAACCTGATCCTCTGTTTTTGCCTGGGGCCAAGCCTGTTGCTCTGGTCTCTAGGTTCTTCTTTGCTCTTCAGTCTTTCTCTGTTCTGGTTTTGTGTTCTCTTCTCCCCAGGAGTCATGTTTTTGCTTTGTGTGTCCATTTTCTTCTGCCGTTCCCTTCTTTCAGCATTCCAGTTATTTTCTCTTGTTTTCCAGACCCTTCTTTTTTTCTCCTTGAATTTTGTTTTCTACTATCTTCCAAATTCTTCTCACTTCTTATGTAGAGCAACCTCCCCCTTTGAGTTGTTTTTTTTTTTTTTTTAATCTCAAGTTATCAAGCAATGGTTGTACATTCTTACATTTACAGCTCAAATAGTAGCAGCAAGTCAGTCACACAGGATTTTCATATTTCAGAGGGATTCAAGAAAGATCGCTGCCCTACCGTTGATCAGTTTATTGAAAAAAGTCATATTGTTTTAGAGTATAAGTAATGGATAGAATGATCCCACTAATGCATAATGATTAAAATCAGAAAGATATTCATTTCTTGCTTGCTTACAGTTGTGTTGTTATGATACAAATATGAGTCTCATCAAGGTGGTAATTCAGACAGTCCATTCTGTCACATATGCCAGAAAAGAATCAAATAGACAGAATGCAGAGTGTGGAGGTCATACATACAGTGTTTTTGTGCACTATATGTGGGATGGCACAAAACTCCCCACTTACATTCTTTAGAGAAGAACTTAATCACATAGCTGAAATATATCACTGTGGGGAAGCGTATACAATACATATCATTGTAAATATAGGAAAGAGAAAATAGGTGGATAACTGGTGTACTGGCTGGTTTTTTGTTTGTTTGTTTGGTTTTTTTTTTTTTTTTTTGTGTGTTAACTTTTACAAGCTGGAGTTATCACAGAGAAAGGAGGTTCAGGTGAGGAAATGCCTCCATGAGATCCAGCTGTAAGGCATTTTCTCAATTAGTGATCAATGGGGGAAGGCTCACTATTCATGGTGCCATCCCTTGGCTGGTAATCCTGAGTTCTATAAGAAAGCAAACTGAGCAAGTCAAGGGAAGCAAGCCAGTATGAAACATCCCTCCATGGCCTCTGCATCAGCTCCTGCTTCCTGACCTGCTTGAGTTCCAGTCCTGACTTCCTTTTTTGATGAATAGCAATGTGGAAGTATAAGCTGAATAAACCCTTCCTTCCCAACTTGCTTCTTGGTCATGATGTTTGTGCAAGACTAGAGACCCTGACTAAGACAGCTGGCCAGTTCCATCCAAGTATTTGTATAAAAGCAAGATGCTTTTATATACATGGGATCTTCTCAGTTATAATACTGACTTGGAAAGGAGGACAGGATGTTCTCTTACTCAGATGTACTCTACTTCTTTTAATTCACTAGCTTTTCTGTTAACATCCATTTTCTTGAATTTCACACAAATATTTCTTTCCAAATATTTTATTAGCATATATTATTTATGATGAAACACCATGGCCAAGACCAAGACAACTTGGGGAGGAAAGGGTTTATTTTCCTTATGCTTCTACATCACAGTTTATTGTTGGAGGAAGTCAGGACAGGAATTCAAACAGGTCAGAAACCTGGAGGATGGAGCTAATGTAGAGGTCATAGAGGGGTGCTGGTTACTGTCTTGTTGCTCACGGCTTCTTCTGCCTGCTTTCGTATAGAATCCAGGACGACAAGTCCAGGTATGGTGGCCCCACCCACAATCGACTGGATCCTCTCCCATCAATCACTAATTAAGAAAGTCCCTTACAGGCTTGCCTGCAGCCTGATCTATAGAAGCAATTTTTTCAATTGCAGCTCCTCCTCTTAGGTGGGTAAACTTGTGTTGAGTTGATAGAGTTGGCAGAACAGCAGTCTGAGAAGATGAGTAATCCTGTGTTGAGTTGATGGAACAGCAGTCTGAGAATCTCCCTTCTACTTTCTACTTTCATGTCTAGTTTTTTTTCACAACCAGGATTGTTCAAAAATTTCAAAATCTAATAAAAGTTTTTTATTTTATAAAATAAAAACATTTTTCAAGTTTCTTTTTAAATCATATTCAGTTGTTTTGTTTTATCGCTAAGAAATGTGAGTTATGAAGACATTAAATAACTTGCTTATGGTTGTAATTAGTTGATAGTAGACCAAAGACTAGAGAGTTTACAGTTTTCTCCTTTATTTGAGATAATACTAACATATCTGTTGAAAACTTAATTATCTGACTTATATTTTAGCTGTATGTAGAACTAAGTTTATTAAAGTTTTGTATGAGTATTTAAACAATTTTGGAGTGTTCTCACTACTGCCTTTAGATGGCACAAGTTAGCTAATCCAGGGTTCCTATAGCTCCACTAATTGCAGGAGGGTAAAGAAAAGCTTATGGAAAGTAGGAGGACTAAATAATTTTTAAAAGCAGGTATATTACTGATAAAGCTTCCTGTGTTTAGAGCACAAAACTTGTCTTCTGAATGAATATGTGTAAGAGGAAAACACTTGGAAGGTTCTAGATTTTCTCCAATCCTACCAGGGTCAGAAGTTACAAGAAGTTTGAATTCTGGGGTAAGGCTAGAATTGGATAAGCTTCTGAAATGGATGGAACAAAATTCCAGGAGCTCTGTTTCCTACAGCTATAGATAACCAGGACAAAGTCTTTCTCCACTGGCTTTCACTGGTTAGTATAGCTGCTCATGGCATTCACTATTTTCTTCTCTTAAGAGAAGAATGCGGACTGACAAGTTCTTCATGTGCTTTTGTGGGATAGTATGACCCCACAATGCTTTGCACTTATTAGGGCTCCAGGTTATATATAGAATTTAATTTTTAATTATTTAGAATTTAAATAAAACAAGGAAGTTAGCTTGAATTCTTCTAATTCTTCTGCACTGGAAGGATTGCTTACAAACTCCCCTTTCCCCCTATTATTTAAATTTTAAGACAAGATTTCACTGTGTAGCCTATGATATCCTTAAATTAATGATCCTCTTGACTCATCCTCCCAAGTGCTAGGATTACAGGCAAGTACCACCGCACTTGACCTACTTAAAATTTTTTTAAATGCCAAATATTTTTTTTTAAATAATTTTTTGTGGAAAATAAATTGAATTATGACTAAAATGTCTACTGCTGCTCTGATGCATCTTAATGCATGGTTTCTGTTGGAGGGATAAGAAGTCTTCCATTCCCATTTTTAACTGCCCTGTGGAAAAAGGCAGCAAGGCTGAGTCCTAATTGCTGCACACGGCAGTGTCAGATGCTGTTGATCATCAGTGACTTAGGTTCTAGTCTTCTGTTCTGATGACTGATGTAATCCTTAGAGCAGGGGATTGTAACCGAGGAAGTACTTTATGGCTTCATTAAACTACTGTTAAGTTTCAATTTTTTATGCAAATAAAACATTAATTACATATTTTAGTTAACGTGCAAGTGTGTGTTTGTGTGTGTGTGTGTGTGCACTAACAGGCTTGTAGTAGTCAGGGGTCAACTTGTCAGAGTGAATCAGTTCTCTTCTTCTACTATAAAAGGTCCTGGGGATTAAACTCAGGCTGAGGAGCTGGGCTCTGCTCACTGAGCCTTCTCTCCAGCCTGATTGAAATTTTTGTTTGGATATATTTTTTGTCTTATGTAGACATTTCCATACCTTGGTATTTTGACTAATTTTTTTTGCCTGTTTTAACTTAATGCTTTAAAATTAGTCTGTAAGATAAGATAGTTTATAGTTTATGAAATTAGCCTATAAAATGGTTTCACTATGACATTTTATATCAGTATAGTTTGCTAATAGTTTTGTCTACTTTTCTCTCACTCTAAATATCTATGAATCATATTTTCATATTTTATCTTTTGGGTTTAGAGCCTCTGTCCTCTGCCTGTCCTCAGTGTATGAGGTTGGTCACACAATGTTCTCTTTCTTTCAGTCTTGCAAAACAGGAATTTTTATTTAACCAGCTTAAATTACCAGGTAATAATGTATACTGACAGGCACTTGAGTAGGGACTGTGTTGCTTAGTGGCCTAGGCTGCCTGAGTTATCTGTATGCTGCTCTACCATTACTGCTTTTTAACTGAGTGAACATGCCCCATTCACTTTGTGAAATATGACACTGGGATAATCAGTATCAACTACTGACCAGTACCTAGTAATCATGAATAGCAGCAAGCATTACTATTATTATTATTATTTATTATTTTTATTTACAATTCTTAAAGGGCATTCAACATGAAATGTCCTAGAGAAATTTACAGTATAGCTGAATTAATATTCATATGTAAAGTTTAAAACTATAAGATCACAATCAAGTAATTGGTGTAGATTATGATCTTGGCAATAAGAGCTATACTTAAAAAGGAATTCACAGAAGACATAGGGATTTAGCTGAGCCTTGAAAGGTAGGTAAAAGGCCAAAGTTAGCTAAGAAACAAGGAGATAAGTTTTTTTTTTTTTTTGTAGAGGAGTCTCTCCAACTTTTATGGATAAGCTGCTTCTGGAGTTTGATTCTGGCAAGGCAAGGAAGAGTGTTGGTTCAGGGTTTCAGGGTTGGATAAATCTATTTTGTGTCAATTACAGAGTGGATGGATAGTTAACAAAATGATAATTAAGCAATATGATAGGATAGACTGTGGCATAATCATGATTAGTAGGATGCCTCAGGTGAGCACAGGGCAGACACAGAAGCAGAACAGAGAGCTGTTGATGTCATTAATCAGCATTGTAGCATATGTGAGAATGGGTATATTGAAATTATAAAAAAGCTTCTTAAAATAATTAAAACACTATTTTAAATATCCAAAATTGATTCTAGTGAAGTACCATGCCAGAAATAGATTCTAGCATTCTAAAAAGTACTTCTAGGAAAAGAAAAAAGCTGTGTTCCTTAAAGCTAGATGTAGTTCACTGCCAGTATGTGGTCCCACTAACTTTATCAGATAAAAAGCTGTTCTATTCATTGGAAGCTAACAGCAAAGACCAGCAAAACTAGAAATAAAGTTTTAGCTCTGCATCTTTCTGCTGCATGTGCCTTGTAATGTCACTCAAGCTCTCTTTCATATGTTTCTTCCACATGAGATCTCCAGTAGCTATAAAGGAAGAGATTCTTGACAATGCACATGCATCTGTTGAATTTGAAACAATTGTATGTGCACATCAAGTGCTTGATCCTGTGAACTTGACTGCATCCAGGATTACCCTGGAGACAAACCTCCTGACATACCTGTGGCTATCTAGATTAGACTGATCTAGGATCATCTAGAAGAAAAATTTCCAGGCTTGCCTGTGATTATCTAGGCTTGACTGAGCTGGAAAACCTGTCTCACCATGACAGCTCTGTTCCATGGCCTGGGATCCTTGACTGAACCAAGAGAAACAAGATGTAAGCATAAACTTCATTGTTCTCTGCTTCCTGACTGTGAATATGATGTGACCTGCTGCCTACTCAAGGTCCTGAAATAGGCACTCTGAGACTGCACCAAGATAAATCCTTCATTAAGTTCAGGCATTTTATGACAGAAATGAGGAACTTGACTAATACAAATGCTTTTGATGTTGTTTGGTTGAAGAAAGATCTGGTCTCTTACTTTAAAAGAAAAAATTCTTCTGTCATATACCACATCTGGACTGGAATTTCCCCTCCCTCCACTCTTCTCAGTGCCCCACACAACCTCCCTTCTTCCCTAGATCCACTCTCCCTCTGTTTCCCTTCAGAAAAGACCAGGCCTTTGTAGGATATCAATTGAATATGACATAACAAGTTACAATAAGTCTAGGCACAAATTCTCATATCAAGGCTGGATGAGGCAACCCAGTAGGAGTAAAGAGTTCCCAAGAACAGGTAAAAGAGCCAGAGATACCCCAACTCTCACGGCTGGGAGTCTCCTAAAACCTTCAAGCTACACAATCATAACATATGCAGTGAACCTAGCTCAACCACATGCAGTCTTCATGATTGCCACTTCAGTCTCTGTGAGTCCCTATGAGCCTTGCTTAGTTGATTCTGAGAGCTTCATTCTCCTGGTGTTCTTGACCCCTCTGGCTCCTATAATCCTTCCTCTATGTCTTTTGTGGAGTTCTCAGAGCTCAGTCTAAAATTTGGCTGTGTGTCTCTGCATCTGCCCCCATCAGTTGCTGGATGAAGCCTCTCTGATGATGATTGGGCTAAGCATCCATAATAATAAATGATATCCATAATAGAATATCATTAAGAATCATTTAATTGACTCCACCCATTTTTGGAATTGTGTTGTTTTTGATTGTATCCTAGGTCTTTGGGCTATTCAACTCCCTGTTTCTGGTCATCTAAGCAGGGTAGGGAATGAGCTTCTTCCTGGCATAGGCCTCAAGTCGAACCAGTCTTTAGTTGGTGACTCCCACAAGTTCTGCACCATCATTCTGGTCTCTTACTTTTTAGCTGCACTTATTTGCTCATCCCATCTTGGGTGTGGGGCAGTATCAAGTACTCTATATGCAACTGACCAAGAGATGAACATCTAGATTCAGATTTGAATGGATACTCAATTTGGAAAAAGCATTTTCTCAACTGAGTTAAAAAATGCTGGAGACTAGAGCTCATACACCAGATAGACTGAGGGATTAGGTGTCTAGAATGCTAATGTCTTCCTTCTTCATCAACAGTTCCGTGGTTAAATTTCACCTCCCCTTTAACCTTTTTGGTTTTGATGAATCATAAGGATTAAATAATTAATCACTTTCTTTCCCTCTTATCTATGAAGCAAAACAAACAGAATCTTTGTGATCTCATGCTAAAGTAAACAAACAAACAAAAAACCCAAAAACTTTTCTTTTCCTACAAAAACCGATTCTGGTTATATGAATTCCTTTTTTCTCTCTTTTTAAAAAAGTTTTTATTTGTTATTTTATTTATTTACAGTTCAAATATTTTCTCCCTGGTTTTCCGTCCACAAACCCCCTCTTCCACCCCTCCTTTCCTCTCCTTCCCTCTGTTTCTATGAGGGTGCTCCCCCACCTACCCACCCACTCCTACTTCACCACCCTAGCATTCCCCTATGGTGGTGCATCAAGCCTTCACAGGACCAAGGGCCTCCCCTCTCTTTGATGCCAGATAAGGCCATCCTCTTCTACATATATAGCTGAAGCCATAGGTCCCTCTATGTGTATTCTTTGGTTGGTAGTTTAGTTCCTGGGAGCTCTGGGGAGTTTGGTTGGTTGATTTTGTTGTTTCTCCTATGGGGTTGCAAACCTCTTCAGGTCCTTCATTCCTTCTTCTAACTCCTCCACTGGGGTTCCTTTGCTCAGTCCCATGGTTGGTTGTGAGCATCCACACCTGTATCAGTCAGGCTCTGGCAGAGCATGTCAGGAGATAGCTGTATCAGGCTCCTGTCAGCAAGCACTTCTTGGCATCAGCAATAGTGACTGGGTTTGGTGACTGCATATGGGATGAATGCCCAAGTGGAGCAGTCTCTTCTGGATGGCTTTTCCTTTAGTATCTGCTCTACTCTTAGTCCCTGTATTTCCTTTAGACAGGAGCAATTCTGGGTTAAAACATTTGAGAAGGGTGGGTGGCCCCATCCCTTAACTGGCGGCCATGCCTAACCTCTCCATATGGTCTCTACAGGTTCTCTCTCCCCTTTGTTGGATATTTCAGCTAATGTCATATTCACTGGGTTCTGGGAGCTTCTTGCTTTCCTGACATCTGGAACTTTCTGGTGACTATCCTTATTCCCCACCCCCCATTGCTATATACCTCTGTTCAATTTCCTGACCCTCCTGTCTCTTCCCACACCTGATCCTGCCCCCTTTTTTCCTCTCTCCCTCCTCTCTTCCTCCCAAGTCCCTCCCACCCTCTACTTCCCATAATTATTTTGTTCTGTATTCTAAGTAGGACTGAAGTACACATACTTTGGTCTTCCTTCTTTTTGAGCTTCACATGGTCTGTGAGTTGTATCATGGGTATTTCGAGCTTTTTGTGTGTTTTTGTGGCTGGATGCCTCACTCAGAATGATATCTTCTAGTTTCATCCTTTGGCCTGCGACTTTCATAAGTCAGTGTTTTTAATAGCTGAGTAGTATTCCATTGTGTAAATGTACCATTTTTTTTGTACTTATTCTTCTGTAGAGGGACATCTATGTGGGTTGTTTTCAGCTTCTGGCTATTATAAATAAGGCTGCTATGAACGTAGTGGAGCATGTGTCCTTGTTACATGTTGGAGCATCTTTTGGGTATATACCCAGGAGTGGTTTAGCTGGGTCCTCATGTAATACTATGGTCAATTTTCTGATGAACTGTGAGACTGATTTCCAGAGTGGTTGTACCAGCTAGCAATCTCACCAGGAATGGCAGAGTGTTCCTCTTTCTTTATATCCTCTCCAGCATCTGCTGTCACCTGAGTTTTTTATCTTAGCCATTCTGACTGGTGTGAGGTACAATCTCAGGGTCATTTTAATTTGCATATCTCCTCTTGTTAAATCACACAGTACTTTCCAATATTAATCTAGCTTTATAATAGATTGAGTATTGTCTCCTTCAGAATATTTTGAACTGCTATCTGTAAATGTGAAATTATTTGGAAAAGTAAAGTCTTTGCAGATATATTTAATCCATGAGAGAGATATATTTAATTCCAGAGAGAGAATCCATGGCAAGATTTTCTAGTCCAGAAATTGGAAACTAAAACCTAAAAAAAAAAAAAAATGGATACTTTTCTCAATAGCTTCTACTTACCAAAGTTAAATCAAAAGCAATAAGTAATTTAAACAAACCTATAACTACTAGTGAAATAGAAGCAATCATTAACACCCCCCACCCAAAAAAGCTCAGAGCCAAATAGTTTTAGTGCACAGTTCTACCAGACTTTCAAAGAAGAGTTAATGTCAGTGCTACTCAAATTATTCCACAAAATAGAAAGAAAATGAAGAATACTGCCCAATTCATTCTATGAGGCTACAGTTACATTGATACCCAAACCACATAAATACCCAACAACAAGAACAAGAACAACAAGAACAACAACAGAATTACAGACCAATCTCCCTTATGAAAATAGATGCAAAAATCCTCAAAATACTTGTAAACCAAAACCAAGAGCATATAAAAAGAGATTATCCACCATGATCATGTAAGCTTCACTACAGAGATGCAGGGATGATTCAATATATACAAATTAATAAATAAAATCCACCATATAAGCAAACTGGAAGAAAAACCCACAGAAAATTGGGAATTGTTCTACTTCAAGATCCAGCTTTACCTCTCTTAGTTATATAGCCAAGGCACACCAGCTGACCATAGAGACACTTGCTCAACTATGTTCATTGCTGCTCTATTCATAATATCCAGTAACTGGAAACTATCTAGTGCTCCTTAACAGAAGAAGGGATAGAGAAATTGTGGTACATTTACACAACAGAGTATTATGTAAGTATTAAAAAAAATGCCATGAAAAATTCAGGCCAATGGATGGCAGTAGAAAAAAATCATTCTGAATCCAGAAAGATAAATATGGTATGTACTTACTTATATCTAAATATTAGCCCTTAAATAAATGATCAAGCTAAAATCTATGCACTCAGAGGATAGACCAAGAGGAAGTGCCTAGTGTGAGAGAACACATCAATTTCCCGGGGTCGAGGAAACAAAATAGACTATATGGGTGGAGTGTAGTAGGAGAATTGGGAAGGGGAAGAGAAGATGCAGTTGAGGGAGGGAATGAGGGGAGAGACAGCTAGAATTAAAGGACATTTGAGGGGCAGTATGGAAACCTAATGCAGTGGAATATAACAATAAAATTACTCCTAATGATACTGTGCTATATTCATCATTTGGAGCCTTTTAGATCACCATCAGTAGGCTTCCTCCTGCAGCATATGGGAACAAATACAGAGATTCACATCCAGACATTATGCACAGAGAGGGAAGGACCTTGGAATGTATAGATGTAAATGGGATCAAATCCCTCCCCTCAGAGCCCAGGGAACCCCAGAGAAGAGGCAGAAGGGGTGAGGGAGACAAAGTAGATGGAGGATAGCAGAACAACGCCCTCCTAAACAACTGAGCTAAACTGATATGAACTCACAGAAACTGAAGCAGGGTGGCTAGGGACAAAATTACATAGGAGCTGTTGTACAGGGTAGCTCCTGAGCATCTCTCCCACTGTCACTATCAACAAAGTCTATTGCCACTGCTCTTGGGTACTTGTCAGAAGTAGATGGTAAGAACCTATTTTTGACAACTCATGCTTTGGTTATATAATATAAAAATCAAGTTGGAAATGAGATGGAAACTTCTCTGATGGGTAATTTTCATAATGCTGGAAAGTGCTATCTATGCAAGCAAGCTGCTGGGTGAGAAAAGGCATCAACAGTCTTAGCTAGTGGTGGACTTCTGTGCCATACAATTGAATTATCAGGCAAGACATTTTTAGTGATGTAATAGTAGGATGCCTGTTAAGGAGGTAATTAGTTTTTGATTCTGAGACCCACTGTACAGGGGGGAAATTCACGCCTGAATATTGTAAACCTGATCAAAGCTTATCAATGAGCAAGTCAAGAGGCCTAGAAGGAAAGCTGATACAACTCTTTGGCTAAATGAACATTTTTACCCACCAAATTACCTTTAAGTATTTAGAGTTATGTCCATAAATAATTATCCAAGTGTTGAGAATAGTGATTATTGAAAGCTCAGCTTTTAATGGGATATCTGTATCATCTCTTCCAAGGTTCAGAGGACCTTATGTAGGAAGGCCTGGAAAAAAATGTAAAAGCCAGAGAACAGAGAGGAGTGCTATGAAATGTCCTCATCCAGATAAGAAATGACCACTGCATCCATGAACTCAAAACAACATATTTACGTGCACAAGCCCTACAGAAGAATGGGCCCATCAGCATTCCACAAAGATGCAGAAAGGCTCACAGCCCCATCCCTTCCACAAGGAGCTACTGGCAGTGAATGGCTAATGGGAGAGGCATTAAGTGGTGTAGTCACTGGGAAGTTGCCTATGCTCCAGTAAATAACCTCTATCCATGCTCATGGAAAGAAGCCTAATTGAATATAGTGGGTCACACACAAAAAGATGTGAATCTTTAAAGAGATCTTATTGGGAACAAGGGGTCTAGCAGGAGAAAAGGGGACTAAGAGAAGGCAATGAGATGAATATATCTATATGTGTGTGTGTGTGTGTGTGTGTGTGTGTGTGTGTGTGTGATTGCAAAATAAATGGCTATAAATCAAAATTTAAAAGACATTGAAGTCTGGGTCATGGTGGTGCATGCCTTTAATCCCAGCACTTGGGAGGCAGAGGCAGGCAGATTTTTGAGTTTGAGGCCAGCCTGGTCTATAGAGTGAGTTCCAGCCAGGACTACACAGAGAAACCCTGTCTCAGAAAAAAAAAAAAAAAAAAAAAAAGATATTGAAGAAGATGATGGAAAAGCCTTCTACATTCCTCAATTTGCTGAATTGATAATGCAAAATACCTATACTAACAAAGTAATCTACAAATTCAGATTACTCTTCATCACAATTCCAATGACATTATTCAGAGAACTATTAAAAATACCTGAAAATTCCTATGGAAACAAAGGCAACCCTAAATAGAGAAAAAACACTGCTTGAAGTATCACAATATTTGACCTGAATTATACATTAGAGCCATAAAGACAATGATAACATAGAAGTGTTATAGCAGCAGACATTGTGGACCATACATATAGCACCCAGAAATAAACCACAGTGCAGATACCATTTTTTCTTTGATGAAAGTGTCATAAACATATGTTTGAGGAAAACGTATTTAACAAATAGTGTTGTCAAAATTACATATCTACCTGAAGAAGAATGGCAGTAGATCCACATCTCTCACTTTGCACAAAAAATCAATTTTTTTCAATGTATCCTCATTCCTTTTATTATGATATTATAAGTCAATATAATGTTCTTTTTTTAAATTTTATTTTAATTAGGTATTTTCTTCATTTACATTTCCATGCTAACCCAAAAGTCCCCCATACCCTCCCCCACTCACTCCCCTACCCATCCACTCCCACTTCTTGGCCCTGGCGTTCCTCTGTACTGAGGCATATAAAGTTTGCAAGACCAATGGGCCTCTCTTTCCAACTGATGGCCAACTAGGCCATCTTCTGATACATATGCAGCTAGAGACACGAGCTCCGGGGGATACTGGTTAGTTCATATTGTTGTTCCACCCATAGGGTTGTAGAGCCCTTTAGCTCCTTGGGTACTTTCTCTAGCTCCTCACAGTTAGCTATTGGATGTATCACAAAAATCAATTAAAGACATCACTGTGAAACATTAAATGCTAAAATCATTAAAGGGCAAATTACTGCAAGATATCTGTCTAGCAAACAAAAAAAAGTATAGGCAATGATTCCAAGAATTTACTACTATGATTACACAAAATTAAAAATGTCTATATACCAAAGGAAAGCATCAGCAAGGTGACTGGTTTACACAGTTTGAGAAAAATACTTGTCGGTTATATTTCAGAGGAGGTTAATGACTAGAATATATAAAGAACTATAAAAAATTTGGACAGAGCCGCTGAGGCAGCAGCCTGGGCGGGCCGCAGACAACCGGCCACCATCCGGACCAGAGGACAGGTGTCCGCCTGGCTTGGGAGGCGGCCTCAGCCTCGGCAGCAGCGGTCGCCACCTGGGTTCCGGGACTCCGCGGGACCTAGGAAATTAGTCTGAACAGGTTAGAGGGTGCGCCAGAGAACCGGACAGCTTCTGGGACGGGCGGAAGCACAGAGCCGCTCAGGCAGCACCCTTGGCGGGCCGCAGACAGCCGGCCACCGTCCGGACCAGAGGACAGGTGTCCGCCTAGCTTGGGAGGCAGCCTCAGCCTCAGCAGCAGCGGTCGCCATCTTGGTTCCAGGACTCCCTGGAACTTAGGATTTTAGTCTGCACAGGTGAGAGTCTGCACCACAGAAGCTGACAGCTTCTGGGAACTGCCAAAGCAACACAGCTTCTGAAAGAGGCCCTGTTTTGGGCCTTCTTCTTCGACCAGGAGGAGGTCCAAAAACAAGATATCTGCGCACCTTCCCTGTAAGAGAGCTTGCCAGCAGAGAGTGCTCTGAGCACTGAAACTCAGAGGAGAGAATCTGTCTCCCAGGTCTGCTGAGAGACAGTAACAGAATCACCAGAAGAACAATCTCTAAACAGAGTCAACTATAACTACTAACTCCAGAGATTACCAGATGGCGAAAGGTAAACGTAGGAATCCTAACAGGAACCAAGACCACTCACCATCATCAGAACCCAGCACTCCCACTTCGCCCAGTCCAGGGCACCCCAACACACCCGAAAACCTAGACCTAGATTTAAAAGCATATCTCATGATGATGGTAGAGGACATCAAGAAGGACTTTAATAAATCACTTAAAGAAATACAGGAGAACACTGCTAAAGAGTTACAAGTCCTTAAAGAAAAACAGGAAAACACAATCAAACAGGTAGAAGTCCTTACAGAAAAAGAGGAAAAAACATACAAACAGGTGATGGAAATGAACAAAACCATACTAGACCTAAAAAGGGAAGTAGAAACAATAAAGAAAACTCAAAGTGAGGCAACACTGGAGATAGAAACCCTAGGAAAGAAATCTGGAACCATAGATTTGAGCATCAGCAACAGAATACAAGAGATGGAAGAGAGAATCTCAGGTGCAGAAGATTCCATAGAGAACATCGGCACAACAATCAAAGAAAATGGAAAATGCAAAAAGATCCTAACTCAAAATATCCAGGAAATCCAGGACACAATGAGAAGACCAAACCTACGGATAATAGGAGTGGATGAGAATGAAGATTTTCAACTCAAAGGACCAGCAAACATCTTCAACAAAATTATTGAAGAAAACTTCCCAAATATAAAGAAAGAGATACCTATGAACATACAAGAAGCCTACAGAACTCCAAATAGACTGGACCAGAAAAGAAATTCCTCCCGACACATAATAATCAGAACAACAAATGCACTAAATAAAGATAGAATACTAAAAGCGGTAAGGGAAAAAGGTCAAGTAACATACAAAGGCAAGCCTATCAGAATTACACCAGATTTTTCACCAGAGACTATGAAAGCCAGAAGAGCCTGGACAG
This sequence comes from Mus musculus, assembly GCF_000001635.26. Classification (NCBI taxonomy): domain Eukaryota; kingdom Metazoa; phylum Chordata; class Mammalia; order Rodentia; family Muridae; genus Mus; species Mus musculus. Next base: position 29,029,261 of record NC_000077.6, on the reverse strand, counting down.
ATGTTATACAGACACTAAGAGAACACAAATTCCAGCCCAGGCTACTATACCCAGCCAAACTCTCAATTACACATTGCACCTCACACAATAATAGTGGGAGACTTCAACACACCATTTTCACCAATGGACAGATCATGGAAACAGAAACTAAACAGGGACACACTGAAACTAACAGAAGTGATGAAACAAATGGATCTGACAGATATCTACAGAACATTTTATCCTAAAACAAAAGGATATACCTTCTTCTCAGCACCTCATGGTACCTTCTCCAAAATTGACCACATAATAGGTCACAAAACAGGCCTCAACAGATTCAAAAATATTGAAATTGTCCCATGTATCCTATCAGATCACCATGCACTAAGGCTGATCTTCAATAACAAAAAAAATAACAGAAAGTCAACACTCACGTGGAAACTGAACAACACTCTTCTCAATGATACCTTGGTCAAGGAAGGAATAAAGAAAGAAATTAAAGACTTTTTAGAGTTTAATGAAAATGAAGCCACAACGTACCCAAACCTTTGGGACACAATGAAAGCATTTCTAAGAGGGAAACTCATAGCTCTGAGTGCCTCCATGAAGAAACGGGAGAGAGCACATATTAGCAGCTTGACAACACATCTAAAAGCTCTAGAAAAAAAGGAAGCAAATTTACCCAAGAGGAGTAGACCGCAGGAAATAATCAAACTCAGGGGTGAAATCAACCAAGTGGAAACAAGAAGAACTATTCAAAGAATTAACCAAACGAGGAGTTGGTTCTTTGAGAAAATCAACAAGATAGATAAACCCTTAGCTAGACTCACTAGAGGGCACAGGGACAAAATCCTAGTTAACAAAATCAGAAATGAAAAGGGAGACATAACAACAGATCCTGAAGAAATCCAAAACACCATCAGATCCTTCTACAAAAGGCTATACTCAACAAAACTGGAAAACCTGGACGAAATGGACAAATTTCTGGACAGATACCAGGTACCAAAGTTGAATCAGGATCAAGTTGACCTTCTAAACAGTCCCATATCCCCTAAAGAAATAGAAGCAGTTATAAATAGTCTCCCAGCCAAAAAAAGCCCAGGACCAGACGGGTTTAGTGCAGAGTTCTATCAGACCTTCAAAGAAGATCTAATTCCAGTTCTGCACAAACTTTTTCACAAGATAGAAGTAGAAAGTACTCTACCCAACTCATTTTATGAAGCCACTATTACTCTGATACCTAAACCACAGAAAGATCCAACAAAGATAGAGAACTTCAGACCAATTTCTCTTATGAATATCGATGCAAAAATCCTCAATAAAATTCTCGCTAACCGAATCCAAGAACACATTAAAGCAATCATCCATCCTGACCAAGTAGGTTTTATTCCAGGGATGCAGGGATGGTTTAATATACGAAAATCCATCAATGTAATCCACTATATAAACAAACTCAAAGACAAAAACCACATGATCATCTCGTTAGATGCAGAAAAAGCATTTGACAAGATCCAACACCCATTCATGATAAAAGTTCTGGAAAGATCAGGAATTCAAGGCCCATACCTAAACATGATAAAAGCAATCTACAGCAAACCAGGAGCCAACATCAAAGTAAATGGAGAGAAGCTGGAAGCAATCCCACTAAAATCAGGGACTAGACAAGGCTGCCCACTTTCTCCCTACCTTTTCAACATAGTACTTGAAGTATTAGCCAGAGCAATTCGACAACAAAAGGAGATCAAGGGGATACAAATTGGAAAGGAGGAAGTCAAAATATCACTTTTTGCAGATGATATGATAGTATATATAAGTGACCCTAAAAATTCCACCAGAGAACTCCTAAACCTGATAAACAGCTTCGGTGAAGTAGCTGGATATAAAATAAACTCAAACAAGTCAATGGCCTTTCTCTACACAAAGAATAAACAGGCTGAGAAAGAAATTAGGGAAACAACACCCTTCTCAATAGTCACAAATAATATAAAATATCTCGGAGTGACTCTAACTAAGGAAGTGAAAGATCTGTATGATAAAAACTTCAAGTCTCTGAAGAAAGAAATTAAAGAAGATCTCAGAAGATGGAAAGATCTCCCATGCTCATGGATTGGCAGGATCAACATTGTAAAAATGGCTATCTTGCCAAAACAGATTCAATGCAATCCCCATCAAAATTCCAACTCAATTCTTCAACGAATTAGAAGGAGCAATTTGCAAATTCATCTGGAATAACAAAAAACCTAGGATAGCAAAAACTCTTCTCAAGGATAAAAGAACCTCTGGTGGAATCACCATGCCTGACCTAAAGCTTTACTACAGAGCAATTGTGGTAAAAACTGCATGGTACTGGTATAGAGACAGACAAGTAGACCAATGGAAAAGAATTGAAGACCCAGAAATGAACCCACACACCTATGGTCACTTGATCTTCGACAAGGGAGCTAAAACCATCCAGTGGAAGAAAGACAGCATTTTCAACAATTGGTGCTGGCACAACTGGTTGTTATCATGTAGAAGAATGCGAATCGATCCATACTTATCTCCTTGTACTAAGGTCAAATCTAAATGGATCAAAGAACTTCACATAAAACCAGAGACACTGAAACTTATAGAGGAGAAAGTGGGGAAAAGCCTTGAAGATATGGGCACAGGGGAAAAATTCCTGAACAGAACAGCAATGGCTTGTGCTGTAAGATCGAGAATTGACAAATCGGACCTAATGAAACTCCAAAGTTTCTGCAAGGCAAAAGACACCGTCAATAAGACAAAGAGACCACCAACAGATTGGGAAAGGATCTTTACCTATCCTAAATCAGATAGGGGACTAATATCCAACATATATAAAGAACTCAAGAAGGTGGACTTCAGAAAATCAAATAACCCCATTAAAAAATGGGGCTCAGAACTGAACAAAGAATTCTCACCTGAGGAATACCAAATGGCAGAGAAGCACCTGAAAAAATGTTCAACATCCTTAATCATCAGGGAAATGCAAATCAAAACAACCCTGAGATTCAACCTCACACCAGTCAGAATGTCTAAGATCAAAAATTCAGGTGACAGAAGATGCTGGCGAGGATGTGGAGAAAGAGGAACACTCCTCCATTGTTGGTGGGATTGCAGGCTTGTACAACCACTCTGGAAATCCGTCTGGCGGTTCCTCAGAAAATTGGACATAGTACTACTGGAGGATCCAGCAATACCTCTCCTGGGCATATATCCAGAAGATGCCCCAACTGGTAAGAAGGACACATGCTCCACTATGTTCATAGCAGCCTTATTTATAATAGCCAGAAGCTGGAAAGAACCCAGATGCCCCTCAACAGAGGAATGGATACAGAAAATGTGGTACATCTACACAATGGAGTACTACTCAGCTATTAAAAAGAATGAATTTATGAAATTCCTAGCCAAATGGATGGACCTGGAGGGCATCATCCTGAGTGAGGTAACACATTCACAAAGGAACTCACACAATATGTACTCACTGATAAGTGGATATTAGCCCAAAACCTAGGATACCCAAGATATAAGATACAATTTCCTAAACACATGAAACTCAAGAAAAATGAAGACTGAAGTGTGGACACTATACCCCTCCTTAGAAGTGGGAATAAAACACCCTTGGAAGGAGTTACAGAGACAAAGTTTGGAGCTGAGATGAAAGGATGGACCATGTAGAGACTGCCTTATCCAGGGATCCACCCCATAATCAGCATCCAAACGCTGACACCATTGCATACACTAGCAAGATTTTATCGAAAGGACCCAGATGTAGCTGTCTCTTGTGAGACTATGCCGGGGCCTAGCAAACACAGAAGTGGATGCCCACAGTCAGCTAATGGATGGATCACAGGGCTCCCAATGGAGGAGCTAGAGAACGTACCCAAGGAGCTAAAGGGATCTGCAACCCTATAGGTGGATCAACATTATGAACTAACCAGTACCCCGGAGCTCTTGACTCTAGCTGCATATGTATCAAAGGATGGCCTAGTCGGCCATCACTGGAAAGAGAGGCCCATTGGACACACAAACTTTATATGCCCCAGAACAGGGGAACGCCAGGGCCAAAAAGGGGGAGTGGGCGGGTAGGGGAGTGGGGGTGGGTGGGTATGGGGGACTTTTGGTATAGCATTGGAAATGTAAATGAGCTAAATACCTAATAAAAAATGGAAAGGAAAAAAAAATTTGGCAGGCTATGTCAGCCAGAGCATGTAGGCCAGCTACCCATTAAACTCTTCTTCCTTGGTTCCCACAGAAGCAATCCTCCACCCTCTCTCCATTCCCTGCCCCCTGTTGCTCTTGTATCTCTACCCCCCAACTTGGGTGTGCATCCCGTGCTCAGGTACAGGCCACACCAGCCAGAAGAACAAGTAAGTGAACTCAGGTAGAGACTCCCTGCTGGAACAGAGACCAGAGGCTGCTAGAACTCCAGAAAGACTGCCTATCCCACAGGCCTCCTCCACGCACCAGTGCCTCCCTCCCCACCAAATACTTGATACCCTTTACCCTCCTCATAGCTATGTGCCAGCCCGTAACATGGAGAGAGACCACCAGCTCTTCAGTCTCCCTTTCTCCCTCCTCAGTTATCAGCCACCCAGGTCAACCCTTTCAGGTGACTGCCTCTTTTCCGTGGCTAGCCCTTAATCTCCTCTATACTTGTTCTTCATCTGCCATGGAACCCCCTTTATCTCCTCCTACCCGGGTTAAACCCACTACAGTTCTCCCTTTGTGGGAGGTTGCCAGGATGGATGGCTCAGTCAGGGTACATATCCCTTATCATTAGGTGAACCCTCTCAAGTAGAAAAGAGATTGGGGTCCTATACTACTAATTTTTGCACCTTTATTAAAGAAACTTACAATTACATCTTGCCTGACTTTTTTATGATTCTCACCAACAGTTTTCTCCCTGAGGAACACAGGCAATTCTGGGACCAGACTTAGCACATGTAGATGAAGTTTGCCAAACTATTGGTACCTACCTATCTGGGACTGAGGCAGTCCCTGAGCAGGACTCTGAATGGAATTACAATACTCCAGGGAACATCCTTGCTAGGGATCAATTTATAACTTGCCTTTTGACTGGTCTCCTCAAAGCCACCCTTAAAGTGCTAAATTATAAATAAAAACAAATCCAAAAGATCATCCAGGATAAACATGAAAACCTGTCTCAATTCCTAGAGTGCCTTACAAAGGCCTTATCGCAGCATACCAATTTGGATTCCAAGTCTTGGAAAACAACTCCTTACGACCTTCTTCTCCCAGAGCCTCTCTGATACCAGGGCCAAACTCAAACATCTAGAGAAAGGATCCCTGACTCCACAGGCAAAATAAATCTTAGCTGTGACCTTCAAGGTATGGGAGAGATAAAATATCTTGAAAACAAAAATACTCAATTTAGGCTAAGCCTTTCAGCCAACCATAGCAGCTACCCAGGCTCCCAAAACCTGAGAACCTCTAGATCTGTTTCAAATATGGTCAGCAGGGTCATTGAGCCAGGACTGCCCAAACCCTCACAAACCATTCCAACCATGCATGTCAATGATGCCATCAAGAAGGACACTGGGCTGATGACTGTCCTCATGTTCTCTTACTGTGCAAGAACATCAAGCCTAAATCATCTTCCACACCCTCCAGACCTCGTATGTCTGGCCATGTAGGACCGAGGAGCTGGCTCCGTAGGCCTGACAACTGCCATCTCTGTCAGGGAGCCTTGGGTAGACATTACAGAATCATGGTGATTCATTTTTTCCCTTCTGGACATGGGCCACATTTTTGGTACTGACAGAGTTTTGGGGGACCCATCTCTCCTTCTCATTCCAGAATTGTCAGAGTAGGCAGACAGCCTTACCAGCCTCAGCACTTAGCTGTATCTTTAGGAGTATCCCTCTTATCCATTCCTTCCTAGTGGTACCAACCTGTCTCCTTGCTGGGAAAGAACCTCATTTTTTTTTATTAGATGTTTTCTTCATTTATATTTCAAATGTTATCCCCTTACCTAATTTCCTCTCCGAAAATCCCCTATATCCTCCCCACACCCCCCTGCTCCCCAACCCACCCACTCCCACTTCCTGGCCCTGGCATTCCCCTATAATGGGGCACAGAATCTTCACAAGACCAAAGGCCTCTCCTCCCATTGATGGTAGACTTGGCCATCCTTTGCTACACATGCAACTAGAGACATGAACTCTGGGGGTACTGGTAAGTTCATATTGTTGTTCCTTCTATAGGGCTGCAGACCCCTTCAGCTCCCTGGGTACTTTCTCTAGCTCGGGAAGGAACCTATTAGTTAAAATAGAAGCTCCATTTCTTTTGCTCTCTCTTCTGCTTGACCCCTGGTTTGCCAGCTGTCCCTTCCTTCTCCTCCAAACCATACAATCTGACGTATCTGCCAGGTGAGTCCTTGAGATTGGGATACCCAAAAGCCCTTGATAGCCAAACATCACCCCCTCTCATCCAATTACAAACCCCTTCACCTCCATCCAGGGCAAAAGGTGAGATATAGATGGCCAATCTGGTTCTGGTTGTTTGGAAAGTTTTTCCTGTTTGTTTTCTTTATGCAGATGGGACTATGTTTTCTGGTGTGTCTGTAAATGGATTTCTTTGTAAACATGGGAACTGAGATGGAAATGGGTCAGGATCAGCTGAATGTGTAAATGATGTCAGCCACCACGTTTTGTTTCTGACAGCTCTTCTTTAAGTGTGTGAGCTTTCTGTGTTCTGTGCTTATTGGTTTTGTTTTTGCTTCTCTGCTACTGCCAGCTACAAGCCACTACTGCTAACAGTGCTTGTTATGGCTGCTTTGATGACCAGAGCTCAGAATTTATATCTGGGCCTTCTGGTCACTGGATTCAGTTAATGAAAGATTGGATTTAAAAACAATGTTTGCATTATGCATTCATATACAAGAATGTATCTCTGGCTGCAGCAGAACAGCTTATACTTGAATCAAAGAACTAGCCTTGGGTTCAGCTATTACTATCTTCTCTCCTAACCACCTGTCTCATCTTCAAACATACAAGGGTCTCCAAACACTACCCTTTCCAGAGGTCTCCCTCTTCAGGGAACATTGATAAAGGGTGCCATACTTAAACATCTTAACAATTCAGACTGACTCACACTGCTGACTTGGATCTCTGAAGGTGTACAGATTATTTACTGGCTTCTGCCACCCATCATATTTGCTTCGGAATTCTAGAGTCTGCCCAATCAGCTGCCCCACCCTCCATCTGTCCTAACCATTGACCTCTCATCTACTTGGTAAATGTCCTCTCTCTGGCTCCTGGAGCCTACTATGCCCTCCAGAGCTCCACTATGTGGGGTACTCTCTAGTTATTAAGACACTCCTCTATTAGAACCAACCTCCATAGCTTAGAAGCTGCCTGCTAAGCTCCAAAAGTTCCTTAAGCCTTTCTAAGCTTCTGTGATCTTGTCCTTCATGTCTCTCCACTACATTCTGGAAGTCTCATAGCTTCTCTATGCCCTCCTGGGCTTTGCTCATGCCTCTCAGTTCTCACTTGGAGCTTACAGAAACTCCCACTGGTGATGTTTGTTTACCATCCTTCCTCTCTTTATCCACAGACTCAGATTTTATTAAAGCCTCATTTTGTTACTACAAACAGTTTGGCACCAGTTCAATGGCCAAAACTGATATGCTTAATTTTCAATTGTGAAAACTTCTGCCACTGCACAAACAAATGCTCTGAAAATCTTTTATTTTTAAACTTGCTTCCTCCTCTTCTATTTCTTTCTATCTACAGCTGTATGGGGTAGCTCTTACATTATGGATGTTTAATGTCCAAGAGACCTTTACCTCTACTCAACAGTTCATCCTAATAGGATCAGGAAATTTGTCTACATGAGCAGTTAAAGGCTGATCCATCACCAGGGCTTACTCCCTATGCCTGTCTTCTCTATGACCAAAAGGAATATTACTGCAAAAGTGGCCAGAAACTTAAAGAAGTTACCCATATTGGTCCTGTAAATACCATGAGACAAATCTGGGCCCTCCTAATTGCATATCAGCAAATAC